>NC_082685.1:144544560-144860476 GCF_949987515.2 Delphinus delphis | reverse complement strand
CACACCCACCTGAGACAGCTATCTTTAGGGTCTTCTTGGAGCAGAAGAGAGAGAAATGAAAGCACTGGGGGCGAGCTGGGCATCCACCAATGATGGGACAAATGTGTACACCTCCTGGGGGATCAAATACAACATGGTAAAGCAGAGCTCCTCCAAAAGGCCTGCATGGGGTGTGGCACGGGACCCCAACAGTGGGACGGACAACCAAAGCCCAGAGACAGAGGGAGGAAGAATCAGGCAGAGGGGAGAGGCGTGGCTGCTTCAACAGATCTCTGGTGAGGGTCTCATATGACTGCCCATGAGAGCGAGAGTCCAGTCTGGACATCTGCTGTGCCCAGAGTGTGCCAACCCAGATGCAACTCTTCATGCACTTGTTACGGTTGAATTGTGTCCTAACCCCCAGTACCTCAGAATGGGACTGTATTTGGAGATAAGCTCTTTAAAGAGATAAAGAAGTTAACAATGAGGCCATTATCCAATCTGATTGGTGTCCTTACAAGACGAGGAGAGACACTGGGGTTCATGTGCACAGAGGAGAGACCACGTGAGGACACAATGAGAGGACGGCCGTCTACAAGCCAAGGAGAGCGGTTTTAGGAAAAAAGCATGCCTCTGACACCTTGATCTCAGACTTCCAGCCTCGAGAACTGTAGAGAAAATAAATGACTGTTGTTTAAGCCACACAGCCTGTGGTACTTCATTATGGCGGCCGGACCTGACTGACACACAGCCCTGGACACAGCTCTGGTGGGACGAGCCATAGTAAAACTGGGAAGCCAGCATGTCCCTTCCCCAAAGCAGGTTGCTCAGACAGAGAAAGCCGGGACAATTTGGTGAGCATTTAGGATTTTGACAAGTGCACTGATTCTGCAAGAGTGATATGATTCTTAGACCAGATTGGACTTTCGTCAACTAAAAGGACCAGAAATATAAAGAAACTGCCTGATCTTTCATCAGCAGGGCAGGGAAGCATGACTCTCCAGGGTGGCCCTGTAGGAACAGTTAGAAAAATAAAGTGCTGTCTCCTTGTCCCTCACCAATCCAGCCTACTTCACGAAACAGTTAAACTAATATGGACTATGTGCTTTCTTCACCGGGCAATTTTCTAAATCCTCTACGTGAATTAATTCCTCACTCCTCATTCACACGTGAGGAAACTGACACACAGGCTGTCACCCATTTTGCCCTGGTGAGGGGTCAGTGTCGGGGTGCGGACAGCCTGGCCCTCACTACACTGACTCCAGGCAATGGGTCCAGGAGGAAGGGAAGGATTAAATCCGTCTGGGCCAATGGAGCAAGGCCTTTGGAGGAGGTGAGGTTTCACTGAGCCTGGAAGAGCAGAAGGATTTTGACAAGCAGATAAGAGGAAGAAAAGCCTTCCAAGCTGAAGGAACTGTTAAAAGGTGAACAGAGGCACATGAAGACGTCTAAGAGAGTATTGGAACAAACATGGATTGGAACCAGACAAGGCTAAACCGGAAGTGGGGAGGGGGACACCCCAACCAGGGGCAAGACACTTACAGAGAAGACCTGGGAAGGGAAGCAGGGACATTATTATTATTATTATTTTACATCTTTATTGGAGTATAATTGCTTTACAGTGGTGTATTAGTTTCTGCTTTATAACAAAGTGAATCAGCTATACATATACATATGTTCCCATATCTCTTCCCTCTTGCGTCTCCCTCCCTCCCACCCTCCCTATCCCACCCCTCTAGGTGGTCACAAAGCACTGAGCTGATCTCCCTGTGCTATGCGGCTGCTTCCCACTAGTACCTATTTTATGTTTGGTAGCGTATATATGTCCATGCCACTCTCTTGCTTTGTCCCAGCTTACCCTTCCCCCTCCCCATATCCTCAAGTCCGTTCTCTAGCAGGGGCATTATTGAGTGGCTATAGTTTCAGCAGTTACTTTATCTGGGAAGGCTGGATGTCTGTGATTGGTTGTCCTTAGGTTTCCATTTCATGACCTGGAGGCATTTACAAGCTTAGGTTTTGGTTTACTTACATTGACCAGGATGGCTTTAGAGCCCATCAGTCTAGTGGCTTCCTCATTTAATTAAACAGAACAGTTTGAAGCAAAGACACAGAGATGTGAAAGAGCAAGGTTTATTCCAATATGTCTCTGAGGGGTATGGAAGTAGGGAATCTAGTGAGACTGTCGCAGGAGAATCACGGGATTAGACGGGTAGGGAGCGAAGCCAATATTCCATGCGGGAATCACTCGTTTTACTGCACACACTCACACAGCACAACGTAAGTTAGTCATGCAAATAAGGAAGAGGGAAGGGAGTAAGGAACCACCCAGAAGAGGGATCCGGGAGGAGGCCTCAGCACGAGCATCGCCCCAGGTCCAGCAACAGGTCTCAGGACACACGTGAGCGGAAAGTCACCCTCTGTTCCTACGGAGCCTCCGCAGCTCCGTCTGGAACAGCTCCTGGGCCACATAGAGTCAGGCCCTGGGAGTCTGAGCTTTCAGACCACCCCTCTCAATGTTATTTTAAGGGGTCCACCCGAGAGTGTAATGGTTACGCCCCAGGGGTCTCTTATCAGTCTCCCGTTCTGCTCCCCGGAAGTCTATCCATGGACGTGGAACGTTCCTTAACCCTAGTAACACTCAACATCTCTCACTTAAACATTGGACGCTTCAAAACAATCCTTGAGGTTCCCATTGGCCATTATGACTCCATTTTGAACTACTTGACACAGCATACAGGAGGAGTAGGAATCACATGATTAAAATTACGTCATAACAACCCACCCTTTGATTCTGAGAATCACAGTGAATCTAACACCTTCAACACTGTAAACTGCCCAGTTTAAAACTTGCTGCAGCGTACTTCCCCCCTTTTTCTTTTATTTCTTTTTACTTAAAAAAAATCACACACAAATTTCACACAAAAACAATTATTTTTCCATTCAAGGTCAGTATTAACGCTTTTCTTTTTTGACAATTGCAATCTATGGCATTTATTTGGATTTTTATTTGAACAAACTAATTTTTATAAATGTTAGGCATTTTTTCAGACAACCTCAGTGACGTTTTTGTGGTTATTAGATAATGAATATGATTTTATTCTCAAATATTTTTCATTGCCCAACTTTCAAAAGTTATATTTGGTGCCTTTATTGTTTAGAATATCACCTTATTTTGTCCTTGTACCAACATTGCTTTCCTTCCTTATAATGGGAATTTCTTTCACAAGCAACGACTAATTAGAGATGTCTGTCATCTCAAAGTGGTCTAAGTAATTTATTGAGAATTTAATTTACTGAGAAAAGACAGGGTTAAAAACGGCCTATATAATAAAAAAGATAAAAATAGAAACATTTCTATTTTTTAAGAATCGAAACTTATTTCTAAAAATTTATTTTAGAAAATTAATTTTTAATTTCTTAAAAATAGAAACATTTCTATTTTTTAGGAATGCTATTGGTATACATTTTTAAATTTTTATTTATTTATTAATTTTTGGCTGAGTTGGGTCCTCATTGCTGCGTGAGGGCTTTCTCTGGTTGCAGCGAGCAGGGACTACTCTTCGTTGCGGTGCGCGGGCTTCTCAGGCTCTAGGCACGCGGGCTTCAGTAGCTGTGACACATGAGCTCTAGAACGCAGGCTCAGTAGTTATGGTGCACGGGCTTAGTTGCTCTGCGGCATGCGGGATCTTCCCAGGCCAGGGCTCGAACCCGTGTCACCTGTGTTGGCCGGCAGGTTCTTAACCACTGTGCCACCAGGGAAGCCCCTTGGTATAAATTTGAGGTGGCTCAATGTTATTATTATTTGTATTGAATGTGCTTTGCATAATAGGTTTTCTCATTTTGAAAAGAGCAGAAAATTATTTTTTTCCTGTTTAAATTTTAAAAATCTTTTATTGTAGTAAAGTTGATTTACAATGTTAGTTTCTGCTGTACAGCAAAGTGATTCAATTATAAATATACAGATATCCACTCTTTTTTATTGATAGATTCTATTCCCATATAGGTCATTACAGAGTACTGGGTAGAGCTCCCTATGTTATAGAGTAGGTTCTTACTGGTTATCTATTGTATATATAATAGTGTGCTTATGTCAATCTCAGTCTCCCAATTTATCCCCCCCCCCCCCCGTTTCTCCTTTGGTAACCATAAGTTTGTTTTCTACATCTGTGACTCTATTTCTGTTTTGCCAATAAGTTCATTTGTACCATTTTTTTAGATTCCACATATAAACTATATCATATGACATTTGTCTTTCTCTGTCTGACTTACTTCACTCAGTATGACAATCTCTAGGTCCATCCTTGTTGCTGCAAATGGCATTACTTTGTTCCTTTTTATGGCTGAGTAACATTCCATTGTATATATGTACCTGGTCTTCTTTATCCATTCCTCCATTGATGGACATTTAGGTTGCTTCCATGTCCTGGCTATTGTAAATAATGCTGCAGTGAACATTGGGGTACATGTATCTTTTCAAATTTTGGTTTTCTCTGGCTGTATGCCCAGGAGTGGGATTGCTGGATCATATGGTAGCTCTATTTTTAGTTTTTTAAGGAACCTCTATACTGTTCTCCATAGAGGCTATACCAATAACCCCTTGATTTTTAAAATTTACTTCTTTTTTTTTAGTCCAGCAATGTATATGATATATATTAGGTTTTTTTACTGAGATAAATCCCAAATATTATAGCAAGTACAACAGCTAGGCCTTCCTTAATAAGGCAACCAAACCAATTATTCCATAAAAAAAAGTTGAAAAAATTCCAAATTTTCCACTTTTTAAACTGTGAGGATATGTGCCATGGAAATTTTTATGTTTAAACTATGTTCTGGATTGCCAAACGGAGCATGTGTTTTCCTTGTTTGAGTCAGTCATACTTAGAACGTCTGCATTCATTATGGCTACAATTTTAGGTAAGTTAGTGAGCTCGGTATCAAATTTGTGTAACGCTCTTATAATCTCATCTTTTTTGGTTATTCTCTGGATCAAATGGGATAGTTTATGTTCAAGATGAGATGTATTGATCCATGGTACATGCTCTGGTCTAATCTCTGAGTGAGTAAAGTATCTGGGAAGGACTCTGGTTTCAGCGTTATATATGGCATTAGAGTATAGTTTCGTTATTGTAAGTGATGTTCAAAACGTGTTCAAAACATACACTTCTGCTACTCAAAGTAGGGTAGCCCTGGGTATAATTCCCCAATTACAGTGTGGGTATTGCTATAATGTCAAAAGCAAATATTCTTTCTCCTCCTTCTTGTGTAAGGATATAGAGTTTACACATTCCTGCATAAATACATCCACTATTACCCAGAGGGTTCAACATTGATCTAGTAGGGTTGACTGAGACAGTGGGTTCCCAGTATTTCCCTGTTATAATAATAAAAGTGCAATTCCCAGTGTGCATATTGAAGGTGATGTTGGCCTGATATCATGTCTAGCATTGTTTCTAAGAAAACCCGTCTTTGCTGTAGGTTATTTGGTAAGTCTGTCGTAGGTATTGTAAAGGGTATTCACATCTGAAATGATCGTCAAATAGACAGTGAGTCCTTTTAGGGAAGTATGGTGTATAAGGTTGGTTGCTGGAGTTAAGTATTAGGTAATAGTTCTTTTCATGTAACCATGGACCTGCCTTTATCAGAATATGGTTGGTTAATAATACCAGGGGTTGTTTTTGTTTGTTTGTTAAAAAGGAGGTGCTGAGCAGGGGCTGGCGCTGACGGAGGAAGACTCTTTGCGCTTTCATTTCCTAACAGTTTTGCTGAGTATCAGCCCTGGTGATTTTTTTTTTTTCTCCTGCACTATGCGGCTTGTGGGATCTCAGTTCCCCTACCAGGGATCGAACCTGGGTCCCCAGCAGTGGAAGCATCCTAACCACTGGACCACCAGGGAATTCAGTTATCAGTTGGTCTGATCTGCCATATGTTATATTGTTGTAGGATTTATAAAGTCTGTTTCTTAGTCAAGATTGAGTATCTCAAGCTGTTCTTCAAATTTCCTTGTGAGGGCTGTACAAGAGATTGCTATAAAAATTGCTATAAAAAAAGAGATTCTGGAGATAAGCACAGAGATGCCCCCAAGATCCCAGGAGGATGTTATTGGTAGCAGAATGCTGAGTAGTATTGGAAACAGGGTGGCAGTAATGAAAAGTACCATCCTCATCAACCCTATCATGGGAAAATATTATCTTTCTTAATCTATTGCATCTTATTTTTACCATCAGTTACCCATATTGCCTTTCCTGAATTTTCCACTAATATATTGCCTTTGACAAATTCGCTAGAATTGTCTTTGCCTTTTTTCTGGTATAATATTTTAGTGAAGGGTATCGTTGCATTTGTACCTGCATTGTTTTGGTTCTTCGCTGATATCCCACTTGTGTTGTGATAATTCCCAGCCTGTTGTGAGATTAGCTCTAACTCTACCATTTGGGTGTATGATGACTTCCCAAAGTAGTGGGTGCTATCCCTTGAGATCTTGTCTGCTTGTGAGTAATCTTAGTTGTTGTTTAAGTGGGCCAATAAATCTCTCAATAGCACTTGCTGCTATCGGGTTATAGGCTAAGTGATAATTCCATTGTATTTCCTTGTCTACACACCATTCCCTGATAGAGTATCTGATGTGTAGATACATGTGTGATCTGCATATTTATTAGTTCCTTTGCCTTATCTAATTCTTGTCATAATTCTTTAGACCGTATGTCCTTTCCACTTATTTTCCAATCATTTTTCTTTCATTTTCCTGACCAACTTGCAATACCATTTGCTATTGCCCATGAATCTACAGAAATGAATATTTCTCTGCCCTTCCTTCCGTGACTGCCTAACTGCTGGACAGACTGCATGTCTGCATGCTGCATGCAGTCTGCAAGCATGCTGCACACTCTTCGTCTGACCTTCCTCTACTAGAGGCAATGGTCACCCATTCTCAGGACTGCTGCTTTCCAGGAGGCAAGGCTGGAGGTCACCAAGGCAGATCTGTCCGTAAACCAGGCATTTTTTAATCCACGTGACCAAGAAGAACTCCATTTCCATATGTTAAGGTCATGGGTTTGTTCCTCCCTCGGAAATTCCAGCAAACTAATCAAGGCTCCAAAGATATTTCTTCCATTAAATGTCTTGTTTGACCATTGGCCTTAAGGTTCCTCCCCTGTATGCAGATCTCCAGGTGAACATTTTTCTCTCTGTTGGCACACGCTTGGTTTCTCCAGAGACATGCTAGCCCATTGTAGAGCAGGTATTTTGGTACTAAGTACGCCAATTCGGTTCCCCTGATGGGTCCTATGTGTAGCAATGCCTCGTATATTGTTCATATTACTCTTTCAATATAAGGATTTTTAAAATTCTGAATATGGGAACCTTTTGGTCCAGAATCCCCTTGGTTACCTTGGGTGCATATCATCCTTTCCCCAGGGGCTCCAGAAGGCATAATTTTTATCACAGATTACTTCTAGTCTTAATTTCATTCTTTCTGTAGAAAATTTTAGATGATCAAAGGTCATTATCTGGTTCTTGAGATGTTCAAATACCTTTTGTTGCTCTCTTACCCATTCAAATGTGGTGCTTTTCCTAGCTATTTTATATGTGGTTGGTGATGCAGTGCCTAAGTGTGTTATGTGCTGTCTCCAATATCCAAATAGGCCAATCAACCTCCATGCCTGTTCCTTGGTTTGTGGTGTGGGAAGTGCATTGACTTTATTTATGATTGGGTTGGGTGTGCTCCTTCCTTTATTACTTCAGATCACTCCTAAAAATTTGACAGTGTCTGTTGGTCCATGTACCTTGTCCCTATTTATCATCCATCCTTTGTCTGTCTGGAATTTGATCAGATTATTCTTTGTGGTTTCTAATTCATTCATATACTTCCTGCTGACTTAAAAAAAAATGCACAACGTTGACTGAGTTTCCCACTCAGTGAGTTAGCAGTTCCAGGGCTGTAGCAGAAGACTGTGGATAATCCATCCACCTCCTGGCAGGCAGCTGTTGAAGACAAGAGGTCAGTTCGTACTTTGTCCCCTCATTTTTTGGCTGAACTCCGGGAATAGCTCTTTAGTCAAGCAATGTTCCCACCATGTCTGATCTTCCTTCTTGGAGTCTGGGGAAACGTATGGGTTAAAGTAAGCCATTGGGTCCATTTTGTATTTCTTCAAGGATGCTCTAAAGGAGGTTCTAGTTTTTTTGGTAATATGATGCCCTACTCAGAAAAACCCAAGGTCCGGTCAAAATGCCCCCAAAGACTAAGCAATGGAAGGGTGGCCTTTGTAAACCTGGAAAATCAGGTATTGTCAAAGAAAATTCTTTTATTAAAAAGTCTTATGTTCCTTTAGAAAAAACCCTTGGAAGCCCTGACAAGCTGAAGGTAGAATATTTAATTCTCCAGACTCTTAGAGAATGTCAGTAGGGATTCAGATTATGTCATTTGGGTTCTGACCAAGAAAAGGAACAAGAAAGTTGAATAGATAAGCCTGAGAGTTCTTGTCCAATAGTCCTTTATTTCCCATGAGCACCCGCAAGATGTGGAGTTGGTGCAGGACTGTCCTTCCATCAGATGCAATTCAGATCTGCTGTTGGGGACAAATTCATCTGATTGGAAACGGTATGTAGGAGGATGGGGTAGAGACACGTATGGTGAGGGAGGAGGGAATGGAGAGGCAAACAGTTTTATCAACTTTCCTGACACTATACAACTAGGAGAATCAAAGCATTAAACAGGCAAAGGAAACCATGCCAAAATTCACTAACCCATTTGGCTTATTTTTTTAAGGTATAAAAACATCCTTTACCAAGTTTAATTTAATCAAGAATGACAGTATGCTTAGAACTATTTCATCAACTGCTTGCTGTCTTCCTGAAGCCTGGAAGGAGCCTGACTTCCGAGAGTATGTTGTTTTTTTCGTCATCCATTAAGGGTCACCAAAATCCTAGAAACAGCCTTCAGAGAGCCCTGGAAGGTTTCAATCAGGGTGAAGGGGATGAGTGAGGTGGGTTGTCCAGATCTGAGCAATGCTCTAAAAGTAACAGCGTCCAGTGCCTGAAGCCCTCCACAACAGTCCCGTCACGTGGTCACAAGAAGTGGTGTGGACATTTGCACTGGGGAGTGACTCTCTCAAAGCAGCTCTTGCCATCTTCTAGTTCTGCCATCTGAGGCCTTGTGGAACAAGTCGTGTCCTGCCTTTTCCTGTGTAGACCTTCAAATGTTAGTCCACAGTTCTCACATTCCTTCAGAGTCTTTTCTCCACCATGATAGCTCCCACATTTCTCGTATGTATTAGTTAAGGTTCTTCCTTTTCTGTTGCAAGTTGTGTAACCGGGCTCTGGTTAGCTTTACCTGAGATGTCTCATAGGATTAAGAGAAGAATGAGACACCTACGGCCTGAGAAAGCAGCTGCTGGGAGTTCACGGCAGGAGTCCGATTTCAGTTCACGCAGCTCAGATCAGTGGCTCTCACCTCCTGTGTCTCTCAATTCCAAATTTCATCTTCCATCTGGGATCAGAGGCCCAGCCCTGGATCAGTCAGCCTCGGACAGGGGATGTGTGTCTACAGCGGAGATATGGCTACTGAGTTCTAACACAGAGAAACGGAAAAAACACAGGTTCTAGTTTTGTTATTCTGATCTTGATACTGAGCAGGACCCTGGTTCCCCATCAAGGGATACACATAACAATATCTTTGAGCTGTTTTGCAGATACTGAAGCCCCCACCAGGTGGGAGAAGTTAAAGGTATGGTGCCCACAAACAATAGACCCCAGAGCGGTTGGAACCAGAAGGTTGGTGATGCTGACTCCCATTCACCTCACCACCAACCAATCAGAAGAATGTCCACGAGTTGACCACACCCTCTTTGAACCATTACTACAAAACTTCTCACTACCCCTTCCAGGTCGGGACACACAGTTTTGAGAGGATTAGCCCACTGTCTCACCCTTTGCCCGGCAAAGTAATAAAGCTCTTCTTTTCTACTTCACCCAAACCTCTGTCTCCGAGAATTAGTCCGGTGTCGAGGTACAGAGGCCAGATTCGGCTCCAATCTCTTCTCTGAAAAAGGATCGTTTGTTGATGTTCTCTTTACAGTGTGAGGCCAAGTGCTGGGGGTGGATCGGGCCACGCAGAGCAAGGGAGTGTCACCCTCCGATTCCGGGCTCCTTTCTTCTATATTACTGTGACCTAAGATGGGGAGCTTTTTTTGATTCACAAGACTCTTCTCAGCTGTCGTTACATCGCCTCCATCTTGGTTTTCAGCTATTTGTTCTGGTGACTTACATGCCAGCTCATGACCCCATGGATTTTCATCTGTAACATCTGAGTTACTGTTCCAGCCTGCCAACATCTTTTGCATTTTGATTCCATCACCCATTAGTGTTCCTGGTGAGTCTGAGGTTCTTGATGTCTCGTCGCAGAAAGAATTCAGTAGGCAAGAAGTGTATTTATTTAGAGAGAAACACACTCCACAGAGTGTGGGCCATCTCAGAAGGCGAGAGAGCCCAGAAGTATGGCATGGTTAGTTTTTATGGGCTGGGTAATTTCATAGGCCGAGTGGGAGGATTATTCCAACTATTCCAGGGAAGGGGTGGAGATTTCTAGGAATTGGACCCCTGCCCACTTTTTGACCTTTTATGTTGGCCTCAGAACTCTCATGGTGCCTGAGGGTGTATCATTTAGATGCTAATGTATTACAATGAGTGTATAATGAGACTCAAGGTCCACTGGAAGTCAAATATTTCACCATCTTGGACCTAGTTGGTTCTAACCAGTTTTTGTCATGTCCTATGTCTATGTCATTCTTTTAAAGGTGGTGTCCTGCCCCTTTCCCTCCTGTTTCATTAGGGCAGAAAGTTATGCCAATATTACTTTTGGCCGTTCATTTAGCAAAGTTTTGTTTTTTTAAAAAAACTGAGTTTGGCAGGAGAATGAAACAATAGGCTCACTGAGCTACCCAGAGAAACTGTTGAAAATGTGTAAGAGAACTCCTCACTTTTCGGAATTTATCATACAGAAATTATCAGCTCTATGAACACAGATTTGAATACTTAGGGTTTTTTCTCATTATTTATAATTGCAAAAAACATTGGAAACTTATTTACTGCCCAACAGTAAGGCAATGCTTAAATAAATTTTGATATACTCATCCAATGAAATATTCTTGCCACCAATAAAAATTTATTTACAAAGCCTTCTTTAAGATATAGAAAATATGTATATGTAATATATTTTACATAAATTTAGCAGAAACTTATATTCTCAATAATGTTTTCTTTTTTTTTTCAATTTAGTTATTTTTAATTTTTTGGCTGTGTTGGGTCTGGGATGCTGCATGCGGGCTTTCTCTAGTTACGGCGAGCAAGGGCTACTCTTCGTTGCAGTGTGCGGGCTTCTCATTGAGGTGGCTTCTCTTGTTGCGGAGCACAGGCTCTAGGTGCATGGGCTTCAGTAGTTGTGGCTCGCAGGCTCTAGAGCACAGGCTCAGTAGGTGTGGCGCACAGGCTTAGTCGCTCCACGGCATGTGGGATCTTCCCGGACCAGGGCTTGAACCCGTGTCTCCTGCATTGGCAGGCGGATTCTTAAGCACTGCGCCACGAGAGAAGTCCCTCCTTTTCTTTTTAATAGAAAATAAACTGAAAGAAATATACCAAAATGTTAACTGTGTCTTATCTCTGGGTAAAGACATTTTGGTGATATTTTTTTCTTTAGACTATTCTATATATTTTATCACTTTTATGATGAGTAAGTATTTCTTCTCTAATGGAAAATCTATTTCATGATCATTCTCAGTTCTTGATTATTGATAAATTCTTTGCATCTTTTAAGTCTGAGGAACTTTCATTCTTTTAAACCGTCATGTGACACAGGGTTTCCTTCACTTTGTCCCCCTCAGGTATCCTTTACAGTAGAACTACCCCGACTGTGATAATTAGCGCTTCCTGTTGAGCCAGTCTGCTGCCTTGGGACCCTCTGTAAGGAGAGGTCTGAAGCCCAAGCCTCTATCCTGCTGTCTGTCAAATGGGTCCCTCCTAAACTGGGAAATCTGCAGTGTCAGCTCCTCAGAGGCACTGTGTGGCGTTAAGTGCCTGACAGTAAGCTTCTCTATTGTAATGTAAGCATCTGACGTTAAGCTTTTGATAGCTGGGGCCTCCCTTTCACAGACATCTGTCTGAAATAAACATATTGCCTTCAGCACAACTAGGTGAAGTACCAGACCACCCCACCCTTGAAGTTCCCCTTGTAGGGAAGCTTGGGTGACATAGATAACTGACTGCCTGAATGGCCCTGCTTTTCCCTTCTAGCACCCCAATCCCCACTCTTACACTTTAGATTCACCAATAAAGAGTGAAATCCTAGGCACCCCACCCTGGACACCAATAAAGGCAGACCCCCAGGTCTGCGTTCTTTCTCTCTCTCTCTCTCCCACCCCCCCCCACCCCGTCTCTATCTCTCTCTCTCTCTCTCTCTCTCTCTCTCTCCCCACAACCTCACTGTGTGGCCCCAGGTGTGCTGTGTACCCTCCAGGACTTAGGAGTAATAAATCGTTTTTGTTTTGTTTTGTTTATAGTAGTTGAAACTATTTAAAGTACCCTGGAATGGCACTCCTCCGCTTTTTTTCTCTCCCTTCCCTTTTCTCCCTCCCTGCACTTCCCTTTTTGATTATTGGTTATTGAGGTAGGTTCATATGAGAGGGGAGGTGTGCTCGGCACCCTAGTTATCCCGTTTCTAATTGCGATTCCTTAGTCGTGTTGCCTCATTTGGTCCCCGGCCCCTTTGCAGGGTGGGCGTCGGAGCTTTTTTTTTTTTTTTTTTTTTTTGTAGTATGCGGGCCTCTCACTGTTGTGGCCTCTCCCATTGTGGAGCACAGACTCCGGACGCGCAGGCTCAGCGGCCATGGCTCACGGGCCCAGCCGCTCCGCGGCATGTGGGATCTTCCCGGACCGGGGCACGAACCCGTGTCCCCTGCATCGGCAGGCGGACTCTCAACCACTGCGCCACCAGGGAAGCCCTCGAGGAGCTTTAATGGCTTGACCGTTGTGACACAGTTAGCCAGAGGCAGGGCCAGCACGGAAGCGCAGCCTTCAAAGCCCAGTTTCTGTGTCCCTGTTGTAAGCAACGGGTCCGGGGTAATTTGACAACGATCTCCTCGGGGTTTGATTTCAAGTGGGGGAAAGTAAAGGTAAGTGAATGGAGCTAGAAACAAAAGCAGCAGCAAGAAGAGAAGCCGGTGGCATGGTGGGCTGGCTGCCGATGAGCCTACTGGGCTTGGGGAGGCACTCCAAGGAGCCTGGCCTGTTTTCCCAGAGGAGAGTTCACGTTCATGTTCTTAGCCACAGACTTTGTTTTCAGTCTATTTGTGCCTTTCTGCTGGGCCATTGATCAGAGGGACAGCCATAAGGCCCACCCTGGAGAGCAAGGTTTACCTTTCTCTGAATTCTGTGTGTGGGTGGGAAGGGGGCCCCATCACACCCAGGATACAGCAGAGTCCCTGGGGCTGCCACGAAACGACCCAGAGTCTTTGACGGGGGCAGTCCTCGGGCACCACTGCGCATTCTGCCATCAGCCCCTCCCAGACCTTCTCCTTGGGTTTCTAAATGACTCTTCATTCCTTTTTTCTGAAAAGAAGAAGAAAGTAACCTTAATTGCACTGGTCTCGGTGTCCACCCCCTGGGAGCCCCCCACGTGTCCTAAGGGAATCCCTGCCTCAGAGCTGGAGAGGCGAGGCAGCTTTTAGTAAGCCAGGCCCTGCGAAGGATGCCAGGATGACATGCATCTCAGCACGTAGCCCCGAGGAGACTTTCGTGGGCCTTGCAACGAGCCATTCATTTCTTATTCCACAAACATTTAATCGGGAGCTACTAAGCACTGGAGAGGGAGGGGACGTGACCCCCGGCAGCTGTCTGGTGACTGGATCCAGAGGCAAAGCTTTGAGAGTCTGTGCCTGCACATTAAGTCCCAGCAACCACTGCCCACATCGCAGACAGGCAGGCAGCGATGGAGAGAAGGGGAGACGAAGTCGTTGGGTGCTGGTGAATTTCATTCTGCCGCAAAGTCCTCCCCCTACCTCCGGAATGACCCCAATTCTGTTGGACGCCTTCCTATAAATAAACAACGGAGTTTATCCAGAGTGCCGACAGACCCTAAAGTCAGAATTGATTTGAGCCAGAGGGGATTGTGAAGGTTTATTATGTTAAGATAAGGAAGTATGAAACCGGATGCAGCACCGAATAATCATCATGACTTTAAGGCGGTAATAATTACTTTGTGCAGGAAGGGAGAGAGATGAGTTTCTTCCTAAACATAAAGATTAATGTTCCTTTACAGTTTGTAAGCTCACATTCTTGACAGACCACTTAAAGGAAAATTGTGTCAACTCTGATTTTAAGTTGTAATTTTTCTGCATCTCCAAAATTTAATATATTTCCCATAAACATAAATATTAAAATGTACATCATTTACTAATTCTCTTGTAAGGAGGATTATCCTTTCTTCTGAGTTTATGTGCTTTGCAATTAGGTGTTAAAATGAAAGTGAAAGGATGATGATAGTAAAGAATAGCTGCTTTTTAAACTATCCTTTTGAGATAAAATAAAAAAGTTGACAATCCTATGTTAATCCCCCATATTTGTCCTTAACTTTTTATTAGTCTTTATTATTATAATAATATCATATAATGTATTTTATTTATTATATATAGTATTAAATAATGTGATTTATTATATAATATGATAGGAATGTTATTGTTATTAATCTAAACATTTATTATTATTTAAATGGCAGAGCAAATATGTACCTAACTGCCTCATTCTTCTTAGAAAATCACCACCACCACCCCATACCCCCAAAAATCAAGAAACAGAAATGCAGCTTCCTCTGTGATGAAACTAAGCAACATCTGTGACCCCAGCTGATTCCAGCTGCCGTATCTGGAGAAAGGCTGCCAAACTTGCTGCTATTCAAACACGAGTGCATGGAGATGGGTAGAGAGACGGTGGGAACCAGAATCAGCAGAGCCAGGTTTGTCCCTTACAAGAAGTTGAGGGAAAAAAAATAAGAAGTTTGGAATGTGATGCTGGGACAGGATTCACTCAAACTCCCCATATTTGCAGGAAGCAGGCTGTTGACGAGCCAGGATGGAAGAGTTTCCACATTGCATTATGAAGAGCCCCATAGTGGTTGCCATCTGCTGGCTGGAGAGAAATAAAGGCTAACTACGCACCCACTCAAATAAGCTCAAGTCTTTAGAAACTGCACTGCAATTCAGGGAGAATCCTGTGTGTCAGGAAGCTCAGCATGTCAGATATCAAGTGCTGAGTAACAAACAACCCCCAACCTAATAGCTTAAAAGAACATCCATTTTATTTGCTAAAGATCCTGGGGGTCAGCAGTTTGCACTGGGTTCAGAAAAAAAGTGGTCTCTCCTGGGGTCACTCATGAGGCAGAAGTCTTCCTGTTGTTTGGCCGGAGCTGGTCTTAAATGGTGTCCCTTGTGTGTCTGGCAGTTGGAGCTGGAAAAAGAAATTCAAGGAATTCGGCCTGCCTCAAACTTTCTCCATAACAACTTGCAAGACTAGAAGTCAATAGAGCAATGCCTTCCAAGTTTTAAAAGGAAAAAGTGACCTGGAAGTAAGCCTACAGAAAAATGTTTTTAAATGTACAAGAATTCAAGGAATATAGCTTCCATATGCTTTCTTTGAATTAATCACTAAAAAGTGAAGTTTAGCCACTGTTATAGGCTGGATCGTGTACACCTCCCCCTCCCACACACAACATATTTATATATTGAATCCTAACCCCCAGTGCCTCAGAATGTGACTGTATCTGGAGATTGGGTCTTTAAAGAGGTAATTAAGTTAAAATGAGATCATTAGGGTGGGCCCGAATTCAGTGTGACTGGTGTTCCTATAAGAAGAGGAAATTTGGACAGAAACACATATAGAGAGAAGACGATGTGTAGACACAGGGAGAAACTGGCCATCTACAAGCCAAGGAGTGAGGCCTCAGAAGGAACCAACTCTGCAGACACCTTGATCTCAGACTTCTAGCCTCCAGGATAGAGAGAAAATAAATTTCCGTTGTTTAAGCCACCCCATCTGTGGTACTGTGTTATGACAGCCCTAGCAAACTAATACACCAACTAAGAAAATTAGGGAAATTAATGAAGAAAGAAGTGAGATGAACATTGAACCATTTCACCACAGGGCTAAGTCTAACACAAATGTGGTCAAATGTTACCCATGGGCTGAACATTTGTTAAGTGTAGAAATCCGGCATTAAGGGACTTGGGTTCCACTTGCGCCCAGGCCCCCAAGTAACTATCACATTGGGACAGGCAGTTGTGTTCACTGGGCCACACTGGGCTCCAAGGTAAGGAATGACTTTCAAAGCAGGCTCTAGAGTTCTAGGCATTTGAAGCAAGAACCTCAGGGACTTCCAAGAAAATGAGGAGGTGACTCTGTGGGGTCTAAACCCTCCTCCACTTCACGGGCAGCCCCAGGCCTGCTCAGTGAGATTTCATGGAGGGGAGTTTGTTGTGACTAAGGAAGCCCTGAGCCCCAGTGACCTGGATCACTCCTGAGTTCCCTTCCAAGTCAAAAAGCTATTAGCATCTTCAGGTGGTTTCACCGCATTAGATTTAAGCAATGTAAGGACATGTTGGTAACTTCTATAGGGTTTGTCACCTCCCACGCTTCTAGCCAAGACCCACCACAGGGGCACAAGCTTGGGTCCTCCTCCTTCGGGACAGGCCTATCACAGGAGACGGATGCTGCTGCTGAGGACAGCGTGGGGTGACCCCAGGAGCCAATTAGGGGGTGAATCCGGGCACCTCAGTGGAAGGATCAGAGTGACTGCCAGCCCTGATGAACAGGACTGGGCTCTGTTGGAGGCATTTTTGCCAAAGCAAGTATTTGTCATTGTCACTCTCCTCCCCGCTCCTCAGCCAATGGCTTGGTTCTAGCAACCAGGCCTCGGTGGGGACAGAAATTTTCCTTAACAAGCAAATGAACAGCAAAAAAGCTTTCGCAGCAACGTGAATGGGCCTTGAGATGATCATACTAAGTGTAGGAATTCAGAAAGAGAAAGACAAATACCATATGCTATCACTTATATGTGGAATCTAAAATATGACACAAATGAACCTACCTACGAAACAGAAACAGACCCACAGACATAGAGAACAGACTTGTGGTTGCTAAGGGGGCGGGGGGGGCGGGATGGATTGGGGGTTTGGGATTAGCGGATGCAAAGTAGTATATACAGGGTGGCTAAACAGCAAGGTCCTACTAAATAGCACAGGGAACTATATTCAATATCCTGTGATAAACCATAATAGAAAAGACTATATATCTGTATAACTGAGTCACTTTGCTGTACAGCAGAAATTAAACACAACATTGTAAATCAATGATACTTCAGTAAAATTAAAAAAAAAAAAAAAGCTTCTAAGAGGCTGACATCGAATTTTTCCTCAAAGTCTCCTTAAGGAGCCTCATGGAAGGCAACACCCTTCACATAAGGGGTACCATCACACGCTTCCCTTTCTTAGGGGGAGAAGTCTTCTCTTCCTCCTCAGGAGCTCTGGAGGCCTTCTACTGGACGACAGGGATGTTCTCACGGTGTGTGGCGTGCAGGGTGAAGGAAGAACGGACGGCCAGAGAGCGTGAGTGAGAATTGTGTGACGAGAGACTGCCAGAATGTTCCTCTGGGACTCACGTTCTGGATGCAGCCGTTGTTTCCCTGCCAAGAAGTTTCAGACAAGTTCACAGACCACCATGAACTTGCAAACAAACTGTTAATAAAGAGGCTTCCAGCTGGGCCTGAGCAGGAAAGGGAGAGACCCTGAGGCCATTCGCCAAACAGAAACAGAAAAACAAGTGGTCCTCCGAGGACAGGGGGCTGAACATTAACCTGTGAGCCGGGGAGCCCGGAGGTCACAGGAAATGGTCAGGGCTCCACAAAGGCTTCAGAGGCGGGCAACCAACAGGCCCTGGAAGGCAGCCAGGGGGACGGAGATCTCTTTTACTGGGCTTCTAATGGCTCCTCTGAGACGCAGCATCGGAGGAGAATGAGTAGTGCAGCCAGTGAGTCTCCACAGCGCAACTTGGACGTATTTTTCAAGTGATTTAAGAGCCTTGGTTGCCTCTGAAAGGGAACACAGGGCAGCTGGCCCATAAAACCGCTGCACTCTGGGGTTTGGAAAAATCCTCTTCAGAGAGAGTCAGAACAGCCCCAGGGGGTGACGGGGACCAGAGCTCAGGCTAGTCGGGGAAGCATCTGTCACGAGGGTGGCGGGGTCAGTGAACAAGACACCTCATCAGTGCTGCGGATTTCCAAATGGGCGGGAGCGCGGTCCCTCACAGAGGCTTATTTCCGTTTCCTGGGTGGCCTGAGACATAGCAGTCCCCTCAGAGGAGGCCATCACTGTGTCTGTTGTCTGGGAAGCAAAGCAGGACATTCTGGGCCACGGTCCATGCAGGTCCCACGCTTTGCCACGGAGGATTCGGTTCTAACAGACCCCACAAGTGGGTTCAGATTTCAACTCCCAGCTGAGCCAGAGACTTCTAGTTGTCAGTTCTTTCTGGAAGCCAGCGCTTGTGCAATGTGCTACTTTTAGTTACCAGTTTATTCTGCTCCCTCCTCCTCTCCCACATTTAGAACATCACTTGGTGATTCATTTATGTATTCATTCATTCAACGAATACGTCAACAGCCATGAGAACGACAGCAATGGTGACATGGTCTGGCACTGCGCCAGCTGCTGTAGGGATGGGCACTGTCTTCCTAGAGCATCAGTTTGATGGAGGAAATATATGTTATTTCTCTGATTTATTTAACACTCCCATAGTGAGTGCCCTGCTGTGCACAGGGCACTGTTCTAAGCACCTAGCACATTTAATCCTCCTCACAATCCTGTGAGGTAGGCGATATTAATATTCCCATTTTACAGAGGAGAAAATAGAGGTACCAAGACATTAAAGTAACCTGCCCAAGACCACACAGCTAGGAAGAGGTTAGTGGCAGACAGTCTGGCTCTAGCCCCCATGCCCTTAAATGTTACACCATTAAAGAGATAAATGAAAATCTATAGACAATACTGGAATGAAGAGTCTTCTCAGTGCTTGGAAATAACAAAGTGGGGATTTTTCACATAGGCTGGGAGTCAGGGTGGATTCCTCTCCAATGGTGACAGAAAGGGGAACGTCTGTTCCACGAGAGCAAAATTACAAAAGCAAAGGCCTGGGGTGAGAAAAGTCTTAGTGAATTCACAGACCTTGGAAGGAGGTCCGTGCTATCAGAGGAAAGTGGTGAGCACCCACGCAGCCTGGGGAGAGATGAGGTTAGAGGGTAGGCAGGGTCAAGCCACATTCAGTTTCGTTTGGTAGATCACAAGGTAAGGTGAAAGAAAGGGGTGAGGGGTCTGTATTTAAGAAAGCATGCATACATAAATAGAATGCTCAAGTGGAGAAGTTGCCAGTATTCATTTTGAAAAGGGTCCTGTGGCGCATTTCACATATATTTGATCCTCCCAACCACCCTGTAAGGAAACAGATCAAATTAACCCCTTTGTGACTGCACTCCACCCTACCCCTCCCTGATATCCACTCCCTCTCCTTTGTTGCTGCTAGCAGAGCCTCAGTTCTGTTTCGGGGGGGCCATGCATCCAGCCCCAGCAAACACCCCCTGTCCTAGCCTACCCCATGGCCAGGGGTGGCCGTGCACACCTTCCTGGCCAATGAGACATTGCTGGGGATTCTGGGAAGCCTTTTGCTTTTCCCAGTTAGAGGCATAAATGTGAGTCCATCACCACTTTCTCTTCCTCTCTTCCTGGAAAGGGACAGGACGTCTATAGCTACAAGAGGCATCGTGCAACTGTGATACAACGAGCATAGGAGAAAAGCCAAGAGACTCTGAGAAGCTGCCTCTGAACCGGTACCAACAGCCACCTGCAGCTAGACTTGTTACGGGGGTGAGGAGTCAACTTTTATTCGTTTCAGCCATTTCTGTAACTGAGCATTCTATTACTCGTATGCTCTTCCTAAAGAAAACAACTATTACACTCTAAGCAAACCAAGGATGAGAAAATACTAGACTTACAGAGAAGAGATTTAAACCCCAATTCACCTGAGTCTGCATCCAATGCTCTTCCACTACATTTAAAAGAATTCTTAGCTTGCCTTTACGGATTTCTATGTGTGTTTAACTTTCTTGGCATAACACTTGCCAGGCCCCAAATCTGCATTGCTCAGAGCCCCTTCCAGGAAGCCATGATTTGAATCAGGTGACCCCACCCTCTTCTAGGGACCAGACAGAAGTCTCTGACCCAATAGCGTCAATGCACACACTAGTCAAAAACCCATGACATGGTCTGCTCGGGAAAAGATGAATTGGCCAAATAAGGATTTCTTTTGCAGGGATTTGAGTTCTGGGAGATTGAAAAAGGAAACAGCGGAGCTGAAGTGGGAAGGTGAGACCACCTGGAAGCATCTCGTGTGACCTAAGTTATGACGAAGCACAAACTGTGAGAAGCGGACCTTACGATGCAAAGAAAGGACATCTAGAGCAAAGAAGATGGCCTAATGCCCCAAGAGCAGGGCAGTGGGAACAGTCAACCCAGGGCAGGCATTACCTGGACAGCGTTTAAACACAGTCATGAAACCCGCCCCTAACTGATCTGCTCTTACTATCACTATGCCCTGGCAAGTCTAAATAAAATCAATAAAGAAAACTTTTGTTGGTCTAAGTTCTGAACTATCGCTGTGATTGTTGTTGAGTTTTAATAATATACATGGAAGCTTCTAATGAGTATGCTTTTCATAACGAAGCCTTTGAGAAACACTATAGTCTGCGTGTAAGGTAATTCAGAGAACTTCCAGGTAGTGGTCAGTCCCCACACGTGTAGATCCAGCTACACATATTCGTTTCAAGGATAAATTTTTCACAGTTTAGAACTGTTGAAGCTCTCTTAGGATATAGCTTACTCCTCCAAAGCCCTGGAGTATGACATCTGTCTGCATTTAAATAGTAAATTCAAAATAGACCATGACAGTGCAATCTTTGTAAAGAAGAAGAAACACAGCTTGGGTTACTGCAATTCTGTCACTGCCCATGACCACTGGAGTTTTAAATTTGTGTTTAAAATCTAAAACCATGAAGTATATTATTTTTATTTGGTAAGTGCAAAATTAAATTCATTCGTATATTTTACTGAATTTGAATGATAGCTTTACACTGAAATATATTCTTCTTTCTAAATTGTGAAGTATTTGTTTTGCAACTAAAAAATGAATCAAGAATAAAATAATTATTTCTGATGATTATTGAAAATGTTTGTCATATAGAGGAGTGTAGTGTTTTATATGATCTTATCTGTGTGTCAAATATCCCAGGTGCACTGTGGGCTGGATCTCCTCTGCTCGCCCCACCAGTTCAACTTTCCAGCCTTCCCCAACCTAGCCGGACACGAAGGAAGTTGTCCTGGGAGGACCACCTTCATAGCAACCTCACTGCTGGCTTCCCACTGGGCTTGGCCAATGGGAGCTCTCAGAGGAAGTCAGGAGATTAGGAGAGGGCGAATGAGATGAGGTTATTTGTTCCACCGTCTGCTCCCTCCCCAGTCACCCAGTGGGCTGTGTCCCTCTACAGAAAGCCACAGCTGGGACTGTCTCCCTCCCTCTCTGATTCCCTGTAATGGTGCCGCCCTTTTCCTCTCATGCCTACACTGTGTCTCATCAGGGTCCCAGAAAGACCGTGGCGCCTTAAATTAGGTGGACATGAGGAACATCTAACAAAGAAACTCTTTTCAGAAATGGCAACAGGTTCTTGAGAACCCACGTAGGATAGCAGCAGAGTATTCTGGAACTGACAACAGCCAGGTGATGTTGTCACCCGATGGCCTGAAAGGGCAAAGAGAAGGAGCTCTGGGAAAGGACCAGCAAACCCACAGCCAGGGAGTTAGGTGAATAAGTAAATGCCTCAGCCTCCCCTGCATCCTCTCCTCCTGCATCTTACCAGCGCTCAGAAGCGGGGAAGCCAGGCAGCCTGTTGTGTCTCACACGGGCCAGCAGCCTGGGCCACTGAGCAGGGGGAAAAGGGTGGAGAGGAGCTCTCAGGGGACAAAGGGAAGAAATCCAGCACGGGAAGGTAATGGCTGCCCTCTGTCTCCAACCCCAAGACCCTTCACAGGGTCAGTTATCGAGTTATCCAGTTACTGCTTCTCAGTTTCAAACCCACGCTGCTGTTCTCTGCTCTGTAACGCTGGGGCTGGGGCTGGGGCTTCTGTCCTGCCATCTGGCTCTCTCTCTGGTTCTGTTGATAGGAACTCTACTGGAAAACTGGGAGTCTGAGAAGGAAGAAGAGACTTGCTCCTTCCTGTTTGTTTTTGGTGGGTTTCCTGTTTATCTCCAAGTCCTGCCAGCATCACCCAGCCTTGACTTTCACCCCAGCAGAAACAGCTCATTCCTGCATCAGCAGCTGTAGACTCCAGTTTCAATTTTTCTACTGCTTGCAGAACTAGCTTCATCGTGCCCCATCCGGGACAGCAATACCAGCCAGCCAGCACCCCTCCTCAGAGGTCTGAGTCCCAGCTCTGTTGGGGCCTTTCTCCAAGCTTAGAGACAGCAGCAGCAATTAATTGAGTGGCAGGTCCCGAGTTTCTGCTCTGTGGGAGCCCTCATATGTTTTACTACTTTCAACTTCTTTCCTCTGTTTCCCCAGCCCTACGGGAAACGGGTTCTTGCTACCGTTCCTTTGCCATGATTACTTCATGTCCTCTTTTGGGCATAGATGAAAGAAGCCTGGATCCCTGAGTCATCAGACGGAGGAAAGCTACCCACCACTCAAAAGAACACAATCACTAAGCTGATATTTGAGCAAGAAAAACCCTTCAATTGTATAAAGCCACTAAAATACAGGGATTCTTTCTTAGAGCAACTAATTGTATATAACTATTATGCCTAAGAGCTTTTTAAAACACATGTTTCTAGACTCCATCCAAAGCACTTCTGGCACTGTGTCTGATAATCTATAATTTTAAAATGCTATTCTGCCTGGTTTGCAAACCAAAGCCTAAATCACCCTGAAGAGATAGACATATATTAGCATTCACCAAGTAGCAACTACCCAAATCATAGATCTGGTACTTAGAAAGAGTTATTCTGTATCCCCAGAATTAACCTTGTGTTTTTAACTGCTCTGCATAATAGAAATATTACTAGTAGACTCAATCTAGAGGAGATCAGCACGAAGTGAGCTGTAGAGGTATTTGCCATTCCCAATAGAAGAGGGTTTTCAGATATACTGATTACCTGCCGGCATTGGTTGCCCTTGAAAACCAGTGCTTTTGCCAAGTATGCAGCAGACGTTGGGCAAATTTACACAGTGACGGACAATTGGTGGGGCTCCTTGACCCAGACAACTCAGGAACTCCCAGCATGAGATGGTCTGACACAGCTTTTCACGCTCCCCTGATTCACACACTTGCTTTAGTCCTTGTGGTTGTTTCCAGGTGACAGCAGCAACTAAGGCATGTACTTGGTGACAGGCATCTTCTTCCCAGGGGTCTCCCACTTCCCAGGGGTCTCCTGGCTTTTGTTCCCAGGACAATTGGCAAGATTTTCTGAATGCAAGCGATAGCCTGGAAGAGAGAGTGAAGGAAAAGGCAGAGCCTGGCTGGGAGACTTCACCCGATGACAAAGGATTATGGTGAATGACGCTGATGGCCAGCAAGTCCCAGCACCGCCCCTGGGCTTCTCAAGGGGCTCTAAGTGATGACTGTGACTGTGTGTCTATACTTAGGGAAGGAGAGCAGAGCAGCTCAAGGGAAAGCAGCCCCTTGACAGGCTCCAGGCAATTCCTTCCTAAGGACTTCATCCTTAATAGAGACCTGGAGAGGTCAAAAAGTCCACCCTCTGCCTTCAAGCAGGATGCGGACTTAAACAATTCACACTGCTCAACAAAAGCGCTCCTGGGAAGCTTACGAGCACGTTCCCACAGCAGCCTGGAATTCCCAAATTAGCAGTAATTATGTCTGCAGAGAGAAACATAGCTTGAAAGAATTATGGGTGTGACTTTTGGCAGGTGGAATGGAATAGAATCAAATATAGAAAACCCTCTGCCTTCCAAAACCCAGAACAAAAACACACAAAGGCTTTTAGCATATTGACAAAGTCCCTATAGCCTGGACTAACAAGAGACTGTGATGACTGGGACTTCCCTGGTGGCACAGTGGTTAAGAATCCGCCTGCCAATGCAGGGGACATGGGTTTGATCCCTGGTCCGGGAAGATCCCACGTGCCGTGGAGCAACTAAGCCCATGCGCCACAACTACTGAAGCCTGTGCTCTAGGGCCCACGTGCCACAACTGAGCCCGTGTGCTGCAACTGTTGAAGCCCGTGGGCCTACAGCCCGTGCTCTGCAAGAAGAGAAGCCACCGCAACGAGAAGCCCAGGCCCTGCAATGAAGAGTAGCCCCCACTCACCACAACCAGAGAAAGCCCGCGCAGCAATGAAGACGCAACACAGCCAAAAATAAATAAAATTATTTTTTAAAAAAAATGAGAGAGAGACTGAGATGACTGGATATATAAGAAGACCCCAAATGGCGTATTTTCCCTCATCAGAAATGGGCAAGGGGCATGATGAGATAGCACATCTTCCAGAGCCATGGGGGGAAACAGACTTGGGAACTACTCCCAGGAGCAGAACTGGGACAGAAACAAGGAACTTTACCTATTTCCAGAGGGGGGAACACCTGACAACAGTTGCCCAGGAGGCTTCAGAATCACTGTGGACCAGTAACTGCTGTGGCCTCACCTCCTTCCCCTGTTTAAATAGGAATATTCTTTCTGATTATGCCCTCCCCGGTTCAGCTTTAATCTTTGGTGTATATGGAGCAATTAACTAGTTTTCTGAGTCATTAGGTATCTATATGCTGCTGTTCAGGATACTCCCTCTGGATCAGCTCGGTGCTTTGTGACCACCTAGAGGGGTGGGATAGGGAGAGTGGGAAGGAGGGAGATGCAAGAGGGAGGAGATATGGGGATATATGTATATGTGTAGCTGATTCACTTTGTTATAAAGCAGAAACTAACGCACCATTGTAAAGCAATTATACTCCAATAAAGATGTTAAAAAAATTTTTTTAAATAAAATCTTTTTATTAAAAAAAAATAAAGATACTCCTCGTGGTAGGCAGAATTTTAAAGATGTTCCCCCAAGACTCCTGTCCCCTGCTGTTCAATCAAATACTAATCCAGTTACTGCTGTTAAGGGTCTTTACAGATGTCATTAAGACTACAGCTGGTTCTAACATGGAGAGATTATCTTGGATTTTGTGGGTGCACTCAATCTAATCACACGAGTCCTTAAAAGTTGAGAATTGTCTCCAGTGAAAGCAGAGATGAGACAGAAGGAGAGGTTACAGCACGAGATGAACTTGAGCTACCATTGTTGGCTTTGAAGATGAAGGAAGCCAAGGAATGCAGGTAGATTCTAGAAGCTGAGAATAAACTTCAACCAACAACCAGTGAGGAAACAGGAACCTCAATCCTACCACGGTATGGAACTGAATTCTGCCATCAACCAAGTGAACTTGGAAATAGATATATTTCCGGAGCCTCCAGAAAGGATCACATCCCTGCCAAAACCTGATTTCAGCCTGGTGAGACTCTAAGCAGAAGACCATGCTGTATCTAGACTCCTGACAGGCAGAACTATAACTTAATACATTGATCTCATTTTAAGTGACTAAATTTATGATAATTTGTTAAGGCAGCCATAGAAAACAAATACACTCGCTGTCCCATAAATGGCTCTCAAGAAATGACCTCTAGGTCTAGTCGCTTGCCTCTTTCACTTAAAACTCAACAGAGCTACAAGATTCCGATGAAGAAAGATGAGCTTAGCTGATATCTAAGTGGCAACAATGAGAGACAGCTAAGAAACACTAAGTCACAGATCTGATCTCACTGACTGACGTGAAGACTTCCACCGTCATCATTTAAGAACTGTGAAGTCTCCACATTTGTTCAGGTGGGATAAAGGTAAAATGTGTCAGCAGATGGGATTGTGTACAACCCTCATATCTATATGTTTACAGGGAACTGAAAGGCAGTGTTTAAAACAGGTTGCGTGCATTACATGTAGCCTGGAAGAGTGGGAAAATCACCATGTTGTAATTTCTAAACTTCAGTTTTACCTTCCGTAAAACAGAGGTGAAATGATCTCCACCACAGATTACATGTCTTACTGTAGAAGATCAGCCTCATGATATTTACCCAACTTGAGTCATCTAAGCATAACTTTTGTAATTTTTACCATGTCTGCATGTTACCTATTCTATTCTTTACCTAATATTTTCCTTTAATTCACACACTTCGTATTTTTTTCACTTTTGAACATGCAATAAAATAATCACATAGCTATTAAAAGTTTAAAACTCCATCCATGTAATTCCTAAAATTATTTCACATGCTGTTTTTTGAGAAGCTATAAACTGAGACAATCAGAATGTAATAAATAGTAGCATATCCTATACAAATGTAAAGAATGAGTTATATATTTTCAAGCATTATTCAGAAATTTTATTTGGGGATAACAATTCAAAAAACAAAAACACTTCCAGGGCCAGATATATACGTTCATAACATCCTGATCACCTAAAGATTTGTACATTTGTTCAACAGATACCTTGTGAGCGTGTAGTATCCGTGAAGCACTGTGCAAGGCTCTGGGGATAGGAAGGAACAAAAGAGATGCAAATCCACATTCCGGCAGGACAACAGAAATCCATCCAGAAATTACACAAATGATTATTTAATTACAAATGTTACATGTGCTGCAAAGGACTTGCATTGCTAGGTATGTGGTGGCTGTCTCCCCAATTATATTTTGCAAGTACACTAAACTAAACATTCTATGGCAGTTTAAACCATGTCTGCAAACATTTTGACCCTCTTCCCACTGAGTGCCTAGGCCAGTGTCCCCTCCCCTTGAATCTGAGCCCTTGACCAATAGAACGCAGCAAATGATGTCCCATGACCTCTGAGGCTCGGTGTATCAGTCACCTATCGTTTCACAAGAAATTACCCCCCAAATTAGTGACTTAAGGTAACCAAGATTTATTACCCATAATCTCTACGGGTCAGGAATTTGGGAGTGGCTTAACTGGTGATTTTTGTTTCAGGGTCTTTTACGAGGTTTCAGTCAAGATATCAGCAGGGGATATAGTCATTTGAAGGCTTGACTAGGGTTGGAAGACCTGCTTCCAAGATGGCTCACTCACATGGCTGCTGGCAGGAGGCCTCATTTTCTTGCCATGTGAATCTCTCCATAGGATTGCTTGAGCATCACGGTAGAGCAAGTGATTCGAGAGAGAGCAGAAGGCATAATGCCTTTGTGTCCTTATCTCGAAAATCACACACCATCACTTCTACAATATTCTATTCATTAGAGGTCAGTCGCTAAGTACATTCCACACTCAAGGGAGGGAAATTAGGTGCCAATTTTTGTTTGTTTGTTTAAAAAGCCTTTATTCATTTTTGATCAGGGAAAGGACAATCTCAATGTCAACGTGTCACCTAATCATAAATTTGAACTTACAGGATTCACTGCCCTAAAGACACTGCACCTACTGACTTTGACAGCATAAAGTGAAAATCTGCTTTCTGTTCCCTAAGGTTGCGTGTTGAAAGAATTAAACAATCCCTTGCAATAGCCAACATTGGTACTTGGCCTAGGTGTAAGGTCAAATGGCAAAACAAAAGCAAAACAAGCCCCAAAGCATTGTAACTGGATAGCCCAGCAAGTACGAACATCATTGGAACAAAGAAAGTTGCAGGCACCAAATAAAACAAAACAAGGTGGGTTCATTAGTATAAAAAAATTTGCACTTGGTTGAAGGTGAGGTCAACTATTCCACATGTGAATATGTATGCCAATCCTAATGGCTAGCACGGAACCACAGAAAAAAAGACAAAGCCCTTAAATTCAATAACTACACTGAATGTAAAATTCAAAACTTCAATTTACCCAGGACATCCTCCAAAATCTAGAGCTGAACCTTTTTTCTCTTTAATGCACCAGGAAGACCTGTTGTAATGACATGACTTGGTCACACTTAGATTTGCATTTACATAAGATTTAAGGAAAACCTTTGCCCACGATTCCTTCTTATGTCTGAATACGGATATGCTTAACTACTGAGCTCATGACTAACTGCACTAAAAATGATGATACCTGCTACCATGGCTTTTTCCAAGAACTCACACCACATCACAGTTAACATCCAGTATAGCTCCCTAACAATGCCCCAACAGAAAATATTTTGTTCAGTTTGGTACTTGCTGTGACATAATAACAATACTAGAATACAATAGAATACCAATATAGAATAGTATACAAGTTAGCTACTCAGCCACTACTTCAAATATTTTAATCTAACTTTTGTTCAAACTTTAATAACTTCATACTTATTTGCCGAAATCCTTGTGTTAAATGTAACTACATCTGATATTCTTAAACTGTAGCTCCCATAACACAGTTTAAGTGTTTTTCCCCTGGGTATATGTGGACATTTTAATCAAGAAAACAAAGTTATGGTATTACGATTAGCCAAAGATCTTTCTAGCAGACCACTGAATACAGCGAATGATAACAAACGTCTTTCCAGAGACAAGAACAAAGTAAAATATTTTCTATTCATCAAAGGAGCTACCAGCATGCTTTGTGCCATTGAAAAGTTACTTTTCAGACTTCCCTGGAGGCGCAGTGGTTAAGAATCCGCCTTCCAATGCAGGGGACACAGGTTCGAGCCCCGGTGCAGCAAGATCCCACGTGCCGCAGAGCAACTAAGCCCATGTGCCATAACTACTGAGCCTGCTCTCTAGAGCCCACGAGCCACAACTACTGAGCCCGCGTGCCACAACTACTGAAGCCCGCACACCTAGAGCCCGTGCTCTGCAACAAGAGAAGCCATCACAATGAGAAGCCTGTGCACCACAATGAAGAGTAGCCCCCGCTCGCTGCAACTATAGAAAGCCCGCATGCAGCAACGAAGACCCAATGCAACCAAAAATTTAAAAAAGAAAAATAAATTAAAAAGAAAAAGTTACTTTTCAAAATATAACCAGAAGGCTTATGGTCTGCTAGAAAGCTTCCACTAATCACAACACTGTAACTATACCACAGAAACTTTCATGACAAAGTCTCCAGATATACAGAGAGGAAACAACATTACTTAAAGGTATGATGGAAGCCTCAGTTAACAGGGAAATGAAGCCTTAAAGCATAGAATACACCTAACAAAAAAGGGGAACAGGGTAGACACTGTAGCTGGCTATTCATAAAGCACCACAATTTCTCCCTCTGGATCAACACTCCCTACAAAACAAACTGTGCCTTAATTATTGCTTATTTGAAATTACACTTGTACAGAGTTCTTTAGTACCTGGCGCAGAAAAACAATCACACAAGGAAGCCTTTATTTGGGGTTTAACATGAAATCGTACAAACAAAATTTGTATAAACACAAATCCCCATCGAGTCATAACACAGATAGCAAAAGACAAAGTAAAAACAAAGAAAACTACTTGGTGGCCATACACAGCTGGACACAGTTTTGTCTTGTACACTAGAAAGTCTTTTACAAAATAATCATCTTAGATCAACAGAAGACCAATCTTCAATGTCGTCCTGCAGGATGGGTTACTTCAGCAATCTCTGCCTGTTTTCTCCAACATCCCCCTTTAGTATGGCTGGTAATTATTTTGGTGATTGCCGCCCCCTTGGGATGCCTTGCCACAAGTGCTCTGTCGGCCTCGGCCACGACCCCTAGTACCACGTCGTCCACCAGCTGCAGCATCTCATCCTCCTTTTGGTTGCTTCTGTTGCTGCCTATGTCTTGGGTTGTGCCACTTTGATTTCACAGTTCCCAGAACCAGGTTGATGATACCTGCTTTCTAACAATTTCTTTACTGGCTCTTCAGCTGTATATGTAATAAAACAAAATCCTCTTCTTTCATTTATTTTTGTATCTGTGGAAGTTCAACATTTTCAATCTCTCCAAAGGCTCCAAAATATTCTTCTTTTTTTAAAAAATAAATTTATTTATGGCTGTGTTGGGTCTTCGTTTCTGTGCGAGGGCTTTCTCTAGTTGTGGCAAGCGGGGGCCACTCTTCATTGCAGTGCGCAGGGCCTCTCACTATTGCGTCCTCTCTTGTCGCGGAGCACAGGCTTCAGACGCGCAGGCTCAGTAGTTGTGGCTCACGGGCCCAGTTGCTCCGTGGCATGTGGGATCCTCCCAGACCAGGGCTCGAACCCGTGTCCCCTGCATTGGCAGGCAGATTCTCTGCCACTGCGCCACCAGGGAAGCCCTCAAATATTCTTTAATTTGTTTTTCCAAAGTATCTGGGCTCAATCCACCTACTAAAACCTTTTTGGAGGGTTCCTTCCCTTTTAAAGCTTTGATTCTTTTAACATCTATGAATTTGCCATCCAGCTTGTGTTCTTTCAGTTCCAGGGCCTTAGCAACACTATCACCATCTTTGAAAAGCACAAATCCAAATACTCTTGATCTTTCAGCGACTGATCTGTTTTAATTGTGCAGTCTACAACTTCTCCAAATCGAGACAGATATTCAGTCAGCTCTTTCTTGCTTGTATCCCAGCTCAAGCCTCTAATAACCATTTTAGCGTCATCCCGCTGATGCTTGGTCTCACTGATCTTGGATCCCTCTGCGAATTCCTCTCTGTTGCTATACTCCTTCACGTCTTCATAGCGGCGGAGTTGTCAGCCCGGCGGTGCTGGTCTGCAGTCCGAGTCACGGCAGCAGCAGCCTAGGTGCCACTCTTTGAAGGAAGGAGTATCAAAATATTTGTGGACCTATTTTAATAGTACCATACCTTTCAGAAAAGTGATGCAGCTTCCATGTAGCTTGCTGGTTAGGCCAAAGTTACATAAAACACTTTCTCCATTAGCTGCTATAAAAAACCTCCACATCCTCTAAGGTGGCCATGCTGTGAGAAAGCCCAGCCCACATGCAAAGACCAGTTGGTGCACCGGTTGACAGTCCAGCTTAGGTCCCAGCAAGCAGTCAACACCAATGAAAGAAAGATGAAGAGATGCTTCCAGATGATTCCAGCCCTCGATTGTTGAGACACCCTCAGCCATCATCTCTCCTAGGCATTGAATTTTCCCAGCTTCCCAGACATAAGTCATCCCTAATTCTAAAATCAGATTCTTCTCAGTATAGAAGGGGTTACAGTATAGCATAGGGATTACATGTAGAGGCTCTGGATTTCCAGGGCCAAGATGCACTTTCTGTGCTGCTGCTTCAAGCCACACGACCTTGGGCAATTTGTGTTAACTCACTGTGCCCCCAGGCTCCTCATCCTTAAATTAGGAAAACGCGTACAGTTGGCCCTTTGTATCCTCGGATGTGGAACTCATGGGTACAGAGGGCCAACTGCGAGGGACTTGTGCATCCACAGATTTTGGTATCCACGAGGGTTCACAGATACCGAGGGAGGGCTGTAAATAAGTAAGTGGGTTTTGAAGATTGAATGGAGTAAGAAATTCAAAATTCTCAGGACATAATGTATGCCAGACATTGTTATTATCATTATTTTGATTATTATTTTTTTTAATTCTCATTAAATCTGTTTCTCTTCTGGTATTTCCCATATCAGCTCATGTCACTCCAGGCTCAACATTAAAAACAACAACAACAACAAAACTTCAATTCCTCCTTCTGTGTTACCAACCATTTTCTGGATTTATTGATATATAACTGATACATAAAAATTATATATAATTAAGATGTACAACTTGATATACATACAATCACCACAATCAAGTTAATTAACAGATCCGTCACCCCACATAGTCACCATTTTCCTTCTTTTGTGTGTGTGCATGTGTGATGAGAAACTTAAGAGCCATCCTCTTAGCCAGTTTAAAGTATACAATACAATATTGTTAACGATAGTCACATTGCTGTACATTAGTATGTCGAGCACTGATTCATCTTGCATAACAGAAACTTCGTACCCTTTGACCAACATCTCCCCATTTCCTCCTCCCATTACCCCCTGCTTCTATGAGTTTGACTAATTTTAGTTCATTACAGCATTATTCACAATAAACAAAATATGAAAACAACCTAAATGTCCATCAAGAGATGAATGGTTAAAGAAGATATAATGCATATATACAACAAAATGATATTCAGCCCTTAAAAAGAAGGAAATCCTGCCATTTCAACAACATGGCTAAACCTGGGGCTGGTGTGTGCTGAGTGAAGCAAGGCAGACACAGAAGACAAACACGAACTCACTTATGCGTGGAATCTAAAATAGTCACCAACTCTTTATAATTGGTTGTCAAGCCTTGTTGATTCTACTTCCATAGTTTCCATTATCTTTTCACTGTCAAAGCCAATTAAGGAGCAGGCCAAGTTCTCCACAGACACCCAGTAATGGAAAAGGGAAAATAAACACCACTGGGAATGATGAAGGTGCTATATCTACCAGAAATATACAGAGCATAGTCGGAAGAAAGGCTTGGACAAGCCTGTGGGGTGGTCGTGAGATAAGCTCTCATCAAAAGATTGTGAGGGGAAATGTTCTGAGTAACTTCTGCCTCACCTGCTTAAAAGGGATGACTTGCTTGAACTTCTCCAACCTGTGATGTGGAACATGAATACGGCTGAGTCTGACTTTGACCATGGAGAGGAAGAAATACATACTTTAAGGGGTGATAGAATAATCAGATGGAAAGAGCCTCGTTCCCTGAATGATGTCACGAAGCAGGTTGCCCAACAGCCCTTACAGCCCAGATCATTACGTGGGAGAGAGAGAAATACACTTCTCTTGGTTTTCAGACCCTGTGTTACACCAGCTTAGCCATTCTGCTAACACAAGGGTCACTGTGACCGGTTCCTTCCATCGGCTGAGGCAGGATAGGCAGGGGCAGGGCTGGGGGGAAGACAAACCACTTTCCTAGATATGGTGCTGGTGGGTCAAGAGTAGAAAATGTGCACATATCTAGACTGACAGCCTGAGAGAGCCTCACATGGCAAGCCTTCCTTGGCAAGGAACAGGCGCAGTACAATAACCCCATGTTCCCCGGAGGAGCACAGGAGTAGCTAAGAGAACTCGAAAGAGCCGGACAGAATCTGTGTGGACACCACCCCGTATCAGGCGGGAGTGAGAACAGCTGAGCAGATACAGTGTGGCGAAATATAGATGTCACCTGAATCCCAGACATAATCCCAGGGTGAGGGCAGGAAAACTGAAATGACAGAGATTGTTTCTGCTGCCCAAAGGAATAAGAATTAAAAAAATAATAATAATAAGGCCAGGTACAGAAGCAGAAAGTTGAAGTTCTTGCACATCTAAATTCAGCAACTGAGATTTGTATGCAAACTGAGATGTTATAGCAACTCTGAGAGGACTAGCAACCATTTGTTGAGAGATGACTATGTTCTTTTTTTTTAAACTTTTTTTTTTTTTTTTTGCGGTACGCGGGCCTCTCACTGCCGTGGCCTCTCCCGTTGCGGAGCACAGGCTCCGGACGCGCAGGCTCAACAGCCATGGGCTCACGGGCCCAGCCGCTCCGCGGCATATGGGATCTTCCCGGACCGGGGCACAAACCCGTGTCCTCTGCATCGGCAGGCGGACCCTCAACCACTGCGCCACCAGGGAAGCCCGATGACTGTGTTCTTGACACTTCAGTTATGTTGGTATCATTATCTGCCTACTCCACGAATGAGAAAACAGAATCTTAGAGATGTTATGTAACATAGCCGAGATCTCCCATTAGGGAGTGGCAGGGCCAGAATTCCAACCCAAGCCACCTGATCTGAATCCCAGGCTCTCAATTAATTAACTAATGTTCAAGGGTAAACACAACTTCAGGTTATTCGGAGGTTCTATTATTTGAAGTTGGATTGCCTGTAAAGGATTGCTATTATGTAAACTTCTTTGACATCAAATACATTTACAGAAAAGTACGCTTAAATGTATGACTCTGTGAATTTTCACAAACTGAACGGCACCCATATAATCAGCACCCATTACAAGAAAAGAACATGAGAAGAACCCCAAAGCCCCCCACTGTCACCCTTATAGTCACTACGCCCACCCCAAGGCCAATCCTTCTCCCTGAGCTCACTATTCTGTGCTCCATAGAATCAGAGGTTAGTTCTTGCAGACTTTTCCTTTGTGGGTCTGGCTCGCAAAACTAGAAGTCTCCATCCCTCTTTTTAAAGTTACTTCATCACAAAGAAGAAACCAAGGCTTTGCACGCTCAACTCATCAGCTTTCCTCTGTCTGTCAGAGTTTTTTAGGTCAATTCAACCTAGCAAACATTTACTCAGCTGTAAGCTGGGCACTTTGTGTGTACTGAACAATGGGTTCGAGAAACAAATTAGACAACCGTGTCCCTGCCTCCTAAAAGAGCGAAGGAATATGATTGGGTACCAGTGTGCTCTCAAACCTCTTTGGAGACTGTAAAGAGCTAAATACATGCAAGATGGTCTTACGGATTATATATGGCTGGTATGCAGATGCCTGGTAAGGTATGATTGGCGTCTTAAGGTGTCTGGACTGAGTGCGTTTACAAGGATCCCATAGATTCCCTGGGGGATGCTGAATTGGAGAACAGGTTCAGATATATTTGGGGTTGCACTTTGGGGGCATATTTTCCCAGGCAGCTGATGATAAACAGTTAAATTTCAAATTGTCCTTTGTGTTTTCCAGAAGTTCTTGGGTTATTATGAAATCATCTTAGGGGCAGGAAGTAGGCCTAGGTGTAGCCACTTATTGTATCATAGCCTGTTTCCTGAGGGTATCAATCACTGTTCCCTGTAATTCTCTAAGCAGAACCGGTATATAGACTACCTGTAAGTGTGTCATGTGTGTGTCTGCAGAAAAATGCAGACTCTATAGACAAACACAATTTTCACTTTAATTTCCACATTTAAGGAGAATCTTTTCCCCTGTTTCCAGTTTTTAAAAGTGATGCTTTACAACCTAAGTGTCCATCGACAGATGAATGGATAAAGAAGAGGTGGCACATATATACAACGGAATATTACTCAGCCATAAAAAGAAACGAAACTGAGTTATTTGTAGTGAGGTGGATGGACCTAGAGTCCGTCATACAGAGTGAAGTAAGTCAGAAAAAGAAAAACAAATACCGTATGCTAACACATATATATATAATCTAAAAAGAAAAAAAAAATGGTCATGAAGAACCTAGGGGTAAGACAGGAATAAAGACACAGACCTACTAGAGAATGGACTTGAGGATATGGGGAAGGGGAAGGGTAAGCTGGGATGAAGTGAGAGAGCGGCACGGACATATATACACTACCAAACGTAAAATAGATAGCTAGTGGGAAGCAGCCGCACAGCACAGGGAAATCAGCTCGGTGCTATGTGACCACCTAGAGGGGTGGGATAGGGAGGGTGAGAGGGAGGGAGATGCAAGAGGGAAGAGATATGGGGATATATGTATATGTATAGCTGATTCACTTTGTTATATAGCAGAAACTAACGCACCATTGTAAAGCAGTTATACTCTAATAAAGATGTTAAAAAAATTAAAAAGAAAAATAAATAAAAAAATAAAAGTCATGCTTTAGTAGTCATTACTTCCCAGAAGACAGAGCCCACCTTATTTTTCTTTATCTCTGAAAAGCAGTTGATCTGCTTATCTTCAGTTTGTCCAACAGACCCCTCTTCCTCCACCTTCCTCTGTGCCCCAAGAGAAGACCTCTGGCTCTGCCCCAACAGGCCCCCTGGCCCTCTGGCTGCATAGGTGGGTTCCAACAATGGGAAACAGTGCCAGGAGATCAGAAAGAGAGCTGGCTGCATCCGTCCTCCACACACTTCTTGTGCTGTTTTTCCCTCTCGCTCTCCCTCTCCCTCTTGCCGTGTCCATCTCTCTCCATCTCTCTCTCTCTGACTGTCCCCTCTTCTCCTCCCTTCAGCGTTCGGGCTGGCAAAGTGACCCATCACCCTACTCTGCTGTCCTTTTATCAAACTTTCCTTGAAGTACCAAGACTGAATGTACCAGCAATATCCTGCTAGGACATTAACTGATACAGTAACCAATCCAGCACTGAAACCTGGGTAGCTCGGCTCAAAGCATGGTTCTTCCAGGCTTGCTGATAAAGATACTATCTAGCTTCTTCAACCAGGAATTATTTGGAAGTTTTTTTGGTCCTCATAAGGGTCCCGGGCAAAATGATGCCATCTGTCTTCTTCATGTGTGTGAATACATTTTTTCCATGGGTGGGATAGGTGATCTTTCACCTTTAGGAAGGGACTTGCAAGACCCAAAGCAGCTTTTCTGAGATTTTATAAAATCTTGAAACTTAAAAAAAAATGCACACAGAGAGGAGCAGACAGGGGCCACTTGGATCACTATTAAAACGTATTAACACTTTAGGTCCTGAATTTGTGCGTGTCTTCCAACCTCTGCAATTCCAACTTCCCATGTTTATGCAGCCCCTCTCACGTGTGCCTGGACTGCAGGGGCGCACACAGGACACACCATGAAGAGGGATTCAGCACCAGTGTTGCCAGGCTGGGCAATTTCCAGAGGATATAAGTCCTTGTGCCCAGTGGGGACTCAATAATAAAGTTGACGACAGAGGTATAGATCTACTGGGATGACTGAATTTCTAAAATGTCCTTTTTCATCGTTGATCTTCCTGAAAATTATTCCAGAGCATCTCTGCCCACGTCCGTACCGTTCTAGCATTTGGGGGGTTTTGAAATGCAAGTTCATATCTGCATTTGGTGATTGTTAGGGTCGCACAATATTTAGGCTCCATTCAGTTCTATAGATTCATGAATATTTATACATAATATATACATAATTTCTACATACTTTTAAAAAGTTCTCCTCCATTGCAAATTGCCTTTAATTAAGAACCTGATAGCAGTATGTTTATTTTTTTATCTTCATGAACTGGTCTAGAAGTAGGCAAGAGGAGAACATATTTATTTAAAAGAAATAGTAAAGAAAATTTAGCAAATAGACAAAAGCAAAGGGAAATGCCACCCCAAATCTCCTCGCCCCAACAAAGCCATTCTAATATCTCCATATATTGTACTCAGATATTTTTCTAAGTAGAGGTATGTTTGTTTCGCATACAGACTGTAAACTGCACGTACTCTGTTGTTTCTAACATTTTCCACTTTATCAAACATTTTTAAAAATTGAAATATAATTGATTTACAATATTAGTTTCAAGTGTTGAATTCAACTATGTTGAATCACAACATAGTGATTCAAAATCTTTATACATTATACTCCATTTAAAGTTATTATAAAATATTGACTGTATTCCCTCTGCTGTACAACAGACCCTTGTTGCTTATTCAATTTACCAAGCATTTGCCTTTTACAACAGAATCATAATTTAACTTTTTAATTGTTTTTTCAATACTCTACAGTTAGATATTCTAAATCTATTCTAATTTTTTTTCTGTTACAAATAACTTCTTGATGAACATCTTAATTCAAAAAGCATTTCTATGCAAATCAAAACTACAATGAGGTATCATCTCACACCAGTCAGAATGGCCATCATCAAAAAATCTACAAACAAATGCTGGAGAGGGTGTGGAGAAAAGGGAACCCTCTTGCACTGTTGGTGGGAATGTACATTGATACAGCCACTATGGAGAACAGTATGGAGGTTCCTTAAAAAACTAAAAATAGAGCTACCATACAACCCAGCAATCCCACTACTGGGCATATACCCTGAAAAAACTAAAATTCAAAAAGAAGCATGTACCACAATGTTCATTGCAGCACTATTTACAATAGCCAGGACATGGAAGCAACCTAAGTGTCCATCAACAGATGAATGGATAAAGAAGATGTGACACATATATACAATGGAATATTACTCAGCCATAAAAAGAAACAAAACTGGGTTATTTGTAGTGAGGTGGATGGACATAGAGTCCATCATACAGAGTGTAGTAAGTCAGAAAGAGAAAAACAAATACCGTATGCTAACACATATATATGGAATCTAAAAAAAAAAAAAGGTTCTGAAGAACCTAGGGGCAGGGTGGGCAGGGTGGGAATAAAGATGCAGACGTAGAGAATGGACTTGAGGACACAGGAAGGGGGAAGGGTAAGCTGGGACGAAGTGAGAGAGTGGCATGGACATATATACACTACCAAATGTAAAATAGATAGCTAGTGGGAAGCAGTCCCATAGCACAGGGAGATCAACTCTGTGCTCTGTGACTACCTAGAGGGGTGGGATAGGGAGGGTGGGAGGGAAACACAAGAGGGAGGAGATATGCAGATATATATATGTGTATAGCTGATTCACGTTGTTATACAGCAGAAACTAACACAACACTGTAAAGCAATTATACTCCAATAAAGATGTTAAAAAAAAGCATTTCTAATGTTTTTATTTATGATTATTTCCTTAGGAATCATCCCCCCCAAAAAAAGAAAAAGATCAGATTATGTTCTCACAGCTCCTTTTATATCACAATCATGTATTATATATTGGAATCATTACTAGATGAATGTCTGCTGTGTCTCTTACATCATGACCTCCCCAAGTGCAGCACATTGTCTGTTTTGCTCATCATTTAATTTCCCAGCACCCAGCACAGTGCCTAAGACATACTAGGTGCACAATAAATGCGATATTGAGACAATGAATAGGCAAATAAGTCAGTAATGCAAAACATTCTGTTTCTGCAAAACAGAAAACAACCCTAATGTATACAGGGACCTAAATATTTTTGTAATGTTATTAGGACAACTGAATAGCTATTTTTTAAAAAATTAGTTAGATCTTTACCATTACCATATGTCATAATAAATCAGAGATTGATTAAAGAGTTACATATTTAAAAAGCAAGCCACACACATCCACAAATAAGATATGAGTGAATATTTGTTCTAAATTATATAACAATGAAAGAAATCTGAAAGGGTAAATTTTCTGGACCATACAAAAGTATAGAATTTCTACACATCAAAAATATCACAAACTGGACTTCCCTAACAGTGCAGTGGTTAAGACTCCGTGCTTCCACTGCAGGGGGCACGGGTTCGATCCCTGGTCGGGGAATTAAGATCCCACAGGCCCTGCGGTGTGGCCAAAAAAAATCACAAACAAAATTAAATAAGTAGAATTCCTAGAACAATACTTGCTCAGGTATGGAACATGAAGGATTAACATCCTTCTTCTAATAGCGGTCTGCATGCATCTATAAGAAGGAAAAATTTTAAACTAGTTGATAAATGGGAAAAGGATGTGAACAATTTACATATGTAAGATAAATTACATATGGAAAATAAACATATAAAAATGTTTAACTTTAATAGTAGTGGAATAAATTCTACTTAATCAGTTGCCATTTTCACATATCAAGACTAGAAAAATCTATTAATGTTCAATGCTGATGAGAGTCAAAGAGAGTCACATAATTTGCTGGAAGTAGTGGACATTGGTACAATCTTTCAAAATCAGTACGCGGGCCTCTCACCGCCATGGCCTCTCCCGTTATGGAGCACAGGCTCCGGACGCGCAGGCTCAGCGGCCACGGCTCACGGGCCCAGCCGCTCCGCGGCATGTGGGATCCTCCCGGACCGGGGTACGAACCCGTGTCCCCTGCATCGGCAGGCGGACTCTCAACCACTGCGCCACCAGGGAAGCCCTCAAAATCTTTGATAAGCTTTTCTTCAATATACGCCACCTCTCCTCACCACTGCCTTGTCATTTTGTGTCCTTATATTTACTTTGTATCAATGCAACTGTATGTTGACTTATTTGTTTTCCCCCATAGCATAAGGATATACACATACCATCCTTAAGTAAAAATATTTTTTAAAGTATGAGGTTTTTTCCATATATTTTAACCACAAACAGCTGCTATTATCAGCATTATTATTTTTGAACCTTGGAAATCATTGTAATAGTAGAAATTAATTTCTTAATTTAGTAATGGATGTGCCACGGTTCTCAGCGTTTCAGCTGCTCTTACCAAGCTGTCTTTCAAGGGCTTCTCTCTTAAGGAACTCTTGCATCCCCCAAGAAATAGAAAGGGATAGAGGAAAAGTATCTGGGATAAGGAGGGGTTTTGCCAAGCTCAGGCTCTCTCGAACTAGTGGCATGGAGACGTGAAGAAAAATGGTGTTAGAGAAGATAAATGAGTGACTTTGCATTACTTTAAAAACAGAACTAAGGGAAGGTACAATAAAAGCGAATGGGAAAAAGAATTTGTATTGAGGTCAGCATTAGCAGAGCACGACGCTGGACATGGTTGGCTGCAGAATTCCTGGACCCTCTAAGTAAAGATAATGTTCGCCAGTAGGTGGCAGTCACACGTCTAGAATAGCCCAGGACATCGCAGACCAAGTAATTAGCCTTACTGATGTGTTTCCTCTGGCCACCCAGCATCGTGAATTCTTATTTCATATTGGGCTTTGGATGCATTTTACTATTCCATGCAATTTGTCAGTGCTCGTGACAACTGGTCCAAATCATGGCCCAAAGTAGTTACTGCTGTCGAGGTTACCAGTGTGGTTTTCCTTCCATTGTTTAGGAATCTACTCTTAGACCTCTCTATGTATTTTTTCTCCTTGGGAACTTGACACTACTTCTGCCTTAGAAATGATCATAAATGATATCCCAGACAAACATTTCTTACAAAAAGAATGAGTAGTACAAGGAATTGGCCAGCTGGGGTTTTGCTTTGTATTGGTTTGGTTTTCTTGTTTGGTAGATTTAAACAAAGCTTTCCAATATTTTCCTTCCCAAGCAAGACTAACATTGAACAAACCATGTTAGATCACAATGGTATGAGATGCTAACCTATTTTGACAGATGCTTCTGTTGTAGGTTCTCATTCTATTTAATGTGCACTTAAGTCTCTGAGTTTGCCCAGCAAGATATCAGAAATACAGATACCACCCTTTTATAAAAAGCTTTGTTCTCAAGACAGAGAACACTGTGCATGCAGTGTTTATATATATGCACACAGCTAGAATGAACCAAATATAATGATGCTAACACTGATCTAGATTTTCACAGCCATGTATTACTTGAGTGGCTTATGCCCATGTTTCCTACTAAGAAAGGATATCCAGTGGAGACCCAGAGGGTCAGACGGGCTCTTCGAATGAGCCAGTGAATCATCTTCAGCCCCAGGATCTCTTCTGTTATTTTTCACAGGATCTGCAGCTACGCAGGAGAACAGGTTGCAAAGTTCAGAGTAGCTGCATTTACATGGGGAGCTGGGTGTTTGGAGGTGTGTCTTGCGGCAGAAAGAAGTTTCTCTGAGAGCTACCACATCCTATTATGGGAAAACATGATAAACCACTATTTCATGTGACAGAGCCTACAGCAGGGCCAGTGACTGAATGTTGGTTACGGGTCACTCCTCGCCTGAATCCACAGGAACACTTCTCTCTGCAAAGGCCTCTGACTCTGGCCCCAGGCCATCATCAGACTGTGTCCTCAGTCGCCATGTTTGACAACTGTCTGCAAAAATAAACGATTTCAGCTGCCGTATAAGATAACGAGGTTCTCAGGTTCGTAGTATTGACCTCCGCAAATGAAGAATGTCGTCCAAACTCTAAAACAAGAAGTCGTTCAGAGATTCTATATAAGCATGCGTTCTCTACAGATACATTGCTTACAGAACATGTGACTGAGTCCTAAGTGCTATTGAATTCACGGTAACATCAACTCTGGTTTATGTTTCACCAGTCCCTATGTCAAAAGGGGAAGCCAGTTGTTGGGGAATAGTATTTAGTGTAAGTCAGTATTTCAGAGGAAAAGCATCAGGGATAGACCTTTTTTAGCAATACCTCCCCACTCACCAAACACTCTTCTTTTTTTTTTTTCTCAAACACTCATTCTTGACTAGGAATAGTTCATTATGGAGGACAGTTTCACCCTTCATGGTGGTAGAAAATTTCCCTGTGTCCTTCACTGCCCACTCTTTGTACTTTTTTTTTTACACAGATTTTTTTTTTATTTTTAAAGACACCAATTGTACTTGAACATTTGTTATTTTTTTAAAATATTTATTTATTTATTTTTGGCTGCGTTGGGTCTTCGTTTCTGTGCGAGGGCTTTCTCTAGTTGTGGCAAGCGGAGGCCACTCTTCATCGCGGTGCACGGGCCTCTCACTATCGTGGCCTCTCTTGTTGCGGAGCACAGGCTCCAGACGCACAGGCTCAGTAGTTGTGGCTCACGGGCCCAGTTGCTCCGTGGCATGTGGGATCTTCCCAGACCAGGGCTCGAACCCGTGTCCCCCGCATTGGCAGGCAGATTCTCAACCACTGCGCCACCAGGGAAGCCCACCCTCTTTGTACTTTATCGGGAGTTTATTTGGTACTTTTCACCCTCTTTCTGTACTTAGTTTTCAGCCTTGGTTAATGCCAAAAATGAACCACCTAATTTCAAAGTCATTGAAGTTCATATTATAGATAGATATGTTTGAGCATATATACATATGATATCTCCACATATATAACTATTCACATATTTATGTTCATGTCACTCATATATGGATGCATGGGCAGAAAAGGATTTGGCCCTTTTTATTTAAAACTAAGAATATATTCTGGACTGAATATGTGTGTACCCCCCAATTTCATATGTTAATGTCCTAGCGCATAACATGATGGTATTAGGAGGTGGGGCTTTTGAGAGGTAATTAGGTTTAGGTGAAGTCATGAGGGTGGAGCCCCAAGAGGAAGAGATACCAGAGCTTCCTCTCTCCACCATGAAGACACAGGGATAAGGTGGCTATCTGCAAGACGGTAAGAAGGTCCCCATCAAAAACCGTATCTGCCCAGCGCCTTGATCTTGGACTCTCCAGCCTCCAGAACTGTGAGAAAGAAACGCCTGTTGTTTAAGCCACCCAGTCTATGGTATTTTGTTTTAGTAGCCCAAGCTGACTATGACATAATATACTAATATACATGAAGAGGGTACAGCGTGGAAGGCCACGTGCCTACCTGTCAACAATAGTTATTTTGCATTGTGGAATTGCTTCCTTTGCTGATCACTCTTTCTTTCTTTTTTATCTGTGTTTTCCAAGTTTGCTGTAATAATCAAATATTACTTTTATAGTTAGAAAAAAACATACTGCAACAGTTTTTGAAAACAACATATCCGATTGGACTAATAAAGCAATATGTTCCAATAAAAATGCAAAGGTGTTATTGGTCTTAGAGCCTGTCAGCCAGGATGATTCTCAAGTCTGTCTACCAGGCGCTGACTCGGCCAATATGACTTGAGTGTTTCCTCACCGTAAGCAGAGGTGGTAACGCGTGGGTGATCCTATTCAGGAATGTTGAGCAAAGGAGAGGGTTATAAGAAAGCTCTGTGTATGTACCTAGACTGCCGATGTGAAAATGTGCTGACTCGCTTGAGTTACGTTTGCACTTTCTGGGAACCGGCTGTGCATCTCCCATTATAGGGAATTCCCAGCAGCTGGGGCCATGCAGGAGCCCTCCAGCGGAACTCCCCGAAGCCCCTGTGCAGCACTCGCAAACGGTAACGATTTGGCAGAGCTGCCAAAGTCAAGACGGCAAGAGTCCCAGACTTCATTCCAACAGTCAAGAGTCAAGGTGTGTTTCATAGGATATCCGGACCATGGAATTCCATAGCAACTGGGGTTATCAGCTAAAATACGGGGCACTTGGCTAAATTTGAATTTCAGAGAGAGATGCACAATAAATAATTTTGAGTATATTTCCCAAATATTGAACAGGATATACTTTTAAAAAAAATTATTCATTGCTTATCTTGTCGACTGAAAGAAATGCACAACAGAAAAGTTGAGAATGATATTTTATTCAGCGGACTTTCTGAGGACTTCAAGCCTGGGAGGCAGCCTCTCAGAGCTATCTCATATAAGCTCCTCCAAAGAGGTAAGGGAGGAACCAGGATATCTAGGAGTTGTTGCAACAAAGACCAGGCAGTCGGAACATCAAAAGATTACTGTGAATTAAAGAAAACCAGGTATCTCAAGTTAAGGAACTTAGCGCTTTCCTATGTATGAAAAGATGCAAGAGTCTGGGTTCATTGAAATCATGCCTTTGATGTTCACCTTAGTTATCTCCAGCCAGGATCCTCTTCTCTCCCACCTGAGTTCCCTGAGGGTTCACCATAAGGGGCATCTGTAGTGTCTTGATGGTTGCAACATCCTTTGTTTACTGAAATGGCAGACAACATTTTTCACAATCTGAAATTCAAATTTAACTGAATTTTTTATTTGTTAAGTCTGGTAACCCTAATGGGGAACATTCACCCTCCCCCTTCCACTTTGCTTTGTTGGTTGGTTTTTACTTATTAAACTCAGCTACTTAATAGTTCAGGTTTTACAAATACATGCTGAGCCTTTCAGGAAGGCACCACTGCAGGTAAAGCTGGCATGCAATAGACAATGGGAGGCCACCTCGACAGTGTCAATGGTGGGGCTGGCTGGTTGGAAGCATAAGGTGGCTGTCAGGGCTCCCCTGGAGCTCCCAGGGCTCTCCCCAGAGTCTCAAGACACTGTACACTGTAAAGAGCTTTAAGTGTGACTGTTAGGGCCACATCTGAGCCTTCCTTTGGCCATTGTACAAACGGAGCACCTGCAAAATGCAATGAGCTCACCTCGCTGTAGACTGAAGCCATTGTTCGGCCCCAGTGAAACTTGCCAGGGGCAAGGAAGGACTGGGAAACAAGAAAGGGCAGCCCAGCACGGGGTCAAGATTGTGCCACAGCCTGACTTTCCACAAGGACTCTCTTGTCTCTGGATGGTGGGAGTGTTGATGTAAGGGAGCCTGGGATGGAAAGTCAGCTTTCCCTGTAGGTGACTCAAACAGCCAGCCAGGTGGCAGGGCTCATAGGCTGAGAGTGTGAGGGGCCTGACCCAGTGCCTCTTGGCCACCAGCCAAATGCCTCAGATCCCCACTGTTGGCCTCACACTCTGGGAACACTTGAACATTTGAACTAGAGGATAGCATTCTCCTGTCTAACAAACACATTCAGAGGAATTCCTCTATCTGGCAAGTGATTTCCTAATAGTCAGACAACAGAAGCGAGGGTTCAGGATAAAGGTGGAGGCATAGATCAGGAGTCAGGGGTCCTGGCTGTGCAGCTTTAGTGAAATCTCTTCCCCTCTCCCCTCAGTCCCTCATTTATGAATTAAGAGGTAGAGCTTGATGACCACGGAGGCGCTTCCAACTCTATAATGCTGATAAATGGGTGAGATGCAGGATCAATAAACTCTGGTAAGGGAAAGGATTCTGGGACAGGTTAGACGTATAAAGCTCAGTTCAGGTCTCAAGATTCGCTTTCGAATGGCGCTCTAAGGTGACAGGGGGTGGGCTGAGATCACCGAGGAATAGCAAGGGACGAGGGGCAAAGGAAGAGCCCAGCCCTCTGAGCCCCACCCCCTGAAGCTCTTCATTCCACTCCCGTAAGGCCCAGCTGTTAATAATAAGGCCACATGTACTATATGGGAGAAACTGATGCTAAATTCAATAACCATTTAGTATGTCCTTTCTCCAGGCAGGACAAAGTCTTGGCACCAGAATATAAACTCTAACTAGCTGCTCATATGGGCTGAATTTCTCTCATTCATTACTAATTCAGCAAATATTTATGGAGCATCTACTCCACGCCAGGATTGTTGTAGCTCTGAAGAGAGTATTGAAAGCCCCTTTCCCCTCTATCAGCAGAATAGAAGGAAATAGTCCACAGGGTATCACTGCTCTCTGGTTGCTAACTGAGCGAAAGCAGATTCCATGCTACTCCAGTGCTTTGTTTTTTCTCCTACCTCGTTCCCCGTCTTCACCCAGCCACGTTGGTTCGAATCATCCCTAGAGAAGCAAGGACAGTTACGGGTTGAATTGTGTCCCCATACAAAGACTGAGGCAGGGTCTGGGGAACTGACAAGGGCTGGTGCTCTGAGGCCAACCTGTTCACTGATGCCGGCGGCTCTGATGTCATATGTGCTCCGCTGACTCTCTTCACCATCTGCCCTTGCTCTTCGTGGATTTGGGGTCTCGCCTTGAGCCTCCCAGCACCTCTCATGCCCAATCCAGGCCATAGGCCCACTCCACCTCTGTTTGAAGACTTAGCTTCATTTTGTCTTCCCCTGACCTCCAGTTTCTGGCCCAATCCTGACCTTGTCTTGATACCGAGAGCTCGTGGAGGCTGTGCCCCAATTTAAATTGATGATAGGACAGGCCTGTTGGAGGTTGTTCAGGGATCATGGAAGGGAGGAGTGGGGAGCAGGGAAGGGACTTCATGAAATAAGGATGCATTTGGCTCGGATCATAGGAGGAGGTCATAAGCACTCGCACTTAGATTTTCCCTGGCACTTTCGTGTGTATCGCCCTAGAGTTATGCAACCACATGAGAGACAGTTGAGACCGATGTCATAATTATCTTTATCCAATCTCCATGTTACAGATGAAGAAACTGAGGCTCACACAGGCTACGAAACTTGACCTAAATTACGCAGCTGATGAGTGAGGCATCATCTGGTTTTAATACAAGTTCTTTCTGCCCTGCCAGGCTCTCTCCTGATAGATTGGCACTCAGAAACTGAAGGAGGATGCAGTCGGGCTGAGGTGCTGCAGGCAGAGGCAGACCAAAACTATCATCGACTTGGCTCTTCCTCCTTGTCAAGCACAAACTGGCCAAATACCACACGCTAATAACAAAACACCTTGCATTTAGGCAACACCTCGCAACTGACAGTGTCCTAACAAGCATGACCTCATTTGATCCTTACAAATAACCCTATAAGGTAGGCATGGTGAACCTGGTTATCCTCATTTTACAGATGAGGCACCTAAGCAAAAGAGGGTTAAATTCCTGACCCCTGGTCACAGAGCCGGGGGGGTGGAAGAAGTAGGACTCAAGCCCAATGTTTCTCTGCAAGTCCATCTTCTTTCCTATCACTCAGGAATGGGGTCCAGTCCAGGAATGGCAAATACCTGGCACACGTACAGCCCTATCTCCCACCATACCCCAGGCAGACATTATTAATCAATCACAGCATTGTGCTTGATTTGACCTCAAGTTCCTTCTCAAAATAGTTCTCCAGGCAGCCATTATCTGTTCACACTGGACAATAAGATGAAGACTATTTTCCAGACTGCTCCAAGCAAGGCACAGAGACCTAATGCAGGGTGCAATTCATCTGATTAGAGATCTGGTTCAAGACTCAAAAAGACCCTAATAATGTGACTGTTCCCGTACAGTCTTACCTATTAATGTGTGACCATAGCAACAATAATAATGGTTAAGGTTTTTGGAGCACTTAACTGTGTGCTAGGGCACTATATTAGGGACTTTACGTGCACTTTCCTACAGAGTAAATCCTATCATTCCCATTTTAGAGGTGAAGGAATGGAGGCTTTGAGAATTTAGGAAACTTGCCGGATGCAGCCTGACCCTGCCGAAGCCCGCAGAATCCCCACCTTGCTATACTGTCTCCTAGACTGTAGACCGATGGGTTTTCGATTCTTTGTGAGGAGAAGCATTTCTTATTTTCCCAGACCCTTAAAATCAAAGAGGGGAGTAGATGCCAAGAGTAAAGTTAAGCAAAGCAAGCGCCCTGAGAGGTGGCTTTGAGGAAGAGAGTTTGCAGTGTGAACAGAGCTTGGCCACGTGAGGCCAAGCATGTAGGCACAGAGCCCTTGGCAGTGCAGGACAAGCCAATGGTAAGAAACTGGGGCCGGGGGCTAGCTCTCCCACACTGCCACATTCTGGCATGTTCTTCAGGGGTGTTCAGGAACCTAAATTTGACTCTGAACATTCACATTGCTATGAAGGTGTGTTTGTCAAGGTAGGAGGGTAGAACGTATTTGTAGCTTGATTTGTAATTTGCGACACTTAATCATATGGTCAGCGGGCCCCCTCTTGTACTTTCGCCCAGGGACATGCATTTGTTAAGGGTGGATTTGGTAAACACAAGGCTTCCCTTCGTCTGCTGTTTTTGCTGCTTCCTCAGGCAGGCCGCTTCTGTTTTTGGGTGTTGGTGGGAGCAGAGGCCCCAGCCGTCAGTCACTGGCTTCCTGAGGTCAGAGCAGGTGATTTGCATTCATTTAGTGCTGTCAGTTGCAGCAGAACCAGTAAGGGGGTGGCAGTGGTTCCTGATCGAAGCGGCCTCCTGACCTTGGCAATGGTGGGGGGTTCTGGAGCCAGGTCCCTGGTTGAGAAGGCAGCCTCCAAGTGCAGGAGAAACTTCGGCTCCCTTGGTGGCCTGATTCTTAAGGAGTTGTTCCTGAACCTTAATTTTGAGTCAGCTTCTTCAGCCCACTCAACGATTCTCTAAATCGTATAAATCCCTGAAATAAATCCTTTCTGCATGAAACAACTCAAATGGATCCTGCTCTATGTAACTAACCCCCACCGGGCACTTCGTAGCCTGCCTTCCATGACTAAGATTCTGGTATCTAAGGAAACACACCTTTAGCTACATTCTGTGGTCTCATTGCTCCATTGAATTGGCTCCTTTGGTAAGGTTTGCTCAGTCTCGGTCCTGTACCTGGATTCAGCCTCTCTGATTCTTCCTTCAGATCTCTGCACCTGCCTGAAGCGGTGCGCTTCCTGATCATGGTCTCTCAGGTCTTCCTTGGTGGCATCAAAGCCCAGGGGCCAATCCCAGCACCACCCCCTCCCCAGCCTGGGCTCCTGGGGGCCTGGACCAGGTCCAGCAGCACTCGGGGGCCTGCTGTCTCAGACGAAAGATCAGACAAATGCATGGCAAGGCTGCATGCATCACAGCTCGGTGAGAGCCATCTGAGGACGGTCACTGGAATTGTACACGAAGAGAGTGCATTTGAAGAGAGGGCAGGAAGGACTATGGAGATAAGCCTGACCTTGGTGACCCTGTTAAGTACTGAGAATGGCACTCCCTGAAATCAGAGATTGCAAAAGCAAACGGAAAGCGTTCCTTGTTTTTGAGTTCTTCTCCTACAGTTTCTCCGAGTCTTTCAAGGGCTTGGGGAAAACCAAGCAGTTTCATTTTACTACGAGTCCCTGCAAGGAAGTCTCCAAATTCCAGTGGCCCAGTTTTGTCCACTTTCACCTCTTCAGGTTTGAATGATCTTATACAGACTTACGGCAGGTCCACTTGAAACCATTTTTGTCTCATCGGGTTTCATCTCCCAGCTCATGAGCTCATGGGTTTTGCATGATTTCAATATGAAGTCATCAGCTCGTCCCTAGATTCCCAGACAGGCTCGAAAACCTCAGGATTCTTTGAATAAACTAGAGGTAAGCCCCATGGTTTGCACTGAAACCTGAAACCCAGACTTTCTCCCAGGTGCTCTCACGTATGTATGTTTATATTTATTATATGGTTCAAATCTTTCTCTCTTTCTTAAACACTAAAACTTTCCATCTTGCTTTTTTTCTCCTTAGCCTTTGCACCTGCCCGGTCAGAAAAGGAGAAGGCCCAGAAGGAACTCAGTCCTGGAAGAGTCAAATGGTCAAAGCTCAGGAAGTATCGAGCCCTCTGTTTCACAAAGGATCATGTAAGTACACGCTGGGAGCTGAAGCAACACTGAGATTCTGGTGGGAGGAGAAAAGAAAACTCTACCATAAGACGCCTGCATAAGGAGTGGAAAGTGGTGTATATTTCAAGTATCCATTAATAGAGTCAACTTGCTGGAAACAAGCCAGAATGTGTAGGCCTGGAATTCTGGAATGTGTATTGACAGAACATTTCTGATTTCCAAAGTCATAGCCAACAACAAAAATCCCATTGTGGTATCAGAGGTTCCATTCTCTCTTGTATACCCATGGGTTCTCTCTGAGCATAGACCATGAAAGAGTTTATAAAAAATAACAAGAAAGTCATAAAGACGGCAACTTTGAGTTTATACCAGTAGTTTGAATTTTAAGAAAACACAACTCCTTCTTCAAATGTAAAAATCCACATCACTCCATCTAATTTGATTCAAACCAGTACTATTAAATGAGCCCCTGTTACATTCTCAGTGCTGAGTAAAGTTGCAGGAAATACAATAGACCTATATTAAATGATTCTTTTTCTTGAAGAGTAAGAGAGACAAATATTAAACATATTGAACTTATTAGAGAGCAAAGCCAGGGAAGATAACCTGAAGCATGTTACTGACATGAAACCTGGTAGGCAGTGAACAAAAGAAAACACAGGGAAGTCAAACAGGTAGGTAAGGGCTTCCCTGGTGGCGCAGTGGTTGCGAGTCCCCCTGCCGATGCAGGGGACACGGGTTCGTGCCCTGGTCCGGGAAGATCCCACATGCCGCGGAGCGGCTGGGCCTGTGAGCCATGGCCGCTGAGCCTGGGCATCCGGAGCCTGTGCTCCGCAACGGGAGAGGCTACAACAGTGAGAGGCCCGCGTGCCGCAAAACTACAACAACAAAAAAAAACAGGTAGGTAAGTGTTAACTGGAGACAAAATCCTTGAAAAAGTCCTTGAGGTTTGGGTAGGATTTGGGAGGTTTCTGATCTAATGTTAATATAGGTAACTTTGCTCTGAAAGGAAATGAATCTAAATATAACTTGTCCCAAGGAGAGTTTGGGGAGTGGTCAAGTGGAAAGGAACAAGACTCCATACCCATCTCCTGGATGAATTTGAGCTGCTCCAAGTACTGGAAAGCCCCGAAGTGAGAAGATTGTAAACCCAGTGGAAAAGTGGAAGGGAAGCCAATGTGGGTAATTAGCCATGGCAGAGTGCCAGATCCCACATCTTGACCACTTTATCTTTGCTTCCTGTCTGTCCTTGGAAGAGATATTGTCAGGAATAGTATAAGCGTCTAGGATGAGGAAGGAGAAAAACCTAGTGGTGAGAGGTGAATGATGTCTGGGAAGACTGGGTGGATATAAGTCATTGAGTAAATTAACTCCTACGCTACTCTTACGTACATTAAAAGTCCAAAATGGAATGAATTGTCTCTGCCATTTTCCCCGAGCCTGGTCATCTTTCTATGTTGCCCATTGTATTTAATGCCACTTTCATTATGTCGGCCATTCAGGATGGAAATTTCTTTCTTCCTTTTGTAGAAGAGGAAAATCTTTTTTTTGACTCTCCTATGTTTAGTGGCTGGGGCCTCTGAGTTAAACTAACAAAAGACAGATTAACAGGAAAAACAGTTTATTTGCATATGCAACGTGCATAAATGCAGGAGTGCTCAGTGTTGAGTAACTCAAAGCTCTGTTAGAATTAGTAGATTAGAAAAAGGGAGCGGGGCGCAAGACTCTTATGGGAAGAATAAATAGGCTTCTTTAGAAAAGACAGGTTTTTTAGGAGAACAAACAAGAGATAAGAAAGCTCATGGTAATATTTGTCTCTACAGGTATGAGCAGTCTCTCTGACTTCGTAGGGGTCAAAAATTCCCCCCAGAGAAGGGATTTATGGTAGGTTTACTCTTGGTCTCTCCTGGGGGCAGACCTGCCCCAAAGAGAGAATTTATGGCAGTCCTCATTTCTCAGAAGTTTCTGCCTTTAGTCAGATAAGGGAAGCTCTGAGAAGGCTTCTTTCTGTATCTGTTGAATCTCAAATGTCTTCATCTTAAAATAATCTTTGAACCAACCCTAGGGTTCTGAGTGGGTCTCCACACCTGCAGCTCTGCTTTTAGTTCATAGCCTAATCCTCTGCTAAGACTATGAGTTTCTAAAGGATCTTATTAATCATTTATCCCCAGAATCTGGCATATGGTTTCCCACTTATTAAATAAGTTTGAATCAATGAGTAAATAAAGTAAAAGAATACTGTTTTCCTAATATTTATCAAAGGGCAATAAACAAAAAAATCATGACACCTTTTACAGCACAATTCCTGGAGATGTCTTTAGCCTTGGTCTGTCTCCTGAGATGCCCACCTGTATTCTCAACTCTTTGTAGCCCATCTCCACCAGGTTTCGTGGGCATCTCAAATTCAGCCTATCCCACTATGAACCCATTGTCTTTCCTGAAAACCTATTCTTCCTACGTTTCCTAATTCAGTGAATGGCATGTCACCAGACACCCAACTACCCAAACTTTATAAATGTTATTTCTCATTGACTCTCCTCTTCTCCCCTCTAGGGAATCATCACGCAGCTCTACTGATTCTACCTCTAAAATATCTCTAGAATAAGCACCCCTTCTGCCCCCATTCTGTTCTCATCATCCTTGCCTGGAGTTCCAGCAATCTCTTAACTGGTTTCCTATTTCGAATGTCTTTGCTCTCCAATCCATCACCACATTTTTCAAATCAGGTCACCAAACAGCCTGTTCCTGAAAATCCTCTAATACTCCAGTACTCAGGAGTCATCTTTGCTTAAGTATGAAAGGACATTTTTGTGACCTCACCCTGCATTACTGCCGGACATAGTCTCCCCATCACACTTCTAAGGGTCACAGTCCAGCTCTTTCTCTGCTTCTTCCCCCACTCTGGCTCCTCAGCTGCGCTCCCAAGTCACGTTCAGATCTTGGCCCTCTTTGCTTCTGGTCACCTTAAAGAATTTCGGAACTACTATCTGCTTTCTTCATGTTCTATTCCATTAGGCAAAAACAGATTTTTATAGAACCTCCAGAAATGAGAGAGCATAATGGTGGCACAGTCAAAGGGACCATCCACACCGTTGTTTAAAGATATTTATCTGGTATTTTCTATGTCTCCCTAGCCATGATCCCCTCGAGGCCATAACCTCACACTCTTCCTTGTTGCTCAAGACCTTCCCTCTTTAGAGCAGAATCTCTTCCCATCTTCTCGGCCAAAGTCCTAATGGCCCCCACCCCAGCTCTAGCAGACAATACTGAAATTCCCATGTTTATTAAACAAACTCTTCATGTGAAGCTGCTTCCATCTAGACTATGACCACCTGAGCTCACCTTTTATAACCAATCAGTTCCATTAAGCTATTTTCCAGAACAAAGGTGCAGTTCTCTCCTTTGGAGGAATTCTGCCATCCCCTTGGGCCAATCAGCTCAAATTACAGTTAGCTTTTACAAAATGTACTTTGTTGGTGTATTACTGGGGTTAACTCAGGTCTTTTTCTTTCTCCCAACTAGTTAATATTTTTGGTTCTCTCTTGTCCAGAAAAGTGGTCTCCCCAGTGGAGAGAGAACCAAAGATGTTAGGAAGAAATTCCACTGGGTTATGCAAAGAAATTATTGATATTAGAAGTTCTTTATTTATTTTTCAATTCTATTTTTGTTTATATTTATATATGTTAGTCTATATACAATATACTATATTTATATGTCAAGGCAGGGTGGCTGAAAATATTTGCTGACAAAGGTGTGAAATCAAAAAGTTTAAAGACCATTGTTCCAGAGGGCAAAACCATGATCTTAGCGTAGCTTCTAAGCCCTTTGCAAACAGTGCCCAGCCATATTGAATTTGTTAAAAGATAATTAGTTTTTTTTTAAAGACCCTCATATAGATGCAAAATGAATACATGTTAAAGATTTTATTTAATTCATTATTCATGAGGGAAGAGAATTGGAGAATCCAAATTTATAGAGAATTGGAGAATCCAGGCATATTTATAGATCAGGAATACTGAAAGAAATGTACAAATTCAGGTAAGACTGCCTTCTTCCAAAGTAGGGGAAGGAAGTCAATTGGAACTTCCCAGGATCAAAACTTTCCATCTCTAGGGTCAAGAATTATTTTGCATTGCTATCATTTGTCTATAACTTACTGAGTTGTAAAATAGTTCAAATGATAGGCTCAGAATCTATAGAAAATCAAAATCAGCAAGGGTGTGCTCCAGACCAGGGCACCTAAGGCCTGTAGGCCCAATCTGGCCAGCCAAATGTTTTTGTAAATGAAGTTTTATTGGAACACAACCACATCCATTTGTTTAGGCATTGCCAATGGCTACTGTCCAGCTACAAAGGTATTCTTGAGTAGCCCAGACAGAGAAAGAAAAATCTCTTATCTGGCTCTTTACAGCAAAAGTCTGCCAACCCCTGCTCTAGAAAACGATGCACAGTTTTCCAACAAAGCGCAAAGATTTCTCTACACCTTCTTTATCCCAAGAGGGCCTCCCTCCCAATGGTCCCAGCTGCCACCATAGCTTATATGCTGGTTCTCCTGAAAGAATCTCGGGACTCTGCACTAGTGAATCTCAACACATGAATCGTGAGCCCCCAGAAAGTTCTCTCAATGGGCCTCAGACTGATTCCAAAGGCATTAGCTCTCTCTGTTTATTTGGCAGTGGGACCTCTCGATAGTAAACTGGAGAACTTCTGCCAGAGCCTGTTAAGGGCTGAATTGTGTCCCCCAAAGATTCACGTGTTCAAGTCCCAATCCCCACTTCAGAAAGCGACTGTATTTGGAAATACAGCCTACAAAATGTGATTAAGTTAAAATGAGGCTTTCATAGTGGGGGCCTCATCCAATATAACTAGTGTCCTTCTAACATGAGGTGGTGACACCAGGGACGCACACACTGAGGAAAGGCCATGTGAGGGCACTGCGAGACGGCAGCCATCCTCAAGCCAAGGAGAGGTCCCAGGAGAAACAAGACCTGCCCACACCTTGCTTTTGCACTTCCGGCGTCCAGAGCTGGGGGAACATAAATACCTATCATTTAAGCCACCCAGTTGGTGGTACTTTGTTATGGTAGCCCAAGCAAACTAAAACAGGGTCGCTCATATTACGTGATCCAAAAACTGCAGCAGGGCTTGGAAATTAGCCTGCAGACATCTGGCAGATACCACTCTATTCTTCGGAGACGGAAAGCAGTGATCAGCCGTAGACTGATCCAGACAGAGTCAGCCCATGTGTGGTGACTAATGCTACAGGATATCTTCCCCAGACACTCAATCGTTAATCCATTCATTGATCGTTTATAAGATGATGTGGCCATAGAGGGAGGGATGCATATGTGCCAATGGTGATGGTGAGAGAGGGGTGAATAGAACGAATTCTGCTCTGGGGATTCATGGTCTAGGAACGGAGACAGATATAAACACAACAAACTGTCTCAGACCCCCTGTAGACTAGCCTGAGGGTATAAAAGAACAAACCAATAAGACACCACAACACCAGGTAACAGGTCCTGTGAGACAGGGATTTTTTTTTAAGTGACATGGGAGCCCAGAGGACAAAGGAATTGATGCTGTCAGAGCAGAATGGACAAGGAGGGAGAAGTGGGTGGTCGTGGAGGCATCCAATGAAAGGAGTCCTGGTGGAATGAGACTTGATGTGTGAGGAGAGGTTCAGGGTTTTAGCTTGAAGGTTCCCGCCCTGTCCTATAGCCTTGAAGATTCATGGTAGGCTTAAAAGAGATGTTCTCACAATTTTTGCTTAGTCAAGGCATAAAACCCTAGTGTCTTGCATGCCATCCATGCCCTCTTTCTTAGGGGCAAAAACTCAAATGGGAAAGAGAGAGGCACAAAAATGAAATTCTTCTGTACTCCTGAAATGAGATTGATGTTTTATTTGTGAAAAGAAAGTCCCAGCCACATTTTAGTGGCCCTTACTAACCCAGTAGGTTTCTAGTCAGTAGCCCTTATTGAAATCAAAGTTGGTTATATAATTTGATGAGTCTGGGGAGCCTTACCAAGTGTGTGCAGAGTACTCTCCTGATCTAATTTACCAGCGTTGATATCAACGGGCAGCTTAACGGTGACCCCACTGTCCAAATTTCAACTGCATGTCGTACTGCCCCTTTTATTGGTAAGAGGAAAGCAGTGGTGGTTTTTAATCCTATAGCTTCTGTTTCTCTCTTTGCTCTTGTTTTGTCAGGGTAAGGGCTGTTTCTCTTTTCATATTTTCCATGATGAAAATAACTTATTAATCTAGCTATATAAATGACCAGTGTAAAAACATTCAAATGATGCCATTTAATCTTTATCCTGATGACATCATCAGAAATCTTCTGGACCAGACAGAATGACAATGTACATTAGCTTTTCCCCTCATACCACTTAAGAAAGCTCTCACGCAAAGTTAGCAACTCTTACAAGAAAGAGGAAATATAAAACAAAAGTAAATTTGGGGGAGGGATGGGTAGGGTGGGAATTATGTGGCCAGTTCTTATGAACTCCAGGGAAGCAGCTGGCGAACTAGCCACGGTATTTGATTTTGCTCAAACAAAACAAAACAGAACTCATCAATTTCATTGAAGTGTCTTGGCTTTTCTAAGGAAAAGAGAATGGTGTTTGGTAATTGCAGGGTTTTGGTTTCTGTTTGTTTTACTAACTTGTAAAGTTTTTGAGATTGTATTCTAAAAAAAAAAAAAAAAAAAATCAATAAATAACACTAGATTCTTAGCTCTCATTTCCAGGAAAAAAAATCAGCTTACCCTCAAGTTGAACCTGCATCCATGTGGTCATAATTAAATGCCTTAAAAGAACTGAAAATCATCTGAGGACCATCTGACCACATTGTGAATGTCCAGCTACACGGAAGACAATGTCACTGGGCAGCAGATTGCTGTTTCTTAAATGGCATCTATAGATGATGGGGAGAAAATGCTGAATAAACATCAGGGCCGAAGTTAGAAGGAAGGAGTTTTTTTGTTTCTTTTCATCATATATCTGAGTCCAGGTGCTCAAAAGCCATAAACAGAAGGAACTTGAAATTGTAACGTGAAGAATTCAGTATGGTTTCCAAAACATCCTGGGGGGCTGTAAGATGCTGCTCCTGCCAGATGTAGACCAACGGAAAGACAGCTGCAGCAGGAAGGAGCTGAAGGAAGGAAGGGCGTTCTACTGGGTGCCTCCAGAGGGGTTTTATAAGTAGCACTCAAGGACATAAAGGACGGAGATGGTTTGGAGGGGCAGGAAAGTGAGGACAGGACCTAAGATGGGCAGGACACACCTTGTACAGCTGGGAAGATAGGTGCGTTCCAGGGTTGTTCCCTAGACAAGGAGAAAAATAATGCAGGGTTTTATGTATGAAGGGAAACAATCAGGTTCGTATTTTTAGACGCATAATACGGGTAACAGCGCAGAGAATGAACTGGAGAGGGGAGTCTTTGGAAGTGAGGAAATGGGTTATAAAGTTAATGCAGTATAGGCCTTGAACTGTGGCAGAGACCAAAGGAGTAGAAATTAAATGTAGGCAGACCCTAAAGTTAGAACAAGCACTATTTTTTTTTTCCCCCTCAAAGCAATTGTTTTCTCTGTCCACTGATGAATCTCGGCCCCGGAAACCCTCACTTCACTGATGACACACTTTCCCTTGTTTCCGAACCTTCTCCCCACCCCTCCTGCCACGGGAGAAAAACCAGGGAGATTCCTCTTCCCCCACAAGGGCAGGAGGGGATGGAGGGCGGCACTTTTACCCCCCCACAAGGGCAGGGACAGAAAACAGAAAACACTCCTGCTTCCCAAAGGGCCAGTGGGATCAATAGCAGTTCTGTTCTAGATTCCTAGCCATATAGTAGTTCGTTGCTGGCTAAACGCCATTACTCTCCCTTTCTAGCCCTCTCAGGATTGCTTCAATGGCAAGAAAAGGAATGCAATCCAAATACCTGACTTCCAACAGCACGTGTAAAACGTAACCTGCACATCCCGCGGTGGTGAACAGCCAAGCTGTCTGGATTCAGATCCTAGCTGTGCCAACGTCTTCAGCTAAGCCCATGACTTCACTTCTCTGTGCCTGCTTCCCCACTGGCCCATGGGGAGAGGATGGTACCTCCTTCATAGGGTTGTTAGGAGAATTAGGGTAATATACGTAAAGCACTTGGACCAGTGCCTAGCACAGAGTAAGTGCTTAAAAAGCGTTAGCGATTATTATTATATATCAAAATAGTCATTTCTCTTTTCTAAAATGAGAACAACAGTAGGTGAGAGAAAATTTCAGCAGGGAGATGGTTCTACCCTGTAGGCAGCATAGGGATGCTAGGGTATGAGGAGGAAAGGGGGTTACTAGTGCAGTCTAATGTGGAGACGCCTTTGGGGAGGGGTGCTGAGTGGAGGGCCACTAGCCCGCAACAAACCAAGTTTGGTACCACGGCTATACAGGACTCCGTGACACATGCCAATTGGTGTTTTCACTGGTTGACCAAAACTACCACTCCAGATACAGGCAATTACTGAAAAGATCTTCCTCCCCAGCACAAATGGTGTGTGTAAGATATTCCAAGTTATTTAAATGAGAGTTAAGAAAAAAACAGTTCTCCATGTAAAGGCCCACACCTCCGTGGAGCCAGCCAGAGTCTGTTTCTGTTTTCTAAATAAACTCATTTGTATCATTTTTTTAAGATTCCATATATAGATGATACCGTATGATATGTGTCTTGCGCTGACTTACTTCACCTAGTATGATAATCTCTAGATCCATCCATGACCTAGAATCACTTTGCTGTACACCTGAAACTAACACGACACTGTAAATCAACTATACTCCAATATGAAATAAAAATTAAATTTAGAAAAGAGATAATGGAAATAAAAAAAAGATTGAGACTACTTTTAATAGAGACACAGAACTAGAATCTTAGAACTAGAAGGAAACACAGATCCTTTAGTTGTTTTCTGAACTAAAACTGTTCTTTTAGCTGAGCCCTTTATTCAAACAAAAATTTTCTTGGAATTCTTATAAATACAACAGATAAGCACAGAACTGCTTTGGGGAAGCAGTGTGTACAAAGGTGGGAATTGGTGGGATCAGTCTGCCTGAATTGTCCACCCAGGGGACAGGGAAGAGGGGAGTGTGTTATTTGTAGAGAACTGAAAAACAACTATAAAACCGATGAATACTTGGTCTGCTTTGTGTTACCGCTGTGCACTGACAATTCTAAGTAACATCAGCGATCGGATACTCCCATTGGGCAAGGTGGACCACCAGGCACACCACTGGGTGACGTGAACAAGAGAGGTCAGCAATCTGCCAACTTCCCTCCCAACCCCCCAACCCGAACATGCCTCAGTGGCTCCATGGAATGAGTTTTAAAAACCATCAGTCCAGCCCACTCTGCTTATCTTTCAAACCCAGAAAGGTTAAATGACTTGCCCAAGGTCACCAAGCTAGTAACACACAAAAGTGACATTGAAATTCAGAGTCGGTGCCCTCTGCGTGTCTACTTTCCAAAGGCTTCATCTGGGTGAAAAGGAGGAGCGCCTTGTTCTTTATTTCCCCTGCTTGATTCCCTAGTGGCATGGGTTGAATTGTGTCTCCCCAACCCAGAAGTCCTATATTGAAATCCTAATCGCCAGTACTTCAGAATGGGACCCTATCTGAAAACAGAGTCATAGCAGATCCAATTAGCTGGTCATAATATGAGGTCATTTAGGTCATTAGGGTGGGCCCTAATCCAATATGACAATTGTCCGTATGAAAAGGTGAAATTTGGATATAGAGACACATACATAGGGACGATGCCACTTGGAGATGAAAGCAGAGATCAAGGTGATGAATCTACAAGGCAAGAAACACCAAAGATTGCTGGCAAATGGCCAAAAGCTGGGGGAAAGGCCTGGAACAGATTCTCTCCCAAAGCCTCAGAGGAGACCAACTCTATTGACCTTGATCTTGGACTTCCAGCCTCCAGAGCTGTGAGACAATAAACTTCTATTGTTTAAGCCACTCAGTTTGTGGTACCTTGTTATGGCAGCCCTAGGAAGCTAGTACACCTAGTAAATAGGGAATCAATGGCACACTGCACCGGTGGCCGCAGATGTGTCCTTTCTTAGGCGAGGCCCCTGGGACATCACTGTAGAGCTGTCCTCAGAGTAACGCACACCAGTGAGCTGGAATACAGGTGGAAAGAGCCCCAATATTCAAAGCTGCAGAGCCTTATCAAAGATTCAGTAATTAAGTCCTCAGAGATGGTTTCCAGTCAGTTGCCAGTCTCAAACCCAACTTCATGGGACTCAAAGTAAGACCCAGTTATTGTCTCCCACAAGCAGGAGGGACAGGGAAGTATCTGGGGAAGACTGGAGCCTGAGCCCAAGTTCCCCAGGACCTTCTGTCCACCACTTCTCTGCTGTCAGCATCAATGTCTTCTACCCACGTGCAGGCAGTGCGGCCCCCAGGCCACCCCTAACAGCTTTCGGCACCGGGAGACAAAAATGAGCCTCTTTTCTATCAGCTACAGCCAGGAAAATCCCTAGGGAGAGTTCTGCTTGACCCAGCAGTGTGGTCATCAGTGAAAGCAATGCTAGCCTAAGAGGGGGGTAGGTGTGCTTGGCAAGGCAAAGCCCACCTCCCAGATGCTCTGGGACCCATACACTGTCCCCCACAGAATTTTAGGACTTGGGACCATTGTTCCTCCGCTGTGGAAGTACCTCCATTTAAAGACAAACTACACTCTCCTTACTTTCTCACAAATATGTAGAGAGCGATTTAGACCATTTGGACCACCCATGAAAGCCATCTGTGCGTAGGAGGAGAGGAAACGTCCATGCAGGTGCTGGTAGCGCTTCCCAGAACCACAGAGTGCAGAATCAGACCAAAAGAACTCCTTAGAGGAAGCTGCCTTCTCCTCCCTGCCATGGGTGAGGAGAAGAGGCTGTATCGTAACCCAGGAAAGTGCTCCCGAAGCAGCATGGGATTAAGAGCACATACTCTGAAGCCTAGCTTCAAATCCCAGCACTGCCCCTTAAGAGCTGTGTGATCTTGAGCGAGTTCCTTAATGTCTCTGTGTTTCAGTTTGCTCCTTTGTAAAAGGTGGGATCATATTACTACTTGCCTCCTATTGTGAAAATCATAGGAGCTGATTTACATAGACTCCTCAGACCAACGCCCGGCACGCTATAGAGTTTGCTGTTTTATCGTTTTGGTTGTCGTTATTACTCCAAGGAACGTGAGCTTTGAAGTGGGACAGCCGTGGCTCATCCCATAGCTCTAACTCATACTAACTGCAACCTTGGACAAGTTGTTTAAACCAGCTGGTGCCTCAGTTTCCCCACCTCTAAAATAAGAGTGATGATAGCACCTTCCTCCTGGCGTTGCTGTGAGAACTTTCTGTGATCAGACATTCCAGGTGCTAATTAGGATGGCGCCTGGCAAATGCTAAGCACTCAGTAAATGTGTGCCGTTGTCACCCTGCATTTAAATGCATTCAGCCCTATCAACTCAAGCAGTTATTAAGACTTACTACGTGCTCTCTATGGCTGGGGCTACGTACTAGTACCTCGGGGGATACTGGCAAGATTAGGACTGGAAGAGACCTAGGAGATCTTGTCCAATTTTGTTATTTGTTGGATTTTAACTCCGAGCTCTGAGCATCTACGTCTTCATCTGCCGAAAGAGACAGGACCCATCTGCCAGCTCCCAGGAGAAGCGAAATTGGCGGCAACTCAAAAACTACGAGACTGACTGGGAGGATGATGCGTGTTGTACCCCAGAAGTGGCTGGGTTTGCTGGCAGCAAGCAACTAATTACTTGAAAAATCTGTGGGAAGGCAGAGCAGTTAATGTCTGCAGAGTAGTGAGAGAACGGCCCGCTGTGAGAAAATGTCAACGACGTATGGGATTGGAGATGTGTCAGTATTAGGCAAGCTGTTCTCCATCCTAAACAGTCCTGCTGGGTGAGACTTAGTGGGTGTCATAGTGAGCCAGAGAAGCAAGTTTTTGACTTAGCTGCTTCTTTTACTCCAAGTACTGCTGTGAGTTAGCATATGGCATCTCAGTTGTGTGAATGAACTGTAATTTGTATTTGGGATATCTGCAGCTTGAAGTGATCTATTTGGGAAAGAAGCAAAAAAAAAAAAAAAATTACAAAATATGATAGAGACCTGGGTGTCTTTAAAGGGAATAGCCTTCAGGGTCCTGAAAACAAGCTCTGACATGCAGGTGCCTTGCCAAAAATTATCCCAAGCCATCCATCTCCGCGGTCCCACTTCAACGCTTGGCAGAAGTGGGAATGAGGCAAGGCAGCGCCTCTACCGTCCTCATGCCTCTGTGGTTCCAATAATGACATCATCTGTTACTGCGTTCCCCTTTTCTAATAATGGAAATCAGACTTGGAAAATCACAATCACTCAGAATCAGCTACTTTTTCAAACCCATCTCTCCCATCTATAAATATACACAACCAGTTCCTCAACTTTAAAACTCATTTTATTTTTAAAGAGAGGGCCATATTGGAGTGGTATAAAAGGGAACAAGGATGATATACCCAGAAACATCAATCCAGAACGCCTTTTGCTTGTAACCCTCTCTGCCTGAACAACAGCCTTCATAAACGCCTCACGTTTCCCCTCAGGTGTCTTAGATGTTCAGACCTGTTGGTTTTTTAATTTTTTTTAATCTGGAAATTATTGTTTCTCATCTTGTGAGAGAATGTACTTATAAACCAATGCTCACTATCCTTTTTGGGAATTAAAAAGATGAAGACAGTGTGGCCCAGATAATTTCTTCTATTAAATTAATTAAACAAGGAGACCATTAGACTAAATGGACTCTAATGCCTTAGCAGCCTATGCACGCGAACCAAAAGGAAGCCTGTAAATGCCGCAAGGTTATGAAACCAAACGGCAAGGACAACCAATCACAATCAGCCAGCTGGGCTTTCTCTATTAAGGCAACTGCTTAAGCGATAGCCAATCAAATCATTTCCTTGATTTGTGTCCCAAGCCTTCTCTTTAAGGCTTGCCTGCCCCTTGGGTGGAGAGCTACTAACCGCTTCCTGTTTGGTACTGCCACCTGGAATTGATGTTTGCTCAGATAAATGCTTAAAAACGTTAGGATGTCTCAGTTTATCTTTTACCACCCCCCTAAAATAGATGGGAGGGAAGGTGAAAACCATGGGACGGTGAGTGTCACCAGCTTGACACTCTATATTCCACTCCCTGAGACAGCACCTATTGGAATGGAATAGAACTTCGTGTCAGCATCCTCCATAGTGGACAGCATCCATTTCCGCCAGCGGTGTCTAAATATTCATTCACTCATTCATTCAAGAAACGTCATTGCCTACCCGCTCTGCCCTAGGCACTAGACAATGATGACAAATCAGACCCGGCTGCTCTTCTGTAATAAATACAAAGGTATATCAGGACAAAGTGAACCTTTGTCCTCTGTGGTATTAAACCCCAATTGTCTACATGTACTTTGAATGGAGCTTTTATCCACACATGATTTTGTAACATCATATACTGGTCATCTGGAAAATCTTGATCTCCAAAAGGTTGACACAGTTTATTATACAACATCAATATCATGCCTCCTAGAATATGTCAGGTTCCCAGATGCTTGACAGTCATTGTTACTGGCTATAGTAAGCATTTGTTTCCTTTTTTTGGCAGCTCAGCATCTGAACTCTTCTTCACGATTAGGGGCTGCCCCTCTCAATATGTTTTCGTGAAAAGCAGACACCACTCCCCAATGCCAGAGGCAAAATTTCCCAGCCTCCCTTGCAGCTTGAGTGAGGACAGTTACACGGTCCTGGTGATCACAGCATCCATGCTGGATTGGGACTTGGGATGCCAGAGCCTGGCATGCATTCTAGTCCTAGTGGAGGCAGCTCGTTGGTGAACTCCAGGGATAGTCACACCAAGGTGGTGCAAGCAGTGGAGTCTTCTTATGACCAGATCTGCTATGATTTGGGAGGTTTACCCTGGCCATGTGGTCTCTACTCCTAGTTTTCTGGTGCTCCTGGAAATTCAGTGACCTAGTATTTTAATACATTTCTTTCTGCTTATATTAGCCAGGCGTGCTTTCTGTGACTTGTACTAAACTTCCCAACATCTGTAGCCCCTCCACCTTGAGTCTATAGCACCGCCACTACAAACACCTCTCAGCACCCAAGGGCTAGAAGTCTAAAGTGTGTAGGAAGCTGTCCGTCCATCACAGAAAGCTCTATTTGGTCTCCTACTTTTTATGCTATCACTGCTGGTTGGCCATAACACAATCATCATTTTCAAGTCATATAATTTTAAATTAATCAAACTGCATTTTGGAATTCTTATGGATCAGTAATCCCATCTCTAGGAATCTATCCTGAACACATCACCAGTTGTTTTACTTTAAGGATGTTCATCACAGTATTATTGATAAAAACAATAAATGAGAAACAACCTAAATGTGCATCATTGAAACATAGCAGTGCTGCTAAAAATAATGTTTTCAAAGAGCAATTAAGGTCCTGGAGGGTACAAAATTTTATATAAAGTAAGATCCCAATTTTCTGTAAAACTCACTTTATATATCCTCGAAGGTGACAGATCAAAATACTGATAGCCATTATGAGATGACAGGTGCTTTCTAACTTTCTTAAGCTAGGAAACAACTAGGTACTATTTATTTTGCAAATACTTATTTACTTTGTGTAATTTAAAAATTTTTTGCAATAGGTATACGTTAGCCTTAAGAAAAATGTTAAAATATATAAATGTACATTACAATAATTACAATATATAAGTATGTTTGGGATTCTGAGTTTTCACTAATTCAGACTATTGCCCCACCAGTATTTGTAGATCAGTGAGGTTCAGTCATATTTGTAAGAGCACATCAAGACAATGATGCTAGCAAATTAGGACGCTTCACTATATCCTATCAGCAATAGGCATATATTGTGACCATCCCTCACATTCTCCTGCAAACGCAATAAGGCACGATTCTGGTCTGTGAGAAGCTTACAGGACCTATTATGGATTTTAAAAAATTATTTTAAAACAGAATGACAAGGTAAGATAACGCCAAGTGACAGATGAGTAGTACGTACTTAAAGTCTACAGGAATTCAAGAAAAGGTTGCTTGCCCCAATCGAATGGTTAGACAGTTTTCCTGAAGGTGGTGGGATTTTACTCGAAGCCGGTGGCTCTCCCTTTTTGCCTTCAGAACTTCTTTATACTCTTGAGAATGATCAAAGACACCAACGATCTTTTATTTGCGTGGGTTATACAGAGAGATTTATCCAGCTAGAAACGAAAACAGAATTTTTTAAAAAAAATTTGTTTATCAAATCATTCTAATGTAATAATAATAAACCCAATTCTGTGCTAACATAAATAATATATTTTATGAAAAATTACTGTATTTTCTAAAACAAAAGGAAAATTAGTGGGAAGAATGGTATTGTTCTCTATTCTGCAAACTTCTTTAATGACTGTTTAATAGAAGACAGCTGGATTCTTATATCTGTGTTTGTATTCAGTCTGTTGAAACTTTGTTTGGGTTGAAGTATATAAATAAAATACGGCCAGGTACAGATAAGTAGTTGGAAAAGGGGAGAGTACATAACCTTTTCCAGATAATTATGAGTATCTTTTTTCTTTGATAAGATACCAAATCTCAACAAGTAGTAATCTTTTAAAGTTAGTTACAAGGTAGAATCTGAAACCACATCAATGAACATTTGTTCTCTGTTATATTAAAACCCCTTGGTCTACATGTACTTTGAATGTATCTTTTACCCCTGCATGATTTTGTAACCTCACGCACTGGTCATCTGGAAATTTTGATCTTCAAAATGTTGACATATTTTATTATACAGTAATAAAAAAGTCATGTTTTTTAATATTACCATAGATCTCATCAAAAACTCTTCCATTACTGGGAATCTGTCAAACTCACAGTTGTATACAAGTTTTCCAAACTGTAATTTTTACTGGAAAGCCCCAAGTTTATCAATGGCAACAAATCTTGTCAGCTGTTTTCCTTGAAGTGATAGATTCAGTTCATTTTTGAGAAAATGTTCGCCAAATATCCAAATTTGAATGACTATAGTTTGTTCATGAGTTATTCTTTCAGATAAAAATGCTGGTCCATGAAAAAAAGTGGCAGTTCACCTCATAGTTCAATTGCACAAATACTTTGCCTCTAGACAATCATTGACTATCCACACGCAGCAGAAGTGCTTTGAGCATGTTTCCCATTTCATCATACAGAATATTAAAAAAATGTGGACTCAAAGGTCAATATTTAATATAATTAATAATGTTTGTTTCTTCAAGCACATTCTTATGTGAAACTGGTATTTTTTTCCCCCTATAATTGGGTCTTGGTAATGAATAAAGGATTACTGGTACTCTTGCTTTCACCCATCAGTGCTTTTGCACCACTGGTGCAAATGTTAATACAGTGAAAAAGGAAACCAAACAATATCTTAGCATTATTATGATAATAATTTTGACCCCAGGACCCTCTGAAAGCGTCTTGTAGCCACATGCTCCCCCCGCCCATGTTTCCATAGATATGATCTGAGAACTGCTCTAAACCTTGAAGGAAGGGAAGACTTTGACAAGTCATCAGGAAATGAATGCCCATGGACGCTGGCTGCATAGTGAGTGGAGGGAAGCCAAAGCAAAGACTGGAGAGCTAAGTAAGTGCTAAACTATGGAAAGCATTAAATATCAGGGAGTGGAGTTTGAATATTATCCCATGGACAATTGGGAAATTTTAAAAACCATAGCGCTCATTTATTTAGCACCTACTGTGTGCCTGGCATTTTGCACACGTTATTTAATTAACACTCTATCTTAATCCTATGAGACATGTATTATCATCCTCGTTTGGTGGAAAAGGGAGCTGAGGCTCAGAGAAGTTAAGGAATATACCTTAACTCACACAGCTAGCAAAAGTAAAGAAACCCAGGGAGGTGAGACTGCAAATCCTGGAGAGACAAATTCCAGCTCCCTGCATGTTGAACTTTCTTCCAGGCCACATTTTTCAACTCTGCTAGGTAGGATCCTGGAATGCATACGTTCCTAACACATCTAGTCTGCCATGAAGCGCTCTGACTATAAATCTTGCATGTTTACTCTGGTTTCCCTAAGGGCAAGGGTCAAGTCTGTTTATATGTCCAGAACATTGTGGTCACTTAATAAATCTTTAACCATAAAGGTAGTGATTTTTATGGAGCCCAGCTCCACCCAGCTCCCTTTCACCTTTCCCTGAGTTTAAACTGCACATACCAGAGTAAGAGGATGTTTTTTTCTCCCAAGAGGAACTTGGAGGCCCATATTTTCTGAACTTGACTCTGGCCTTCAGTGACCACAACAGCTCTCTCTGCACGATTATAACTGCATATTCGTATGGTAAGCAAGGCTTGTCTCCTTCACCTTCCCCCTTCTTGGAGGGGTTGGATCTTACTCTGGAAAGAAAATGGGCTTTATAGCAGGCTGACCTGAACTTAAATCCTGGTTTCACCACTGACAAACTGTGTTACCGTGGGCAAATATTATAACCCCTCTCAGCGTCCGTTTCTCTCCCGAAAATGTGACTGTAATACTGTCTTCTTCACAGAGTCGTTGAGACGAGTAAGTGAAATAGTGTAAGGACATCACCACTCCTGCGGCCTTTTCTTTCCCCTACAACTCCAGTCTGGTCCCACAGAGCCCTTCTCCAGCCTCCTAGGGTCCGGGCTTTTTCAGCGTCAGGGAGGCGTGGCCTGACTTACCAGCTCCTAGCCCATGAGGAACTGCCCCTTTGATCAAATATTCTCTGTTTTCACACCTTGGGTTAGTGATCTCTGCTTCAGAGATTATCTAATAAATGAAACAAACAACAAAGAAAACCAAAAACAAATGCAAAGCCTTATGTTTACCTCCACAGGAATTCCAAAATGTGTTCCCAGTTGCAAACGGTATGAATGGTTTTGCTGGTCAAATAAATTTGAGAAGCACTGAAGACTAAATCCCCCTCCATGGTTGGAGCTGTTTAGCCTGTTAATGGTTCTGAGAATTGCCAAAGAAAAAGAGAGCTCTGCTACTTCGTAGCACAGCTAAACAAATTATGTGCACCGATGGCAATCATCTCTCTCACCCTCAAGAAAAGGTTTCTCTGATACTATTTTTAGAAGCACTGGCTCACTCTCAAACCTGTGATTCCTTAAGGGGGGCATCTCAGGCACCGGGCAGCCTCCATGCAGACTGAGACACACTGGCCCGTATCTCAAGAAGTCTGTGACTGCTAGGTCTAAGAACAAAGGCTAAAGGCTGGCACAGGCAGGAATAACACTGATTTGAGGAGAATTCAAATCCAATACCTAAACCTCTACAGCACGTTTCAGCTTACAAAGTATTTAAATATATATTACCTCCTTCAAATCTGCTGTCTCAATTTAACCCTAAAAAAGCCTTACGAAGCAGTCAAGATATGGTTATCTCCCTCTCTAGGTTCTGAAGTTAGGGCTGAAAGAGATGAAATGATCCCCCAAGCCCCTCAGTCAGGAAGTCTCTGAGTGATGCTAAATGCAGCCTCTGGCTGGACTCGTGGGCAAGTGATGCATCTGAGGGACCAGAGAAGAATAACTGAGGGAAGAAGAAGTTGGGGGAAAGGAAGGTACAAAGGACAAATGCAAGCAGTTCTGTGGGTCATCCACTCTACTTGTGTGCACTGTGTCCACATACCTGTCTACCCCAGCACGTTCTCTTCTCTCAGGAGACCCAGAGCCCCAGGAAGCAGAAGCTGGGACTCAAGAACTGCCGAGTCCCCACCAAATAGGAGACCTGGAGGCACCTCTAGGGCATTGGAGGGAGAGACTGCCACCTTTCCCACCATCCCAGCTGCCAGCCTGGCAGTGAGAAGGCACCTCTAATGCACAGTTAGCTCCAAACCATCCCTCTTCCTTCCCTCCCCTGACAGCGTTTCCCCAGCCTCCCATCAGACTTGCCAATGGATGTCGACCAGGACCACGTGAATCCAAGACTTCAGACGCAGTGTTTCTTGTTAAAATGTTAGGTGTCCTCTTCTGGGTCACCCACGCTCTTCCTAGAAGCCAAGAGAGGAAGAGGAAGAGAGAAGGAAGAAAGGAGAAGACAAATACGAGAGGCAGCGATGACTTGTGGACTGGACTCATTTTCCTCTTGAGCTCAAGGCCATTTTCAGGATTTTGTAAACTCTATGCTAACAGCTCAATGATGTCACCTTCTAGTCCAAACGCCTTATGTGAGTTGGTTGTCATAAATCTGAAATTGCCCCTCTCTCCTTAGCAGTCTCTGGACTGCTCTCACCTGTTGGAATAAACTATAATGAATGTAATGAAGACAAAGAATGCATCACAAACATGGAAATTCTGACTTGTGATATCTCTGAAAATAAAACAATACTGGTCATGGGCACTGCTGTGCTTGGGTGCTCGCCCAGAAACTTTCCATTCCTGGGAGGAGAGTTTTCCCAATAAACTTCATCTTGCTTTTTGTGTTAACAACAGTATGTTTTTACTTTCTGGTTCTTTTGACAAGAAATTTTTGGGTTTCTTTCCAAAGAAGTCAGGGTTGGGACAATTAGGAAAGATTTTTGAACATTATCTGCACGGCTGAAGCTCACGTTTTCAGGAAGTAGAGAGTGACTATTTCTTTGTCTGGGGTAAGGAGACAGTTTCCTACATGGTAGTTAAAAAAATGGTATTTCTTACTAGAGAAGCAAGTCAGATTGCCTACTTTAATCAAAAAATATCTAGAGTTAGGAATGCTGAAAAATTACTAGCTGTTAATTCCCACCCCAATTACAAGTTAAAAAAAAAAAAAAGATATTCACTGTACCAAATTTCCATTCCTTTTCTGTATCCTAATATACCTATTTCACATATATAAAAATTTGCTTTTTAATCAAAGAAATGTATCATTTTTATTCTATTTATTTGTTGACTCCATGGGTAGGGTTAATGATAGAAGACAGAGAGCTGAAGTTTTTTTATCTTCTTTTTTTTTGCTTTTCCTTTTTTTCCCTCAATTTATTTATTTATTTATTTTTTAAAAAAAATTTTAAATTAATTATTTATTTATGGCTATGTTGGGTCTTCGTTGTTGCGCACAGGCTTTCTTTCTTCTTCTTTTTTTTGAATTTTTGAATTTTATTTTATTTTATACAGCAGGTTCTTATTAGTTATCCATTTTATACATATTAGTGTATATATGTCAGTCAGCGAGCGGGGGCTACTCTTTGTTGCGGTGCGCAAGCCTCTCATTAAGGTGTCTTCTCTTGTTGCGGAGCACAGGCTCTAGGAGCGTGGGCTTCAGTAGTTGTGGCACATGGGTTCAGTAGTTGTGGCTCATGGGCTCTAGAATGCAGGCTCAGTAGTTGTGGCACACGGGCTTAGTTGCTCCGTGACATGTGGGATCTTCCCGGCCCAGTGCTCAAACCCGTGTCCCCTGCATTGGCAGGTGGATTCTTTACCAGTGCGCCACTGGGGAAACCCTATTTTTTACTTTTATTATTTTTTTCTTTTTTGGCCACGCCACGCAGCATGTGGGATCTTAGTTCCCCAACCAGGGATCGAACCCATGCCCCCTGCACTGGAAGCATGGAGTCTTAACCACTGGACCGATGGCGAAGTCCCTCAATTAATTTTTTATAAGGAATTATATTAGTTCTTAGAGCTGCCATAACGAAGTACTACAGACTGGGTGGCTTAAACAACAGAAATTCATCTTCTCACAGTCCTGGAAGCTGAAAGTTCAAGCTCAAGGGTTTGGTAGGGCTGATTTCTTCTGAGGCGTCTCTCTTTGACTTGTAGATGGCCATCTTCTCCCTGTGTCTTCACATGGTCTTCCCTGTGTGTGTGTCTGTGTCCTAATTTCCTCTTCTTATGAGGACATCAGTCATATTGGATTAGGGCCCATTCTAATGACCTTATTTTAACTTAATTACCTCTTTAAAGAATCTGCCTCCAAATACAGTCATATTCTGAGGTACTGGGGGCTAGAACTTCAACATAAGAATTTGGGGGGAATACAAGCCAGCTCATAACAGGAATAAGAAGTCTGTGGGTGGTCATAAGGTCATAAGAAGTCTGTGGGTGACAGCATAATGGAATAAGAAATTAAATGAGGAATGGCAGAAGCAACTAGATGAGGAATCATAAGAATTGGCTTCCAGCCCCACCCTGGTTAGTTACTCATTACAGGACCTTGGGCAACTTTCTTACCCGCTCTGGCTATCTGATCTTTCAAAGTCAAATGAAGAAAGAGAAAATGCCCTAGATGGTTTCAGAGGCAAATCCATCAGTTTGTCACGACTGGATAATAACACGAGGAAAGGCAGAAGAAATAACACCCTGCACTGATTTCTTGGTTGCCGGAGGGAGAAGTTTGCACCTCAACCGTGGGACGCGGTTTCTTCCAAATGAGCACCAGAGGAAAGTCAGCGCAATGCTTTACACGAATGCCCAATGCAATCAGCAAGGTCTGCAACAAAGTGTGAAATCCGATTTTGCACACCCTGGGGTATCAAGAATAACAAAGGGCATGGAAGACTTTTAAGACTGAAAGAAAATGAATTTTCATTCACCTTTAAGTTAAGAATAGGCAAGTATGGGGTGGTGAAAGCAAGTAAACTGTGATAGGAAATAGCAACTTCAAGGGAATCCCTGTGAAGGCTTGAATCCTATATATATTTCATTTAAAAAGTTTAAATCCCTATTTGCTCGAAGCACTGCTTGAAAGAGTGGGCAGCGTGGAGTGAGTGAGTGCAGCTCCCAGAGGGGCCCACCTTCTCTGGGAAAGTTTTGCCCCTGGGCACACACCCTCTGCACTGCTGACATCTTGAGAGCGGTGATCGCTTAGACCTCCTGGAGAGCTTTCACACGCCTGTCCCTGTTGACCTTCACATCAACCCTCCTAAAACAGGCTTTACAACTTACACCTTCAACCAGATCAGAACCAAAACCCAAGCCCTGTGTCCACTACAACCTCCCTGAGCCGCAGGACACGATCCCAGTGCATGAACACCGCGTGTGGGTCAAGACCTTGACATTCTATGAAAAGGAAAGGGGATTTTTGTACCTGCAACCACCTTGGTTTTCACGGATGCTGCTCCCAGCTGCCCAAGGTTGGGCTTCCCTAATCAGTCTGTCTTGCTGGCAATGCCCCAGGTTCCAGACCTGGCCCTCTTCTCTGCCCCCTTACCAACATTTGCTGAATACTTAAAACATGCCAAGTTCTGTGCTAGGTACTGTGGATAGAAATAAAAACAGATCCAGGTGCAATCGTTTCAAGAGCTCACAGTGGGGGGAGAGACAAACCAGCAAATCAAATCTCTGTTCAGTCCCATGAATGCCATGTGGGCTGGGTCCTGAGAGCCATGGAAGAACAGAGAAGGTGGGTGGGTGCACAGGGGGCAGGGCAGGGATGGAAGAATCCAGCAGGAGGTCATACTTGAGCTGAGACTCGAAGGCCCACTGAAGCCGGCTAACAAGGGGGACAGATGACCCAGGTCACACTTAGGAAATATCAGGTAGTTTGGGATGGCCTAGGATTGGTCTAAATGTAGGAGTCTGGAAGAAGATAAGTCATAAGACTGAAGATAGAGCCCCAACTCTACACTAAGGAATTTAAACTTAACTGTGAAGGTCATGGAGTCAAATCAGACTGCCCCGATCTGCTCATCCTAGTGGCGTGGCCTTAGATGAATTGATTGAATCACTGTGCCTCAACTTCCTCATTGTGAAATGAGAATTTTATCTACCTCACAGGGCAGTTGTGTAGATTGAATAACATCATCAATGCAAAATCCCTAGCACATGAGGTCTTAAGCGAAGCCATTCATTTGCATTATTACTATTGTTATTATCATTGTTAGTAAAGGAGTGACATGGCAAGCTTTGTGTTTTAAAATATCTACCGATTATTCTCTGCTTGCCCCACCAGATGCGTTTCCTCCCTTTCCCTACCCTGCTGTGTCCTGAAAGGCTAACACCCAAACTGCACCTCCAGGCTCCCTTGTTTGCTGCTTTCTAGCTGACTGAGCTAATAGGAGGTACCAGCAGGAGTTTACAGAAGAGAAAAGAGAGAAGTTGGGGTATTTCTTCCTGAAGCTCTTCCTGATTCAGGGCAGCTTTTCTGGTTGTGGCTGTGACTCTCCACACCTTGGATGAGCTGGTGTGCAAGCAAAGCCTGAGGCAAGGACTTGGGTTCTAGAAATTCATTTGGAAGGAGATTCCAGGAGTGAAGGGGCAGGGAGGGTCGGACAGGGGAGGGAGAAAAACAAACGGAGAGTGTGATCGAGATCACCGCTGGGAGTAACCGCAAGGCGCCTCTTCGGGGACCTCTGAGAAGGGTACGGGATGCCTCTGGGATTTCTGCCAGAGGGTGGAGGCTCCCGTGCTCCACCCAGTTTGCTGGGTGCCCCGGGGCAGCAGCACCCCGTGCTTTCCTGCTGCACTTTCAAGCAAACCAAGCAGGTGCAACTTCAGAGAAGGCCCTTAGAAATAAATCAGGACACTCTCCTCGCTTCTGGTGCAGAGCTGTCAGGGTGAGACCACAGCTGCAGCTGAAGTCGCAGGGAGGTTGAAGGGATGTGACAGGAACACAAAAGCCTTTGCTATACGTGCCAAACATGGTTTCTGCAGGGCCACTCTCTCCTCGACAGCTTCAGGGCCTCCCTTCTGTATTTTTTTTTTCCTTTTAGGCCTAGAAGAGGTCCCCCTCCCATGCTAATCTCCTTGCCCACAACTCCTGCCCGTGCCCTGGCCCCGATTCCACTTCCGTAAATACTTCCTTCCTTGAAGTCCTTCCGCTGTACCAGCAGAATGGAACTCTGCTTCCTGCTGGGACCCTCACAAATACAGACGGGTTATTCTGGCTGCAAAACTAAGGCTGCCAGGGTGTGCAATGACAATCCCAGCTGAAGCTGATGAAGGCGTGAAACTTGACCAAGGCAGATGAAGAGGGGCTGGACTGGAGCTGACATTTAAATGAGCCCCCCACCCCTACCCCAAGGAGCTGCTGGAGTCTTGGCTAACCTGGGAAACCGAGCTGCCATGCTGATCAGGCCTTAACAAGGAACCTCTCCCTAGGATATGGGCACTAGAGCAAGGGCGACACAAAAGCTTTGATGTCGGAGCAAACCTGTAGCAGTAGATTTTCAGAAATGATGAAATCAGGAGCAGGAAAGCCTTGGGTGAGGGAACAACATCAAGTTCATCTTTGGATCCTTTCTCCTTAAATCTCCACTGCCAGCCTCCCACCCTCTGCACCTATAGGCAGACAACAGATGTTTGCTGAATAAACCTCCATTTCTAGTGTTGCTGTCTTTCTCATATTTGTCAATAACTACCTTATAATAGAGTGTTACTGTTATGGACTGAATGTTCATGTTCTCTCCCAAACTCAAATGTTGAAGCCTTAACCCCCAATGTAATAGTATTTGGAGGTGGGGCCTTTGTAAAGTAATTAGGTTCAGATGAGGTCATGTGGCTGGGGTCCCTATGATGAGATTAGTGCCTTTTGAAAGAAGATGAAGAGACATTAGAGCTCTCTCTCTCTCTCTCTCTCTCTTTCTTCTCTCTCTCTTTCTCTCTGCTATGTGCGATGCAGTGAGAAGGTGGTTGTCTGCAAATCAGAAAGTGGGCCTGACCAGGAACAGAACCTGCTGGCACCTTGATCTGGGACTTGTAGCCTCCAGAACTGTGGGAAAATATAATACACCAGGGAAAAAGAGGATGCTCTCAACCAAGTGAAATTTAGAGTTCAGACATTGCACTGGATTTCACTTTTTGTAATCTAAAATTTTCTGGAAAAGCAGTGAGTACTGTCTGAGATTTCCTCCAGGGTAGGGAACATACTATTAGTTTCCCAAGGAGGGTAAGAAAGAATTAAGTTGTCTTGTCTTATTCCCTTCCAGCTTGTGCTCATTTCATAAACTGATTTCACTTATTCCCAAGAGTTAGTCCTTTGGTGCCTTCCTTCCACTGCCCTTTTTGCCTGCATGTTGGTAGTTCAGCCGACCACCCAGGAACTAACCCACTGCTCCATCAGGTCACTGACCAGTGGTCCTGACCCCTCCCTGTGCAGGACCATGGCTCTGAGCACAGGTTTGGGGCCATGGGCCAACCCAAGCTCCACCCCTCACCAGCTGCATAACCTCAAGTTCTCTGTGCCTCACTTTACTCATCTGTAAAATAAAACATAATACGCCCTACTTCACAGAGCTGCGTGGTTCACATGACATGAAGGTGAGTTTATGCAGCCCGGTGAGTGACGCTGATCCTTATTTCTGCCCCAGTCCCCAAGGCCCGGCAGACAGGAAATGCTGATCAAGCCCAGCCTCTCCCGCCACAAACAAGCCACAGGTCTCAATCCCCCTCACTTCTAGTAGCTACCCCTCAGAAAAGAGGTGGGGGAATTTTGCGCTTATTTTCCCATCACTCTACTTAGAGACAACAAAATCTGTTTCCTTCCAACTCGTAATAACCACCCTGTGTGGGAGAGAGGGGATATGGAAACAGAAAGTCTGCTAACGGAGTTTGAAATCAGTCTCCTAAGGGGTGTTAGGTGCCGGGCAGATGCAAAGAAGCATGAGGTGCCACTTATGTAACGCAGAGTTTACAGATGATGACGGATGCAGTCCCAGCCATATGGTTCAGGGACAGCACAGCACACTGTGCAATTCAAGGTTAAATTGTGTCGGGCCGAGTGGAGTTGGCTGAGAGACTCCACGAAGCCTGAAGCAGCCTAGAGGCCACATCCTGGCCATGACCATCCCACCTAGTCAAGGACACCAGGAGCATCCTGATTGTGGGTTTTTCTTCCCCAGAGGATGTATATACATCCTGGGCGTGTCCAGTCATCAGGTCTGACGTACATCTTTTGGCTGGGGAATCACCAGGTTGTCAAAATAAATGACTCAAACCTTGACCAGCTTTGATAACACAGTGGTGTTTCCTTCTGAGAGTGTCCCCTTCTTACGGCCGCCACCACCTGCCTGGGGCACCTTCGAGGTGCCAGGGTGGACAGCTTGGATGAAGCATCCCGTGGGGACATGCTTGAGCCCCAGCAAAGCTGTTCGGGGTGGGTGCAGGGGAAAGAAGCCGGTCCCACCAGATGCTCCTCGTGTCTCCTCTTCCTTCCCCAGATAGAATCTGTTGCTTTGGAGCATTAATTTGGCCACAGGGACCTCATCATATGCCAGAAGAGTTCTCCCCAGAGGAAATGGAAGTGTTTTTCCTGGCAGCCTGCCAAAGCATTCAGCTGCAGGAAGGGAGTGGTTCCCTTTGGCAATGCCATGCTGTGCCACCCAGCGTCCTCCTTCAGGGCCCACACACTCATTTCCCCAACTGCAGAGACTGTTGGCTACTGATAGCTCACAGCCAACTCCCTCTTCAGGAACTGCCTTCTGCCAAAGGATGTGGTCTCTCCTCTGCAGACAGCCTGCATCCTGAGACTGGTCTTTATGGGATACAAAGCCCTGTCCCCCCAGCCTCAGTTGGGACAGCTCTGCAGGGCCGTCCCCACAGATGCTCTAGAGCTCTCTGCAGGACCAGCTAAGGCCTCTGTCACAGCTCCACTTCTCCCTTTGCCCAGTCTGACTTCCCTCACCCCCCAACAGGAGCTATTCCCAAAGCACACTTCAATCAATCTACATGCAGAGTTCAGAGGCTCAGTGTCTATGCCTTGGAGACTCCAACCTGTACCAGTGTGGCTGCCCGGAGGCTCTCTAAACCCCCTCTGCAGCTAGGCTTGACTCAAGTGAGGGTGAGGTATTGTCCCAGTAGTGGCACCAGAAGGACATTTTTCTACTTCTGGGTCCACACGACCTTGGCAGGGCTGATTCAGGGGCCAGACCTCCACCCCACTCCCCAGTCAGGTTCCTTCTGACTGATCAACACCAGTGGTATCATGTTCTGATATCACCTCTGCTTAAGCACCTTTCTTTACGATGGCCTGAAGTCTTTCAGGGCAGCTTCCTGAATTTCCATCACAAGTCTACAAAGCTCAGGAGCCCCACTACCTCAAATGTCTGAAACAAAGTGCAAAGTCTTGCAACGTCCAAACTCCAAAGTCCCCAAAGTGCTCGAAGAGCCAGCCCTGCATCCTCAAAGGTTTGTGACATCATTCCAGCCCTGTACTCCACCTACTCTCTAGCCCTATCTTGGCATCTAACTGGCTATGAGAGCTGGACACCTCACTTCTCCTCAGTAATCCTTAGTTTCCTCATTTGTAAAATAGTGGTAATGAAGAGCACTCCATTTCTAAGCACTTTCTAGAATCATCTAGTCCAACACCTACTGAAGGTGAGAATTCCCCTTGAACATGGCAGCCAGTTTCTGCTTGACCAGCCCCGGGACCCCACAATTTCATGACGCCCCCAGTTTATTGCTGTTTGCTCTAGTTCTTAGAAAGGTTTTCTTTATGACAAATTGGAATTTACCTCCCTGACTTTCTACCACTGGACCTAGTTCTGCCTTAAGGACCATAATAAATACATTTCAGCTTTGTTCTACATGAAAAACTTTCAAATACCACTCCCTTCCACCACCAACCACCAAAACACCAGGTTTCTCTTTTCAGGCTAACCTTTCCTAATCCCCTTTTCATATAAGTTCCAGGTTCTCCAACATCCTGGTTGTTTTCCTCCAGGAAACCTCTAGCTTCATCTTTCAAGGTAAGGCCTAGAATGGAACTCAATATTCAAGATGCTTTCTGGATAATAATTTCATTTGTGCATTCAAAATAATTTTCAAATGGACTTCCCTGGTGGCACAGCGGTTAAGAATCCTCCTGCCAATGCAGGGGACGTGGGTTCGATCCCTGGTCCCGGAAGATCCCACATGTCACAGAACAACTAAGCCCGTGTGCCACAACTACATAGCCCATGCTCTAGAGCCCGAGAACCACAACTACTGAGCCCATGCTCTGCAACTACTGAAGCCCACAGGCCTAGAGCCCATGCTCCACAATGAAGAGTAGCCCCCACTCGCCGCAGCTAGAGAAAGCCCGTGTGCAGCAACGAAGACCCAACGCAGCCAAAAATAAATAAAATTTTTTTTAAAAATTATTAAAAATCATTCGACTTGCATCAACTTCTTTACATCTATCTTTTGTATATTAAATATATTATGCCACTGCAAACTTAAAGATTTTCTTAGACTCATGGGGTTTAACTGGGTTAGCATGCATCTGGCTGCAGTGATGAACACCCAACAAACAGTGGCTTAAGAAATAAAGATCTTTGATTATCTCACAAAATGAAATATGTACTCAGAGTTTGGTGATTTGGGTTTGTGGAGTTTTTTGTGTGTGTAGTTTTTGTTTTGTTTTGTTTTGTTTTTATTTAGGTCTGATGAGGGGCACTTCTGATTGCAACATACTTATATATGTATTCTTGTGTGTGTGTGTATATATATATATATATATTCTTGTATAATCACATTAAAGACAACAAAAAAAGGCAGGTCTCCTCACCCTCCCTCTCTTTATCAGGGAGCAAAATCCTTCTCAGAAATTATGTCAGTTGACTTCGTCATAGGTCTTATTGGCCATAACTAGTCATTGTGCGCGACACTAAATTAATCAGTGGTTATGGGAATTAGGATTACATACTCAACTGAGACCAGTCAGGGTGTATCCTGCTCTGACCACCACGGCCCCCCACTGCCCCCTGAGTTGGGGATGAGTCTTTCTTCCCTGAACATGCTGCCAGAGAAGAAGGCAGTATGGCATGTGTAACACTCCACAGTATCTGCCATAGAACCTTAGGATACACAGTCACTTTAATGTAACCTAACCACCTTTCCAATAATCAAAGCTTCAAAGCTCTACTTAAATAAATGGAGGCACAATTCTCCAAGAAACTATTAGAAAGTTTATCCTTTATTCTTTATAATTTAATGCTAAAGTCTTCTCTGTGTTGCTTAGGTCACCCAGAATAAGAGGATTTTCTCTTCCAAAAAGTGGCCTTTCCAATAATTAATGCTTTTTCCTTCCAAGTTAAATATAGCCAATCCTTCTCCAGTCTTCATCATATGGTTTTGAAAACTTGCACAATACTAGCCATTCTTCTACAGACGTCTTCCAATTTTCCTGCCTGGTGCCCACTAAATTCCGGGTTCCAGTATAGCACAGAAACCAACTATTGCTTCATTGTTTTAATTTAAGTTAATCTAGATTTAGTAGCAAAGGTAATGTATATTTACTGTACAAATACTTTAACAAGCTGGTGAGCTTTCAAAGATCACTATAAGCTATTTTCCTCTTTGGAATATTTTCCTCCCCAGTCTATCCTGAATCCACCCATCTCTTCAAGTTTATTTTCAGCTTCTCACCAGCATTATTCCTCTTCAATATCAGCTGGCTAAAGCCGTTATAAGATCGCATGTGTGTTTCCAGAAACAGTGTTGACTCCAGATTCGAGAATATTCTCCAACCCAATGGATTTGACTACTCGATTAATTGGTTCTCCCTCTGGCAATTTTGGAATTACCTTCCCTGTTTTAGTTTCTATTTTTCTATTAATATAGCCCAAGATCACACTGGCTTTTTAGGCATCACGTTTTCTAAATCCCCCTCATCACAATTTCTTGATTCAGCTTATGACTACTGATAACAAGTATATATGTGTACTGCAGTTCATCCATGTCTCCTCCTTTTTTTTTTTTTTTTTTTTTTTGCGGTACGCGGGCCTCCCACTGCTGTGGCCCCTCCCGTTGCGGAGCACAGGCTCCGGACGCGCAGGTTCAGCGGCCATGGCGCACGGGCCCAGCCGCTCCGCGGCATGTGGGATCTTCCCGGACGGGGGCACGAACCCATGTCCCCTGCATCGGCAGGCGGACTCCCAACCACTGTGCCACCAGGGAAACCCTGTCTCCTCCTTCTTGTATAATTTGTTCAGCTGGCTCCCTGGGCCAAGTACATGGCCTTTAATCTATGCCTATAACATTTCATCTTCTTGGATTTGACCCATTGCTGTAACAAAAAGGTCTTTGGATACTGATTCTGCCATCCAACAAAGTCAATATCTCTCTCTTAACAAAATCTAGGAACTGCTGTGAAGAATGTTCTGTAAATGTCAGACAGTCATATGTGACTCATGCCTGCTGCCAGGAATTTCAGACAATTTCACACTACATTTGTTGCTAAGCTTTTCAAATTCATGACCAAAGAGGGCTGCTTTTTCTGCATCTTCCTCTCCTTTTTGCAATACTAGTGAAACTGGCAAAGAATTTAGAGAAAACAGCTCTTCAAGGAATTCAAAAAAGGTAGGATGACCACAGTTCCACATGCCCAGGGGGCTGGCCTGTACGATGTTGCCTACCTGAGCCCTCATATACAGTCCTTTGTGGAGGCTTTGTTTCCAGTGGCTTCCACTCAGCCTAGATACCAAGTCCAAGTGCCTTTTCCATCTCTTTCCCTGGCTTTCACTTTCCTGCTCCCCCTGCCTCAAAGGCCCTATAATAGGCTTAATAATGACTCCCAAAGACATCAGGTCCTCATCCCTGGAACCTGTAATTGTTAACATCTGTGGCAAAAAAAGGATCTTTGCAGATGTGATTAAGTCAAGGATGTTGGGGTGGAGATATTATTCTGGATTATCTGTGTGGGCCTTAAATGCAATCACAAGTATCCTTCTAAGAGGGAGGCAGAGGGAGATCTTACTACCCACAGACAGAAGAGGAGGGGGCAATGAGACCGCAGACAGAGACTGGAGTGACGTGGCCACAAACCAAGGAATGTTGGCAGCCACCAGAATCCATAAAAGGCAAAGAACAGATTCCCCGTTAGAGCTTCGGGAGGGAGCATGACCCTGCAGACACCATGGTCTAGGCCCAGGAAAACAGATTTTGTATTTCCTGAACAGGGAAAGAATATATTTCTGTTATTTAAGCCAACAAGCTAAGTTTGTGGCCATTTTTTATAGCAGCCATAGGAAACTAGTACGGACCCTAAGGACCCCTCTAGGAAATGTTCAAGTCTTGATCCTTTTCTTCCCACTCCAGGTCCGTTGGAATTCCTCCTACATCCCGCATTCTGCAGTGCTTATATAAGCTTTTTTTTTTAATGTCCCCAGATTTTTTCTCAAAAATATTTTTCATGCTCTTCAAGTTACCAGCCCACCACATCACTGCTCCTTCACTCCTTTACCAGGAAGAGCATAACTGCAAGACTTGAACTCCCTCACATAGCTCCCTCTGCACCTTTTGATGCATACCAGGAGCTATACCTGGAAGAGAACTGCTCATGGCACAACTCCGTGGGGCACCGTTCACATTATATCCTGTGTGAACGATGTTCTCTGTGGCCCGCCTGGAGGATGGACACACACACATACACACACACACCCCTCTATTCTACCTGTCTGTATTTTAGCTCACATATCTCACTTTGCTTCCTTGATCACTCTGGCAGGAAGTGCTCTTTTTTCTTCTTTTTCTCTTTCAGTCTTTTTCTGAAGTTATGAAGCTCCACGTTTCTTCTCCTATTAAGGCATTCCTACTATAGTTAGGACTTTGCCTCTCAGTATTGTCAGCTCTCAGGAGATAGGTTAGGTCCCATAAGCCTTCGTGTCCCCAGCGCACTTTTCCATAGTTGCCCTCATTACAGCGAGACCTAGATGTCAGCAGCCAGACCATGGGTTTGCCAGTCCCCTAGCTTGCTGGCCTTTACGATTTATTCGAGATGGACATCAACTCCAAGCTCACAGTGGGATGAGATGGGGGTAGGTGAGTGGTCAGAAAGGTTTATGGTTCCTGGCTTCTCTGAATTCTGTTCCTTCTTCCATGTTTCCCCTCCTGCGCATCTCTTCTGTATAATATCTCCCCATTGTGCCTTTGAGGCTACTTCCTTCTTTTCCCCAAAGAACAATTAATACAGGGCTGCATATTCAGGAAACTTTTTCTGATGGTTTGATGCAACCAGATTGGGCAGTTACATCATAGTCTCACACAGCCCGGCTTAAAATTGAACATCAACCGTGCCTCTTCTTAAAAGACACTGGTCAAGCCCACTGTCCAAGGCCTTCTGCAGGGTGGCCTCTCTGGGTAGAATCTGGGCCTCCCTTGTCTCATGTGCTCCTCGACAATCTTTAAATGTCTTATTCTCAGTCATGCCAAGAAATTGAGCAACCTCCAGCTTCTTCCTAAACCCAGACTCCAGCCCATAACTCTGCTTACAGTCAGTCAGATGATTTGCCGAACAGGCCATTTGAGCCAGGACTCCACCTCTAAGCAACAGAGCAGACGTTTGAAATTATAGTTCTCTCTTTTTTCACAGACCCATTCAAATTCTTAGTCCGGGATGACCTCTCTCCAGCGCCTACTCAGCCCCACGCTCCCCCAGAAAAGAGGCAGAAGGAAGGGTACCTTTGCACTTTGCAACATTATTGGTTGAAGATGGGCTGTCCAAGCAGTCCATCTTTGGGGACTGGTTTTACTTTACCAAGAGATAATGGCCCATGGGGCAATCTCACTCTTTTTTAATCTGAGTGGGCTGGTTTTCTGTGAGGTTTAATCAGTGAAAGAGGAAATGAGCTAATGCAAACTAAACCCCCCAAAGCCTCAGATCCTTAGGTTTTTTTGAGTCATCTGTGCAGTGCTTTCCTTCACTTCACTGGAAAACAGAGAACAGGGAAGAAGAAGGTATATTGGTTTCCTAGGGCTGCTATAACAAAGTATCACAGGTCGCGTAGCTTCAAACAAGAGAAATGTATTTCTCCAGTTACGGGGGCCGGAAGTCTGAAATCAAGATGTCAGCCAGGTTGATTCCTTCTGCGGGCTCCGAGGGAGAATCTGTTCCAGGCCCCTCTCCTGGCTCCCTGTGGTTTGCTGGCAACCCTTGGCATTCCTGGGCTTGTTGAAGCTCCATTCCAATCTCTGCCGCTGTCTCACATGCCGTCTTCCTGGGGACATGTCTGTGTCCAAATTTCCCTCTTCCTCTAAGAACACAAATCATACTGGATTTAAGGCCCACCCTAAACCAGTATGACCTCATCTTAATTAATTACATCTGCAAAGATCCTATTTCCATTCTGGGGTTCTGGGTGGACATGAATTTAATGGGGGGAGACATTATTCCACCCAGTACAGAAGGCAAAAGGGGTGTGGACATGGTTGGAAGACTGCTGAAGTCCTCTCTTCTTTCCCATCAGCTGGGGCCCATCCTGAAGATGCTTTTAAAAAGCAACATGGCAGAGCGTGTTAGATTCCAGACTCTCGGTCAGTGTCTGCATGTGCATTTCAACCCTGCCTTCACATTATGTGAGCTTCTTCTCTTTCTTTGCCTCTGTCTCCTCACCTATAAAATAGAGATAATAAAAGGCTTACTTCAAAGGCTTGTCGTGAAGTTCATGTGCATTCATCGATGTGGAATACTTGGAACAGTTCCCGGTACATGGTTTGTGCTCAATAAATGTTACCAGCTGCCCATATTTTCTGAGTGCTTTTTACTTGCAGGAGCCATTGGAGGAGGCAGTAGGGACAAAAACTGACTTAAGCAAAGCTTCTGCCCCAAAGGTACTTGCCATCTAATGGCAGAGACTTTAACGATAAATGATACAAATTTTCATATGCTCATGCTAAGTGGTGGTTGGCTTTGCTGGTAACTGAAAAGGAGGACAGCCTATGGCTTGGTAGCCTGTGTCCCCTCTGGGGACAGAATTCATAGAAGCACTTTCTACAAGGAGCAATGCCCTTCAGGATTCACGAGGATACTCAAGCAATATAAAACATTGACAAAGAGACAAGTACTTCTCCAAGCAATCCTTCCAATGACCTCAGGCTGTGCTTGTCTCATTTTACAGATGGAGAGAAATGAGAATCAAACAGGTTAATGATTTCTCCAAAGTCACCAGGCAGATCCCAGTCTCAAAGCCAGTACTCTTTGCCCGATGCAACAAATTATTCAGCTGGACAGGCCCTGGGCCCATGAACGAGACAGCTGCCTTAAAGGAGGCGACGTCACCGGCTCCAGGAACACTGCATCTCCTGATGATGATGACAAAGGTGACAAAGATGACGTTGTGCCTCAGTTGCGTCCACCCTGGGATTTTAAAAGTAGTTTGGGAATCGCTGAGAAAACTTTCAAAATAGGTTTCAAACTGAACTCGGCTGCTCATCTTGTTACTGAATAAAAAGTGGCTGTCATTAAATAAACCACTTAATGCTGAGTGCATCCTGGCAGGGGGAAAGGGTTGCTCATCACTTTGCCTGTGTTTATGTCATGGAGCTTTGCTAGAAAAGTCAAATGCAAATGATTTTGAACATCAGATTATCTTCCTAAGAAACTCTTCCTCCAGATGTGAAGACCAATCCCTCTTAAACTTTTAACTTTAAGCTCCCTTATATTCAGCCTTTCTGGTCGTTCATGATCTATAAACAAGCTACTAAAAGTATAAGGAACACAGCTCTTTACATAAAGAAAGGAGCATTTTTGCATAAATGTAAGAATCCTTCCATAATACACTAACCCTGACTACATAGGTTCAAGTTCCAGCTCTGTCACCTTGGTCATTTATGTAAATTTTCTTTTAGAAATAATAATGTCTACCTCTTTGATATTAAATAAAGGATTAAATAAGGCAATATATAAAGGCTTAGAACACTGCTTTATTTCTGGTCAATCAAGTGTTAGATTTTATTATAGGTCACAGTGCACTGATTATAAAATTTGTATAGAACCATAAAAAACCCCAAAGAGCCAAAGCGATCCTGAAAAAGAACAAAGCTGGAGGCATAACACTTCCTGATTTCAACAAAGCTATAGTAATCAAAACAGTTCGGTACTGGCATAAAAACAGGCAAATAGATCAGTGGAACAGAATTGAGAGGCTAGAAATAAACCCTGGCATGTATGTTCAATGAATACTTGACAAGGGAGCCAAAAATACTCAATAAAGAAAAGACAGTCTCTTCAATAAATAATGCTGGGAAAATTGGATATCAACATGGAAAAGAATGAAATTGGACTCCTATCTTACTCCACTCACAAAAATTAACTCGAAATGGTTTAAAGACTTATATGTAAGACCTGAAACCATAAACCTCCTAGAAGAAAACACAGGGGGAAATCTCCTTGACATGAGTCTTGGAAACGATTTTTTGGATACGACACTTAAAGCACAAGCAACAAAAGCAAAAATTGACAAGTGGGACTACATCAAACTAAAAAGCTTCTGCACGGCAAAGGAAATAACCAACAAAATGGAAAGGGAGCCTACAGAACGGGAGAAAATATTTGCAAGCCACATATTCAATATGGGGTTAATATCCAAAATATATAAGGAACTCATCCACTCAATAGATTCTGGAGTTTTCTTAAAGGGAGGCAAAGTGTCTCCTCTTTCCATCCCCTTCAGGGCCACCGGTACTGTCAGCAGAGGCAAGTTGCCTGGGCAAATTTGGAGCCATGGTTGTTTACTTCAGGACTTCTGTGCATAACTGAACGCTGCCTGGCTCCACGCTCTTCTCAGTACCATTTATAGGCACGTGGAACCAGGTGGTTTGCAGAACTAACTTGAGACGTTATGTGTTTTAAAGAGTTGGAAGAACCAAAACAGCGAGAGCAAAAACAACATGAGAAGAAAATTATCCCAATATGAGCCTGTTGCCCTTTGACGTTGCTTGGCTACCACCCCGTCTGCGTCCACAGGGAAGCAACATCCTGATGAAACACTCTTGGGAGGCGGCCAACATTCAAACATCCGTCACCAAGGTGGCTGGAGATGAGCTCAGTGAGACCCACTTAAGGAGCAGCAGGCTTGCCTCCTGAATGCCATGCAGATGCGCCCACGACAGCCCTCATTCCTCTTCTATGGCAGCTTCTTAATTAACCATCCTTTTAGTGAATTCAGCTGTGTGCAATTCATGAGCCACGGGCACATTTTAATGACCTTTAAATAATAGTGTTTCTAAAACCAGCGTCAAAATGAAATGAGAAACCTCTGCCTGAGCCTTCCAACTACAGCAATCAGCAAACATCAAGCCGAGATGTTCGTATGATGTAAAGAGTTCAGGGACCTGATCCTTCTCTCCCCCCCGAGTTGGCTCAGGTAATTTTGAACCTCTGCAGAGCGTTTCTTCATCTGGGGACCGACAGACCCACGAGTGTTCCATAGAGGGAATTCAGCATGTTCATGAAGTCGGTTGGAAAAAACTACAACTTTATTTTCACAAACAGCAAAAAGATATTTAGCATTTCCTTTAATTATAAAGGTTGTCAACAGTCACAGTCCTTATAGAAGTCCCTACAACTTTTTTACTGGGAAAAATCAAAGATATTTCCGAATCCATAGGGAGTTGTTGCAAGTTGTTATCTCGAAACAACATTTACCAGCATCACTACCTCTAAAATAATTCCAGACCCACCACTAGATCTTATTCAATGCATTAGCAAAAAAAATCACGTACATTTTATATTACAAATGTGTCTATGAAGCATTTTGATAACTGTATTTTGACATCATTGCAGTCTACTTTGGAATCCTAGGAATTTTATTTCATACATTATTAAAACATTTATTCTGAGAAAGTGCCTCTGGGTTTCATCAGGCTGCCAGGGATTCCAGGGCACAAATAAAGTTGAGGACCCCACAGCTGGACCTCCTGATGGGCCTTGTCCTGATGCCCACCCATAGCACACCTTTCTTCTTTCATCCTCATGTGCAACCTCCTTGTGTCCTTTTCTTAGCTGCCCTGACTCCTTCCCCAACCCCAGGCACTACCCTGGGCTCCATTTCTGATAAATCTTCCAAAAATATAAACTACAAGTATAAGCATTGCTTCATAAGCAAGCAAAATGTGCCCCCTCAGAGGGTTGTGGGAATGTTCATTTGGAGCTCGAAAGCACCAAACATGCCTTCTAAGTGCAAAAGAATGAAGCTATGCTGCTGGACCAGTAGACAGTGAGTTCACCTGAGGGCAGTGGCCAGCAACGCCTCCATATTGCTCCTCCACGAGGCTGGGAACCTGGGTCTACTTAAGTCAGCCACAGAGGTCCTCAGCGAGTGAGTGGCACTCCTTCATGGCCACACACATGCACCATCCTGGAATTTAGCTCTTGGAGGAGGTCTTGCAATTAACCTTCAACATGAGTTCACTGGACCATTGATTGCATAAATGACACGTGACCAGATTTTAAAAGTTAGTGCACAAAATTATATTGCCTTTGTGGTCAAAGAGTGGCTGACTTATTAAAAAGGCTCACAGGGCCATAAGTCTCTAAGAGGCTCCTTGGCGTTAAAATTAAGTTCTTACATCTTGCTTCTCTTTTTTGCCTTTCTTTTTTCCTCCTCTCTTTCTCCCTTTTCCTACACCCTTCACTGACTATCTCTCTAAGTTTGTGATTTAAGAAACTTTCTTAAAAGTGTTGCCTTTGGGCTTCCCTGGTGACGCAGTGGTTAAGAATCCGCCTGCCAGTGCAGGGGACACAGGTTCGAGCCCTGGTCCAGGAAGATCCTACATGCCGTAGAACAACTAAGCCAGTGAGCCACAACTACTGAGCCCTCATGCCACAACTACTGAAGACCGCACACCTAGAGTCCGTGCTCAACCACAAGTGAAGCCACTGCAATGAGAAGCCCACACACCACAACGAAGAGTAGCCCCCATTTGCTGCAGTTAGAGAAAAAGCCCACACGCAGCAACGAAAACCCAACGCCCGCAAAAAAAAAATAAAGTGTTGCCTTCAGTGGGGTTCGTTCTCTGTTTCATAAAGGAAATGAGTTTTGAAAGGAGGTCTGGGCCCAGACTTTGTGGATTGGTGAAGAGGAACAACTTGACTAAAAGCCCAGGATGTAAAATGTAACAAATGCTCTGGGATTGAGGCCACGTGTCTGGTAGTACTTAGGGCTGGAGACCAACTCTCTACACACTCACAAGGGTGAGGCCTGGCGTCTTGGGCATCCTCACATGCCCCGGAGTACTGCTGCCTTTGACAGACGTGAGCTGTTGCCTGAAGACCAGCAGATCTGACATTTTCATCTCACATTTCATCTTTTTATTTACATATTTTTTCTTCCAATTTTATTGATATATAATTGACACACAATACTGTATAAGGTTAAGGTGTACAGCATAATGATTTGACTTACATACATCATGAAATAATTACCACCATAAGTTTAGTGAACATCCCTCATCTCATATAGGTACAAAATAAAAGAAAAAAAACTTTTCCCTGCAATAAGAGCTCTCAGGATTTACCCTCTCAACAACTTTTATGTATAACATACAACAGAGTTGATTATATTTATCATGTTGTACATTACATCCTTAGTACTTATTTATCTTCTGCAAATTTGTACCTTCTGACCACTTTCATCCAATTCCCCGTCCTCCCATCCGCCACCTCTGGTCACCACAAATCTGATCTCTTTCTTTATTAGCTTGTGTGCTTGTTCCTTTTTTGAAGTATAATTGGCCTACAACACCATGTTGGTTCCTGGTACACAACACAGTGATTCAATATTTCTGTACATTATAAAATGATCACCGCTCACCTCACATTTTAATGACAGAACAGGACCTTGTAAGGACAGACAGACAGTGCTGGTCAGAAACCACAAACGGTTGTGAGCTTGTGTGAAGAGAGGAAAGAACATGGATCAGAATGTAGGGAATCGTGTCCTGCTCCCTTCTCTATCCGTACACGCTGGGAGGCCTCAGCAAGCCTCAGGCTCATTTACTAAAAAAAAGAGAGAGAGAGAGAGTATCCACAGTTACTATGAGACTGTGAAGAAATAGTGGAAGTGAAAAAGAAATACTTGGAAAAGTAGAATTTTTCTGCTCAAATGGATTGCATTTTTATTAAATTTTGAAAACTACATTCTTCATGTTCGGTGAACTCATTTTGAAAACCAGTGTTTTCCACAATTTTTGAATGATTCATCTATAACAGTAAAAGTTTTAAGGCACACAAAGATCATGATACATGTCTTAGAAATAGGACACCCTCCTTAGGGTTACCATTCTTTTTTTTTTTAATTTTTATTTTTGGCTGCGTTGGGTCTTTGTTGCTGAGCGCGGGCTTTCTCTAGTTGTGACGAGCAGGGGCTACTTTTTTGTTGTGGTGCGCAGGCTTCTCATTGTGATGGCCTCTCTTGTTGCAGAGCAAGGGCTCCAGGTGTGCGGGCTTCAGTAGTTGCAGCACGCGGGCTCAGTAGTTGCGGTGCGTGGGCTTCAGCAGTTGCGGCCTGCAGGCTCTAGAGCACTGGCTCAGCAGTTGTGGCGCACTGGCCTGGTTGCTCTGAGGCACGTGGCATCTTCCCAGACCAGGGGTCGAACCCGTGTTCCCTGCATTGTCAGGCGGACTCCTAACCACTGCGCCACCAGGGAAGTCCAGGGTTGCCATTCTTATAATGTGGAAAGATATCATTGTTGAAATTTACGTTGACTTTGACATTCTACCAAGAGACCAAATATTAAGGTTAAGTCGGAGCCAGATTGCTTTAAAAGCCAGATTACTTTAAATTATGAATTTGGTCCAACAGGTGAAAGGGAGCCATTGTATGTTCTTGAGCAGGGGAGTGACATGAAGTACCACTTAGGAGAGTAAAATTGGCAAGAATGAGCAAACTGAATGGAAGGGACAAGAAACCGCAGTCAAAGCAGTGAAATGGTGACTCCAATACTCCAGCTACAAGGAGCTTCCTCTTCCTTCCCTGAGAACAGGGCCAGCCGGGATAGACTTCTGAAGTCAATGGATATTTTTATTTCTAACATCATTCATCTCTCAGCCTCCGAGCCTCAGAACATAGAGCACCTCACGCTATCCTACGAGCTTCAGTCAGCGCCCATCCACATGGGACCCACACCATAAAAGATCCCCCTCTTCAACTTTGCTTCCTATTCCCCTTCCCCACCACAGAGAGCCCCTTCTCCAGGTGCAGCCCATCCCAGCTGGGCTCAAAGAGATCAGTCGCCTTCAACCTACAACAAACAGAGACTTTACTCCCTCCCAGAGGACTTTGACTTTCAAAAGAGAATCCATGTTCGCACAAATAGATCTGCAGTCCATGAAATCCCCTGCTGTGTGACCTCATAAATCGCAGCGGGGTGTGTTCTTGGCAGGCAGCCTTAGGGGGGCTACCTGCGCAAGGTGCGGCCCCGGAGCTCATCCTGTGTGTCATAGCTCCTTCCCAACCTCTCCCAGGATTCCTGGCTTCTCTAACACCCTATACATTGAGAATAGGGACAGCCTGTTACTCGGACAAGGCTGGTGCCCCATCTGCCATAGTGGTTGCTGGGCTTCCCTGAGAGAGGTGGTCCCAGGCCTGAGCCAGGCAAGCATGGGCTCCAGCTGCTGACATCATAGCCTCGCAGAGAGGTAAGGGCAAGAGGAGAGACCAGCAGCGGGAACAACCTCCCCAGGCCAGGAAAATCCTTGCCACCAGCTAGAACCCTTTCTTCATCAGGAAAATGAAGCCCTTTCAGCTACAATATTCTAGGAATCATTGAATTTCTTAAGGTAAGCTAGCAAGGCACAATCTCTGGGTCATTGCAGGTCACCTGCCATCACAGCTAAAAGTAAAATTGGCCAATTAAGCTGTTACTTCCCAGCAGTTGCCTCATGGAGACATTGATCAGCCAACTGGTTAACAGATTTTTAAGTCTCTTCTCGACTGACTGATGGATTTTACCAAAAAGAGAACTCAGAGCTCAGCTTCCAGCCTAACAGGCAGTCAAAGTCTGGGATGCCAGAATCAGGGATGAAAACAACTTTACCTAAAGGCAAGTGCTATGTAAGAGTCCAGAGTCCATAAGGGCTCAGGTAGCAGGACATGCATTGCAGGAACGGCTAGAGAAAAATCAGGTTGATCTGGAAAGTTCTTGTGCATCACAGGGTCTCAGGCCGGGGCCTGCTTCCCTTTTCTTTCCACCTACCAGTGAACAGCATAAGATTTGGGGAGAAAGGGACAGGAGGCAGGTTTGGGGCCAGCCATTGCAGAAACCACTTAAAATGGTATGTCCTATGATGGCTCGGGCACCTTCCAGAGCCTTCTTTTCCCATAAGAGCCTCTGGGGATCACCCATTCCCCTGCTCACTCTGAGAAGCATCCCAGCCCAGCCTCAGGCCTCTGGGCCACTGCGGAGCTGCAGGAAAGCATTACAGAGTTTCTCTCAAATGACACTCTCTGTCCCATGGCTGATGCTGTTGGTTGGGGAATTTTATTGGGCCCATAAATTCTTTATAGCTGTTCTTGTTTGTTTTGAAAACATTGGAGTTATCAGTCAGATCCTGAAAGAGTTTTATTTCACTCTGCAGGCAGGCCTTATTTTTGGCCTGACAACTTGGAGAGCTGAACCTCTTCGTGAAAGGGAAAAGGAGCTAAAAAGAAATGACTTTTCTAAAAAGTTTCAAGAAAGAAAAATGGTGTTGGAGGTGGAAGTCCACCTGAGGATGGAGCAGAGTGCAAAGGCAGGAGGCCCCCTCCAGGGGTTGCACGGGGGCCTGCCCTCAGAAGGCCCAACTTGTTTAATGCATGGTTGTCACCAGCTTGAAATTCTTTAAAAGTTTGGAAGAAGGGCCTCTTCATTTTCATTTTGTACTAGACCTCACAAACGATGCAGCCAGTTCCGGCCAGCTGGTCTGTTTTCTAAGAAGTTCCTCCTTGTGTTCTCAGAGGACAAAGGAGGGAGCTCAGGGGAGAAAATGGCCATCTCAGATGTAAGGCTACAAACCAAAGCCCACCTGGGACACAACAGCCTTCAGGCTCACCCCCCAGGTTCCATCTGGTCCTGGCTGGGCCTCCTCTGGTAGAGCAAAGCTGTCCTAGAGCAAAGGCCCTTGTTCAGCCTGGGGTGTCCATGCTGAGTCCACACACTCCCCAGGCCATGTCCTGAATGACTTTGGACCCTCAGGTAAGAGGAGCCTCCTTAGAGGACCCAGGATTCAGGTGGGCTGAGGGGCTGGATTCATTCCCTACGGCTGTTGTAACCACTTCCCACTGGGGATCTTAAAATAACACAACTTTATTCTCTTACAGTTCTGGGTACCAGAAGTGTGAACTCAGTCTCACTGGGCTTAAATCAAGGTGTCTGCAGGTTCCAGGAGAGCATCCCATAGTTGTCTCTTCCAACTTCCGGTGGCTGCCGGCCACCCGTGGCTCATCATGTGACCTCCTCGCTCCAGTCTCGGACTCTGTGGTCACAACGTCTCCCTCCTTTCTGTATTAAATTCCCCTCTGCCTCCCTTGTATAAGGATGCCTATGATTTCATTTAGGGACCACCTAGGAATATCCCCCTCACAAAGGAGGGATTAATTACCTCTGCAAAGCCCCTTTTGCCATATAAGGTAACATTCACAAGTTCCAGGCATTTAAGGGTGGCTGTTTTGGGGGGCCACTATTCAGGCTGCCTCAAGGGCAGTTGTGAGTTGGTGCTCTATGGGAGAAACTCGGAGTCTTCCTGCTGCCCCAGGCTGCTCTACGGCTTCCCTCCCTGCAGCTCCCCACCCTGGGCCTGAATTCCAGAGGGCCCTGGCAGCCATCCACACCTCTGCAGGGCCCCTGGCCCCACTTCCGCCAGGATGCACCTGTAAACAAACATATTCAGAGAAGAGAAAGAGAAGCAGGCGGTGGGATGGCCCCAGGACCTTGCTCCTGGCTTCCTTGGCTACCAAGATAAATCGATTTGAGCCAAGATGTGAAGCACTTTTAACACTGGCATGCATAATCTTAATACCTAGTTAGACCCAAAGAAAGGATGAACAAAGTAATTGCAGGCCCTGGAGAGGCCCATGAGGAGGAGACCTTTGTTTAGGCCCTGGAGGATAAACTATATCAACTTACCAATAGGCAGGGGCAGGTGACCAAGACCAGTTAAGGAGAGCAGCTTGAGCTCTTTATAAACACAGTGGCATGGCCTAAAATAAGCTCTGTGGGGCTGGGCCAGCCTCTGTTTAGCCGCCGAACTTGACTGAGGACAGAACCAGGCAGGTAGGAATAGAGGCCAAGTGGCCAATTATCCCAAAGGCTGCTCTTTGGCCATCTCTGACTGGACAGTTTACACACCAGAGAAAATGGTCTCAAATTATTCACCAGCAGTAAAAAGCCTTGACGATATTGTCCCTTGGAAATGGGAGTAGCACCCTCAGTGGAATTGGGACTAAAGCAGGTGCTTTACCCATATACCCATGAGGTATATGGAGTTTCCCTCTGGGTCCCTCTTGTCCCCTAAGAGCCCTTCTAATCCCCACCCTGCCTCGCCAAGGTCCCCAAACATGCAACCCACAGTGCCCGATGCTGTCCCCATCTTTAAGGGTCTTGTCAGGAAGGGTTCAGGGAACAGTGAAGGAAAATTAACACATTTTTAACAGAAAGGGTGAATAACATACTAAAATCCAAATGAATGATGTACCTAATTTGTATCAAAATTCAGGAGGAGAGGTGTTTTTGTGAAGAAGGTGGTACTTGGAGTTGGCCTTGGAAGGTGAGTTAGACTTAGGCAAACAGAGGTTGGGGTGGTGGGTGGGAGAATTAAGGAAGAAACGGGAGAACCGTAGTGAGAAGGCCAGTTGCCCTGAAAGGGAGGGGCTGGAATCAGGGGGTCTACGGAGGACACGGGATTGCCATAGCCTGCCTGGTCTTCAGAGGACAAGGCCTAAACTAAGGTGACGGTAATAGGGATGAAGGGCAACAAGAATAGAGTTAATGTGGCCCAATGAGAGCCATCCATCCACCCACCCACCCTCGAATGTGTTCTCCTGGCCCTCCCCTTGCAAATGATGCTCCCATTATCTCCCAAGCCAGGAATCGCCCTTGATTCTTTCCTCTTTTCCTCAGAGCCCTGTAGTTAAACACCATCAGCTCTATTTTTTTCTTTTTTTTAATATTTAAAAATTTTTATTGGAGTGTTGTTTATTTACAATGTTGTGTTAGTTTCAGGTGTACAGCAAAGTGATTCAGTTATACATATACAAATATCTACTCTTTTTTTGATTCTTTTCCCATATACGTCATTACAGAGAATTGAGTAGAGTTCCCTGGGCTATAGAGTAGGTCCTTATTAGTTATTTATTTTATATATAGTAGTGTGTATATGTCAATCCCAATCTCCCAAGTTATCCCTCCCCGCCCTTTCCCCCCTGGTAACCATAAGTTTGTTTTCTACCTCTGTGACTCTATTTCTGTTTTGTAAATAAGTTCATTTGTACCATTTTTTTAGATCCCACATATAAGTGATATCACATGATATTTGTCTTTGTCTGACGTACTTCACTTACTATGACAATTTCTAGGGCCATCCATGTTGCTGCAAATGGCATTATTTCATTCCTTTTTATGGCTGAGTAATATTCCATTGTATATATGTACCACATCTTCTTTATCCACTCCTCTGTCCATGGACACTTAGGTTGCTTCCATGTCTTGGCTATCGTAAATTACGCTGCAATGAACATTGGGGTGCACGTATTTTTTCAAATTACGGTTTTCTCCAAATATATGCCCAGGAGTGGGATTGCTGAATCATATATGGTAGTTCTATATTTAGTTTTTTAAGGAACCTCCATACTGGTTCTCCATAATGGTTGTACCAATTTACATTCCCACCTACAGTGTAGGAGGGTTCTATTTTCAAAATGTATCTTGAATCAGATCACTTCTAATCACCTTCATTGCCATCCTTCTAGTTCAAGCCACCATCTCTTGTCTGCGTTACCAAAACAGTCTGCTTTACATGCATCATTTCGTGTGAGTCATTTAATTCCTTCCTGTGAGGAAACAACCTTATGAGTTAAATCCTATATCCTTACCTTAGTGATGAAGAAACTGAGACACAGAGAGCTTACATAAGTGACAGGTCTGGGGCGAGACCCCTTGGTCCCCATTATGCTACACCCTTCCCCATCTTCTGTGACCAGCTGAAGAGGTGGTACAGATCTAAGAACAAAGATGGAAAGCTGCTCGGGATGTACTGCAAAGTGAGAAAATAAGAACTCCATGCCTGTACAGGCAGGAACGCATCCACCTTTGAAAAAATGGCATATGTTCATACATGCATTGAAAGTAGTGTGAAAGGATACCAACAAAATATTAATATTAATATGGGAGAATGGGTGCTTTCTGTTGTAGTTTTTCTCAAATTTATAAGTGTTTTCTTGTTTGTTTTTTTCTTTAGTTTCCACAATAACCTGGAATAGGTCTTTGCTCGTGTTTCACCGTCTGGGTAAGGCTTCCCTAAGACCCTTACCCCTACTCTCACAACTCACCCTTTCCCTCCCCTGCTTTATCTTTCTCCATGGCTCTTATCACCACCCAGTGATTAATTATTTTAGTGATTCTCTGTCTCTCCTCTAGAACGTAAATTCCCTGAGGATGAGATTTTTGCCTGTTTTGCTCAGTCCTATATTCCTAGACCGTAGAACAGATAACTCTTAGTAAGCATTCAGTTTGTTGAATGAATGAATGAAATGGTTGAACGAAAGGAAAAAGCTTGTCATTTCTGTAAGCAAACGTCATCAGCAACCTCTTCTCCTAAGGCAGACAGACCCAGAGGACGCTGAAACTGACACTCCCGTGGCTCAGGCGTCCCTATCAGCTTGGGGCAAGGTGTTTGCTGTCTCAGTGCCACACCCCCAACGGGTATTACTGCCGGAGGGCAGCCAGCTCTTTGCTGGAGTGGTAGCCTGTGGTGTTACCTGCCCGTCCTGCTCTTTCCTCTGTGTATACAGAAAACTGTAGCACCTGGAGATTTCACGCACAGCCAGCTTCGTGTAACTTTGCTCACCGCCTTTGGTGGAAGTGGTCCAGATCTCTCCCTGGCCACAGTGGAAGAGCTTGATCAGGGCACTGTAAACAAAGCCAGGTGCTAACTGCTTCCTTCCCGATAGCGATATTCAGAGATTTAGCTCAACTCTCAGCCTCAAGAGTCTACTGTGCAATCCTCATCCCACCTTCAAGAACCGTGAAGGAGAAACACAGCCTCATAGCCATCGTATTCGACATAATCCAAGAGCTGAAATTTTCTGTCTTGCAAAACAGCGTGGGGACTTTCCTGGTCCCATCAACTTAACAGACAGTTTGGTTTTACAACCAACTGGGGGAAAACTTAGGGAATTCTTGCTTCTGAATCTCCTGGTAAAATGCTGTTTTTGTTGCGTATGTGAATGTTTTTAATTGTTAAAATATTATTATAAAAACACCAAAGAAAATCCATCAAGCATCATCCCATCATTACAGTTCTCGTTTTCCAAGGTCCCCTTCCTGTCTTTGCTGGTACGTCATCCTCACACCATTATAGTCATGTCCCACACACAGGTTTGCACTCTGTGTCTAAAGTTTTTTTTTCTTTATAAAAGATGTTTTTAAAATCTTCACAAGTCTAGTTTCTAATGTTGGTATTATATTCTTTAAAAGGTAAGGTGTGAGAGAAGATGGAAGAGAACCCCTAAAACACTAGCCAGCCATACACTGCTGCCACTGCCACCCCATTCTGTGCTCAACCAAATGCCCTAACACAGCAGTTCTCAAAGCTTTGTTTTCTGGGGTTTTTTGTTCTCTCTCTCTCTTTCTTTTAAATTGCAGTATAGTTGATTTACTCAAACCTTTGGTTTAAAAAAAATAAAATAAAATAAACCTTTGCTTTTGTGACCTCATCACACTCTTAACAATTATTGAGGACCTCAAAGAGCTTTTGTTTGTGCAGGTTATAGGTATCAATACGTGCTAGAGTAGAAATTAAAACTGTGAAATTTAAAAATATTTATCTATTCATTAAAAAAATAATGACATCACATGTCATCATAAATAACATATTTTCAGAAACTAACACACCATTGTAAAGCAATTATACTCCAATAAAGATGTAAAAGAAAATAACATATTTTTATGAAAAAGTAACTATACTTTTCAAAACAAAGGAAAAGTTAGTGACAAAACTGGCATTGTTTTGCATTTTTGCAAATTTCTTTAAAGTCTGGCTTAATAAAGGACATCTGGATTCCTCATAACTGTTTCTGCATTCAGTCTTTGTAGTATACGCTTTTGGTTGAAGTATATGAAGAAAGTCCAGCCTCATCCAGACGTGTGATTGGAAAAGGGAGGAGTATTTCAAGTCTTTTAAAATAATTGTGGATGTTCTTTGTTCCTATCCAAATCTTAACAAGCAGATTTTATAAAGATCAGCTGTAATGTGGAATTTGAAATGATAGCAATAAACTTTTTACATCTGTCACATAAAAAATATATTTGTCTATCTTGTACTTGGGATCGTTCTTTTACTCATGCATTATTTTGAAACATCATACATTGGTCATTTGGAAGATATTGGTTCACTGAGTCATACAGAGTTTCCTAATGTTGACATAATTTATTAAAGTATTTTAAAAATCACATTTGTTCATATCACCACCGAGTTCATCAGAAAAGTCTTGAAGTATTGGGAAGCTCTCAAGCTCACAGCGAGAAAACAAGTTTTCCCAAAAAATGAGTTGTTTTTTTTTTTTGCTTAAAAACTTGAATTTTATCATTAGCAACACATGCTATCAGTTGTTTTCCTTGAACTGAGACTCACTGCATTCATTTTTGGAAGAATGTCTGCCAAACACTCTAATCTCAATAGCCATAGTTTGTCAGTCATTCTGTCATTTTTCTGTGTTCCATGAAAAATGCAATTAGTTCGGCTTGTAACTCATTCAGTTTGCACAAGCGCTTTTCCTTGTGACCACCGGTGTCCTTAGCTTTGCATCAGAAATGCTTTATACTTGCCATTTCATCACACAGCATATTAAAAAAAGTTCTTATGTGAGCTTGATTCTTTTTTAAAAAACTATGACTGTATGGTGGTAAAAAATACAGTTTCAATACCATGCTGCATTAGGCATAAAGTCAATGCTTTCATTGATATTGTGGTGCCGAAGAGTTTAATCCACAATTGCTTTTGCGTCGTTCAGTAAAAAATGCAAATAACCTCATAGTATTATTATGAAGATGGTTGAGCTTGGAAACTTTCTGAAAGGACCCCAGAGACCCCCTGAGAGTCTGTGGATCATAACTTAAGAACTGCTGCTCTAGGAAAGTTTTGGGATGAATCACTCTGGGCAAAGGAATACTTACTGCTCTGGCATTGGCCTCAGACTCCTATCTGGGGTGAGCTGAGTGGAACATATGTGAGTTATAAGGACTCTTGATCTCTCTACTCTGAGACTATTCTAAAAGAGAACCAAGGGTCCTTGGCCACTTTCTCCTCAGCCATACCCTTTTCCTCAACACCCTAGGTCTTACCAATCTGAAGATATCCCAGAGTGACATCACCAAGATGGCAACATGAGTTGTCCTGACCTTACTCCCCCTCACAGGTGCAACTAACAACTATTCAAGAACAAGACACCACTGAGAGAATCCTAGAACATGGGGGTGAGGCTGAGACACTTCCCTGCACCAGAGAGACCAACAGAGATTGCATTAGAAAGTAAGAGAAACAGCTACACACTGACTGCCTTGCCCCTCTCCCAGGCCAATGCAACCTCCAGTTCCTGCAGTGGGAAAAGAGAACCCAAGGGGTCAACCAGCCATCCACAGCATTGTGGATGGCTTTGCTGAAACCCCTACTCTGATCTCGCCCCATGGGGATTTCAGGAGAATCTGTGGGGCAAGATTCCCCTGGGAATCTGACTGTGATGGAGAAGGGAAGGGCTTACAACAGCTAGCACAGGTCGTTGGCTGACCGAGTTCACACCTGTGGTCCCCAAGTAGTAAACGCAACTAGAAGCTTCGCTCATCTGCAGAACCAAGTCAAGGGAGCTCTCTGACCAGGGAACTCAGCGGGAGTGGAGATCTGCCTGATTCGGGTCCTCAAATGAGAGGTTCTGCTGGCCCTAGAGCTGGGTTTGCCCACTCTCAGGCAAGGAGTGGATTCACAGCCCCACCCACTGTGGAGAGTGTCTTCTGACCCCATCTGACGAGAAGAGCTGGAGACAACTCAAGCAAGTTGTGCTGCCCAGCAATGCTGAAGCTGAGAGGTGGGCAGGCCGGAGCCAATAGTTTGCAGAGCAAAGCCAGTGACCCTGCTCAGCCAGGAAACTTGGGGTGGAGTTGGCCTGAGTTAAGACAACAAAGATCTTGACCAATTTTAGAGCTGCTTCTCCCGCTACACCCAGGTATGGAATCTAATTCATATCCCCCACTTATTGCTGAACACAGCCCTCAGTCTCTCTGACCAGGGAACCTATCCAGAGCACACAGGAAGCTGCACAGCCCATTCAACAGCCCTATGTACAGTGACACTTGAACAGAGAGCACGGCCCATGTCTCCCCCCATTTGCAAAGCAAAACTGGTAGCCTCAGCTTACCAGGGAATTCAGTGCACACTCTGGCCCGATTTGGGTTCCCAAACAATTGAGCCGTCCAGGCCCTGAGTCTCATCCTGCTGCCCTGACAGAGCAGGGAAGCTAATTTATAGCCCCGGCTACTGCAAATATAGTAGCCAGTCCTGACCGTCTAGTAAGCCCAAGCAAAGAATCCAAGGAACTGCAGAGCTTCGCTTAGCCTCACTTAGGACTTACCCCCCAGCAGTCCTATCCAACTGTTCTCAGCCAGTGACACACACCCTTATCCCCACCCCTCAGAGCTCAAACAGTTGCCTTGCCCCAAAATAGACCATGACTTCAGGACCAACCTGCCCAAGGACTTTATCAGTAAGTACACTCAGAAAGCCAAACTGAGCGGACTGGTGAAGAACTGTGTCTTCCAACGTAGACCTGTAAAGTCAGGAAGAGGAGCCCAGTTACTCAAATGCATAGATATCCAATGTAAGGGAACAAGGATCGTGAAAAACCAGGTAAATATGGTACCCCCAAAGGAAACTAACAAAGCTCCAATAACTGACCGTAAAGAAATGGAGACCTATGAACTGCCAAAGAATTCAGAATAAGCCTCTTAAGAAAGTTCAGTGAACTGCGAGAAAATATTGACAGCAACTAAACAAAATTAGTAAAACAATGCATGAACAAAACGAGAAGTGCAGCAAGGAAACAGTCACCGTAAAAAAACAAACAGAAACTAGAGTTGAAAAATACAATAACTGAACTGAACAATTCTATAGAGTTTCAAAAGTAGACTTGACCATGCAGAAGAAAGAATCAGTGACCTGGAGGATAGGATATTACCTGGCCAAAGGAGCAAAAAGAAAATGAGTGAAGAAATCCTATGGGACTTATGGGACCAATGAAAAGAAACAATATTTGCATTACAGGAATTCCTGGAGAAAAGAACAGAAAGTATATTTAAAGTAATAATGGCTGAAAACTTCTCAGACCTGGGGAGAGAAATGGACATCCAGATCCATGAGGACCAAAGGACCCCAAATAGGTTGAATCTGAATAGGGCTATGCTGAGATACATTGTAATTAAATTGTCAAAAGTCAAAGACAAAGAAAGAACTTTAAGAGCATCAAGAGAAAAGAAAGAGGGGGAATTCCTTGGCAGTCCAATGGTTAGGACTCCGTACTTTCACTGCCGAGGGCGCAGGTTCAATCCCTGGTCAGGGAAACTAAGATCCCACAAGCCAAGTGGCACGGCCAAAAAAAGGGAGAAAAGAGGGAGGTTACATACAAAGGAACCCACATAAGACTACAGGCAGATTTCTCAACAGAAACTTTTCAGGCCAAGAGAGAATGGGATGACGTATTCAAAACATTGAAAGAAGATAGCCGTCACCCAAGAATTGTATACGCTGCAAAGGTGTCCTTCAGAAATGAAGGAGGTATGATAAAGACTTCCCCAAACAAACAAAAGCTGAGAGAGTTTATTACCACCAGACCTGACTTACAAGAAATGCTAAAGGGAGTTCTTTGAGTGGAAATAAAAGAACATGAATTAACATCATAAAAACATAAAAAGACAGATGTTAGCGGAACTTACTGAAATCATTTCACAATATATGCGAGTCAAACCATCATGCTGTATGCCTTAAACTTATACAGTGATGCATGTCAATTATTTCTCAATAAAGCTGGAAAATGTTTCTAAAAAATTATCTATATCCCAAAGAAAAGGCTTTGTCCCTCAGACCCTTGGCAGAGTTCCCCAAACCACTTACTCCATCCTCTAGGCTGTCCTCTGGTCTGGCTAATCTTTCCCAGGGCAGGAAATCCCCACAAGAGGGAACAGCTCCCAGCTTGCCTAATCCCCACTTACCTAAGGCCAAAAGTATGGACAAGAGTTTTTAACACTTTGTTCCCTCCTACTGAAAATACATTCCCTAAGGACTTTGTCCAGAAATACGCCCTCAACCTTTATCAGAATGCAGAAATGGGAAGCTTAAAGCTCTCCCCACTCAGTATTTGATGAGTGACACTCATACTAGCAATTCTGCTTTGTTGGACATTTGTGCTGCTTCTAATAGTTCACGACTAAAAATAATGCAAAAGCAAATACCTTGAAATATATATATTTTTATCTTTGAAATTCTTTCTTAAGGTGAATCATTCTACCTGTTGGTTTTAGCCAGCAGACACCTAGCATCTGGCAGGACAACACTTTTATATTGTGACATTTTGTTCGCTACTTGGGAACCCTATAACTTGTGTGTGCCACACTCTTGATTGTGAAATGAACTATGCGAACTGTTCCTTTTCCGCAGGAAATGTTAGTAATACAAATGGTCTTAAGTGGCAAACAGATGTTCAGTTGCTAAGACAGAGAGAACCAAGGTAATGTTGGGGACCAGAATCCAAATAACAGGAAATAGTCACATGATGTAGAAGGTTCTGAGATTCTGTGCAAATTGGACTCTATAATGAGGTAGGTGGACAAAGAGTTAAAGTACCAGATTTGAAGATTAAAACAAGAAATTATTCTCTAGGCGAAAAGTCTAGTATAGCGTTTAACAAACATGGGTTTGGAGTCACATGTATCTAGATTCAATTTCCAGCTCTATAAATTGTGTTTGTGACCTTGGAAAAGTCACCTAAACTGTCCAAAGCTTGGTGTCTTGTCTCTAAAATGGAAATTGTAAATGTTGCTACCTTGAAAGGGCTCCTGTGCCCTCAGGCTTCCTTTTGGGTTTGGCCAATGGGAGAACCAACCGATGAGAAGAAGGGAAGAGAAGAGAAAGAAGGTCTCTTCCTTCCTTGTGGGGCTGTGGCCATGGCCCTCCACACAACATTGCTGTACTTCTCCAGGTCGCCTGCTCTACAGTACTTGCTTCCCTTCCAGTTTCCAGTAGCCTCTCCTTTCCCACGTCCCCTTGGCCCCAGGGATGGGAGCAGTTCTGTTGCTGCCAGCCCTAGAATCCACAGCACTATCCCTTGTGATTCCCCTATTGTTCCCACATACTTTTGTAATTAAGCCCTTAGTAAATAGACCCTCCTCAAATTATCCTACTTTTCATGTGCATACCTGATTCCCTTTGGGACCCACACAAATGCAAAGTCCTTTCCCTGCTTTTCTCTGTATCATAGGGAACTACACTCCCCAGGCGCTTAGGCTTCCAAGTGAGATCAGCCAATAAGGACAGTGGTAAATACTGGATGATGGAAAGCAGGAACTTGCCCATGTGTGTCCTCCTTTGCTTTCAGTGGTGCCCCTGTGGTTCCAGCTTCTACCCTGTGCTGGCCTCTGAGCTTCCATAACTCAACCCTTTTTCTTTTGCTTCCTGTTGCTAACCTCTCAGTTTCCTCGTCATTGCTATCTGGGTTCTCACCTCTTCCATCACCTGCAGAACCAGTTCCCTAGATTGAATATCTTTTGTTTTAAATACTCAGAGGCTTTCTGTTTCCTGTTGGGTTTCTGTTCCTGATTGACACATTCTCTAAGCCTTAGTTTCCTCATCTGTAAAACAAAGGTAATAAAGAATACCCATCTCTGAAGGATATTGTGAGAATATCGAAGTGTGAAAACTACGCATAGTGTATATAGTAACTGCTGAATACATATGAACCATTATTTGTCTTCTCGGAGTTTCTGGTGGTCTTTGGGGTAAAGTTCACCCTCTGTAATATGACTTAGAAAGTCTGGCCCCTGGCTTCCTTCCAGCCCATGGTAGGACAGGAATCCCAAACAGGAAGTCATGGGTAAAGGTGTACAGAATACCTACTTGTCACTAGGAAACAAAGGATCAGAAATCCGGATGGAAAACAGTGCAAGGCTACACAAACGGAGGAACCATACAGTGAGAATGAAACTGAGATAAGTTTCCAGTCCTGCTGGAACAGGACGCTGCTCTACCTCCTATTATGCAAAGTTAGAAAGGCAAATGGCAGCATCTGGTTGGAAAAGGAGAGAAGGGGAGTATAGGTTAACTAATTCTGACAGAAAGGTTATAGAGTGCTGGACATGTCCCTTGAGTTAAGTGATTCAGGTGGCATTCAAAAGTCCTAGTATGTGGGGAAAATCCAGAGCCCGCTCTTTTATTTCTCCTCTCACCATGGAGCTGGGTTTCTTGACTGGGCTGTCTACACCATCAAACCAACCAGAGACCTAATCTTCTCTCATCTTGGTGCCCACACCCCACAGGAGGGAGGCTGATTAGCTCCCCCTTCTCCCCGAAGCTGGTAAGGACTGGGTGGGTACGTCTTGTGTTCCTGTTGTGAAATGGAATGTACAAACAGGGGATGTGATTCATGTCTGTAGACACATAGTATTCCTGACAGCTAATCAGGAAATGCCTTTTTATGTCTGGTCTTGCAAAGTCTCTTCGAAAGCTTGATGGAGGTTAGATGGGAGCCATCATTTAACAAGTCTCTCCAAGGACTGACGCCACACGCCGGTCACCACCAAAACTCTCCATCCCCCCTCCTCTCCCTCTGCCCCACGCCTGTCCCTGACCGCACCTCCAATACATACACACACACACCACACACACATTCTTTGGACGAAACGTCACATAACATGAGGTATTCTTGAGACTGAAGTATGTTGTTTGTTTTCAAGGAAGAATAACAGTTTCCCTTAATTTATATGAAATAGAGAGGAAATATTTAAAAGGCTTGTAAGAACAAATAAATCCAGCTCTCATCTGGTGCTCAGTAAATGGGGATGAGGGGAACAGGTAGGGAGAAGAGTCATCTATAAATCACGTGCATTTAACAACTTGAATTGTGGCTTCCCCAGAAGGAAATAAAAACTGCTCCTCTGATCAGAGAAGCAGAGCTGATTAGTTTATCTTTCATTCATTAATTAGTTTTGCAGGGAGGCACCTAAATTAACAAAAAGGGCTAGATGTCAAGGAAAGACAAGATATTCATGGAAAGATGATGGAAACCACAATTTACTGGTGGCAATAGTTTACCGGAAACCATTCCTTAAACATCTGAACAAAAATGAAAGTCAATATTTTAATGAACTTAGGCCAAGGGAAGCGATGTGCTTAAAACCTTTCCAGGGTCAGGACTTTCGCTCAATGAGTAAATAGTGTTGGATTGGTTGATTAATAAGGATGTAGTTCTGAGCTTCCCTGGTGGCGCAGTGGTTGAGAGTCCGCCTGCCGATGCAGGGGACGCGGGTTCGTGCCCCGGTCCGGGAAGATCCCACATGCCGTGGAGCGGCTGGGCCCGTGAGCCATGGCCGCTCAGCCTGCGCGTCCGGAGCCTGTGCTCTGCAACGGGAGAGGCCACAACAGTGAGAGGCCCGCGTACCGCAAAAAATAAAATAAAATTTAAAAAGTAAGGTTGTAGTTTGAATTCCTTGAGATTTAACAAGACAACAAATTGGCCTTGTTTAGATTTCTCCTTTGGACCAGCAAGAACACTTTGGCACACCTCTCCCATAGGGAGGAGGGGGAGGGAACCTCCTTGATGAACCCTTTCCCAGACCCTGAGTTCCCCAACCCTGAAGTCACACACAGGTCGGGATATACAGAGGGGACCTCTGCGTTGAGAGAGATGTATTCAATGCCTTCTTGAAACTACCAGATGGGGGGATAGAGGAGCTTTTTGTAAAACTAGGTATCCCCTCTGCCCTACAAAAAAAAAAAAAAAGTAAAATTTGCTTCTCTGATCAGAGGGGCAGTTTTTATTTCCTTTGGGGGAAGCTTCCATTCAACTGGACATATGGATGACTCTCCTCCCTCTCTGTTCCTCCGTCCCCCCTTTTTTGAGCACGATGAAAACAAATGAAGGCATCCTTGTCTCCTCTGCTCTATTTTCTCAACAAGTCTGGCCAGCGCTTTTGAAGGGGGGCTCCAACTTTCTCTTATCTCTGTCCTTGGGACTTCGCACGAGCATGTTTTTTATTTGATTTTTTCATTTTTTTAATTTTTATTTTTTGCGGTACGCGGGCCTCTCACTGTTGTGGCCTCTCCTGTTGCGGAGCACAGGCTCCGGACGAGCAGGCTCAGTGGCCATGGCTCACAGGCCCAGCCACTCCGCGGCATGTGGGATCTTCCCGGACCGGGGCACGAACCCGTGTCCCCTGCATCGGCAGGCGGACTCTCAACCACTGCGCCACCAGGGAAGCCCTGGACCTTTCCTTTTAATGTGAGTAATAAGCACATGTTAATATTAAAATGGGGTGGAAGTTGAAAGTGACATTGGAGTGAAATAACGTGAAAGTGTAGACTTGTCTAACTGCTTGTTTTCTGCTTTTATTGAAACGCTAAGGTCGGTGGGTGGATGGAAACGCTGTAGTGTGGGGTTTGGCTAGTTCTAGAGAGTTTACATGAAACAAAATCTCCCAGCCGCTCACGTGGTGAGTCTCATGGCTTTGCTCTTTTTTGTAACTTCTTGCACACTTAAATATTGTACAGCTACTATGTAAACGTGTGTTTTTTGTTTGTTTGTTTGTTTTTTTGCGGTACGCGGGCCTCTCACTGTTGTGGCCTCTCCCGTTGTGGAGCACAGGCTCCGGACGCTCAGGCTCAGCGGCCACGGCTCACAGGCCCAGCCGCTCCGCGGCACGTGGGATCTTCCCGGACCGGGGCACGAACCCATGTCCCCTCCATTGGCAGGCGGACCCTCAACCACTGCGCCACCAGGGAAGCCCCCACAGTCATACTTTTTTTTTTTTTTTTTTTTTTTTTGCAGTACGCGGGCCTCTCACTGTTGTGGCCTCTCCCGTTGCGGAGCACAGGCTCTGGACACGCAGGCTCAACGGCCACGGCTCACGGGCCCAGCCGCTCCGTGGCACCTGGGATCTTCCCGGACCGGAGCACGAACCCGTGTCCCCTGCATCGGCAGGCGGACCCCCAACCACTGCGCCACCAGGGAAGCCCACGAGCGTGTTTTAATAGCCTCTCTTCCCCTCCTTTCCTCCTAAAGGCTGAAGCTTCCTAACACTCTTCTTTCATGTGCCGCTGTCCCTCCACAACTACCTTTTGCTTTCACGCTGAGTCTGAACTTCTCTTCAGAGCTCTCAGCTGTCCTCCCCATCTGGGCCCCCTGGTCCTCCCTCTAGAGGCATCGGTTTCCTCCTCCACTGGCTGGGCTTCTTTCTGTCTTCCTTCTCTTTCTCCACCGATTTCACCCACCGTGGACGTTCCTTCCCTCTCTCTGCAGAGCACACCTCCCCATCCAAGCCCTGCTTCTCGAGGACTTTGTTCTCGTATTCTTCCCTTCCTCGAAGCTCCCTCAACATGTAGAGTTTGTGGTGGTCAGTTTAGCACCTGATTCACCACACTTAACAGATCATTTCCAAACTGCTCCATTTGTGTGAATCTCGTCTTCCATCAGTATGATAAGGTTTTCAAGGATAGAAATCTATTTCCTCTGCTTAACTGTATTGACTGTAGAAAAAGTTCAGAAGCGAATGCATGATGGATCCGTTGACATCATCGTGGGGTGGAAAGGCCTTTGGAGTCAGACTAATCTCGAAGCTGCCACCTCCTCAACAGGTAGCTGAAACCTCTGAGTCTCAGTTTCCTCACCTGTAAAAAGGGGACACTAATACTTGGCAGAGTTGCTTAGAGTACTAATGTCATGAAATATTACCGAAAAAAAAACCCGAACAAACTTTTTGGCCAACCCAGTCCTAAGGCTTCCTACATACTGTTTGGCCCATAATTAGATGCCCAGGACATGGTAGCAATTTCTATTATTGAACTCTGGAGGGAGTAGGTGGCAAGATTCAGTTCTGGAACTGAATGGGACTCACTGTAGGAGACCCTTGCCCTTTGATCCCTAACTGATAGGGAGAGAAGAAGCAAGCGTAGGTTTGCCGTCTGCTCAGCCCAGACGTAGTTGACTTGTGTCTAACTCCCTGAAGGAGATTTACTTTATAAGGTGAGACTGCAAGTCTTTCCAGATGGGACCAGCATACCAGAGACTCAATCCCTGTGCCCAACTCATAAGCTCCTTGCCTCAGAGATAATGCAGGGCCCGGTTGTAGAGGTCAACGTTGTCATCCAAGAGCAATACCCCAGAGACAAGAAGCAGACATTTGGCCTTGGCAGAGAGATTTTCCAGGCAACAGGCTGGCGCTAGACACATAAGGAATGGCTCGATCAATCCTGCAGCAACCTGGAGGCTGAAAGGCACAGAGAAATATGAGAGAATAAAGTAACAGACTCTGAAATAGTGCTTACTGTGTGCCTACATTGCTCTAAGAATTTCTACATAGCAATTTATTTAATCCTCACAACCACCCTATGAGACAGATACTCTTATTGAGCTGGATCATCTCTGTCTACCCACCTGCTGGTCTCTGCCCTTCTTTTATAGATGATGGCATTGAATCCCAGGGAAGCTGAGTAATAATATCAAGTAATTGGTGGGGCTGGGACTCAAACCAGGCACCCAGACAGCCTGGTCCCAGAGTTGGGCTCTACATTCTCCTCCCAACATAGCTTATGGAGCTAATAACCAAGACGTGACCAGTGCAAACCCCACTATTGCAGCTTTGCACTTTCTTGGCCTCTTTAGGCTACCTCCCCCATCAGTTCTCAGTACTCAGGCCACCAGGCTCACATTGTAGATGTGGCAACTTACTGGGCATTGCCTCCTTCTCTAAGAAATGTGCAAACCCCTTCCCAGGCCATTGCCTATTCAGAGTGGTCTTGCTTATGTCAATCTGACTCCAACCTGGACCAAAGGCTTTGGAAAGAAGTGGAGAGGAAGAATGCCACAGCCTCCCCAGACCCACTGCAAAGGGATAGGGCATGGGATCCTTTCCTGTTTCTTTATACTCCCTTTTCCTCCCTCTGAAGATGAGGATAATTCCCAAAGATCCTAATGAAACTTTGGATGTAGAGGAAGCCAAGACTCTTGCTCTCTGTGTGGGATAACATTGAACTCAGTTGGTAAAAACAACTGAAAAATAAACACAATTTTGCTTTCCATGCTTGCCATTTTTTTTTTTTTGAGGAGTAGGGGGCTCCTCTTTGAGTATCATGCAATCACATTTTTCTCAAATGTGAAAAAGTAAAGAAAATATTAGATGAATAGATTCACATCTTAACGGACAAGAAAAGAGACATCCAGATGAGTGTTCACCAACTTTCTTACAGACGTTGATACCGAGTGAAGTACCATTCTATAAAAAAATTAACACTTGACCATAAGGCTTGTAAAGTCGGAATCATTTGATTCTGAGACTGACTTTAAGGATATTTGGCGGCGGGGGGAAAGCCTGGGGAATCCTCTAGCGGTCCAGGGTTTAGGACTCGGCACTTTCACTGTCAGGGCAGGGGTCGATCTCCCCAAACGAAAAAAAAAAAAAAGGATATTTGGATCCTTCTTCTCCTCTTTAGCATCCATTATATTTAAGGAGTAATCCTTTATTTCACATGTAGTGGTTAAAGTCATGGACTCTGGGGCCAAACTACATGGACTCATACTCTGGACCAGCCACTCTAGGAATTTGGGTTCACCCAGAAGCTGGATCTGAGATAAGGATTTGGGTACAAATGGCTTATCTGAGAGGTAATGCCAGGAAGCACCAGTAAGGGAGTGGAGAGATGGTTCAGGAAAGGGAAGACAGACAACATGATGTGCATTAAGGGGCAGGGTACCTAGGGGTGTCTGGGGTTCTAGTCCAAGGGTGTTTCTCTGGAAAACTGTAGAGAATGTGCTTCAGAGGCATTTCACCCAAGGGGCAAAGAAGCTGAGTATTTATCTCCCATCTCCCATCTTTCCTTGGCTGAGAGCTACCCCCTAGTATGTGAATTCCCTGGGATTTCTGGCCTTCCCCCTTACAAGCCAGTTTTGCTCCTGTGGCCACAGAAGCCCTCTGGCAGGAGTGGGGAACTGCTTGTCTGCATGGGACCAGTGAGAACCAAAGGATGGGGGTGAGGACCAACAGCCTCTGCTACAGTCCACCCCTGTCATCACACAAATCTATCCATGCATCTGTCTTGTCACTGAGCTTTAAAAGTGGCTGGTCACAATTTCCAAGGGGAAAACAATTTATAACAGTCCCATGGGTGAGATAAGCCCCAGCCCCTTCTGCTGCAGTTAGTCTAAAGGATCCAATTCTGCCCTTCATCATCTGGTTCTTCTACCCCTCACTCTGAACTCCCCTGACCCTCGGCCAGTCCTTCTGCTGGTCTAGGTTGTGTGCCCAGTGGGATAAGCTACACCCACATCCCTGAGGGGTCTGAACCCCAGGTTTCCATGTCCTTGTCAAGGGTGTAGTTGCTGCAATTGCCTATCCACAGTCTAGATGCATCAAGAGGGGACCCAAGCTGTCCTTTGAGTTCCAGACACACTTCTTCCTGTTCCCACTGGGTAGAAAGAAGTCTGCTTCCTTATGATAATCAAGGTCAATTATTCCTGCCAGTATAAAAACTCTTTTTTTTCTTTTTTTTTTTTTTTTGGCTTACTGGACTGTTGACCCAGGAGTTTTAAATGACCAGGTGACAGACACAGCTTTAAATTTAGTGAAGCCCTGTCTAAATTTGTACAGAAGTTCCTCTCACCTCCGTTTACTTCAGGAACCGGGGTCTTTAGTCTAGGAGAAACCAAAGTTGCAGAAACAGGAAGTACAACCTCTCCAGGTAGGTCACTAAGAATGATGGTGAGAGGACCACTTCCTACTTTTAATTCCTGGATCTGTGAATTCCACCTCCCAGGATAATGACTTGATGCATATACCATACCTTGAAGACCAGTGTCCCAAGCCCATGGTGCATCATCCCCAGCTGGCATCGTAGCTAAGTCTTTATGAGTCCATTCCAAAACTCTACCTGGCCAGCAGCCTCCAGATGATGGGGTGTGTGGTAGCATCAGTAGATCCTGTGGTTGTGTGACTGTTGTCTCGACTTCACTGTAAAGTTGTTCCTTTGGTCTGAGGTGATGTTATGTGGATTCCCATGTTGGTAAACCAGACATTCTGTGAATCCTTAGATAAAGGTAGACAGGGAGGTTAAATCCACCCCCACTAAGCACGAGTCTGTGTCTCCTTCCAAGTGGGATGGGTCTAATATAATCAACTTTCGACCAGTGGTAAGTTGACTCCTTGAGGGATGGTGCAAAACTGAGAGCTCAGCATCAGTCTCCGCTGTTAATGGGTCAGGCAGTAGATGCAGCAGTAGCTAGGTCAGCCTTGATAAGGGGATCCCATGCTGGTGTCTCCATCCCTGTCATTCTTATAATCAAATTATAGGCCTGGTTTTCAGCAGTCTGACCTCCAGCTGCAGAAGATGTGAGTCTCTTTATACACCAGCACAGAGGACTCTTTACCTTCTTCTTCTTCACTGACACGAGCCTGTTAACTTCTTTTTTCAGAGTAACTACTGCGAACAGCAGAAACCAACCCCCAATCTTTGTAGTTACCATTGCCCCCAAATCTCTCAAGTGCTGGAGCTATAGCATAAGCCAGGGCATCCCTTTCCATCGATACTCCATCTCAATTCCGCACGGGTGAGTCTTAGTAAGTATAATGCTCCAGCACACAAGGGGTTTTCACCACCTAACTTACCACCAACAAAGGATACTTGTTACCTTCTGGCCAGTGAACTATCAGGTTCCAAATCACACTTGTAGGTCTGTTTTCTCGGGCCACTTCCAATTCATCCAACTGTCATGGTTGAGTTTCCAAAAAAACAGATCCTGAGACAAAGATTTGAGTGGAAGTATTTTACTTGGGAGCTGAAACCAGGAAGCATCATTTAGTGATAGATGCAATGGAAAGGAGCAAATACAAGGTGTGTTAAGGAGCATTTTAATGTTGTTGGCATTGTGGACACAATAACAATGGGGAGTTCTGGAAGACCATATAGAGTGTGCTGCAGAAGTGTCCTACTCAAGGTAAAAGGATGTTGGGCTGTTTATCCTCCAGCTTCATGGGTGAGGTCTGTCCCCAGGGCCATTAATTCTCTGGAACTTCCAACCCAAAGGAGAGTTGGTAAATAATCTCCTGTAGGGTCTACATTCAGATGATAAAAACTAATGTGAGACTTCACATGATGAAACCCAAAGTAAGACAACCCTTGGCAGTTTTCAAATTCAACTAGGTTGAATGCTTCAAGATAAGGACCAAAGCCATGAGGTTGTCTTCCTTTGCAAATGAGGTGACTGGTCTCCCAAAAAAAGAAGGGGGAGATTACATAAGCAAATTACTATTTCTTAAGATGTATGAATTTCCACTGTGGGACAGATCCCACAATTTTGGTGTAAATTTCCCAGTCTTGCCACTGACAGTTCCTTTCTATCTTCCCATCACATGGCCCTGTAGTCTGGGTCAAAGCTGTATGAGAGATGGAGGTTGGAAGACCTGAGTTCTCTTCCCTGCTCTGGCATCAGCTCATCATCAGATATTGGGTTCTGTTCTCAACCTCTCTGGACCTCGACTCTCTCATCCATAAAATATGGGTAAAATAACTTCATCCATTACTTTACTGATTAAATAAGATGCTGTGTATGTGTGAAGGGTTTGTAAGGTTAAAAATGCTATTTAAAATGAGTTTATATTAAAAATCATTGTCAACTCTGCAAGAGGTGGAACCTGGGCCTTTGAATGCAGCTTTTAGAGACACACATCTTTAAGAATCATCTCTGGCACTAGCCTCTCGCTTTCGCCCTGGTCCATGATACCTGGCCCGGCTAAACTCATGTCTTTCTTCTCTTCTTCAGCTACCTCCTCTGGGCTCGTCCAGGTCTCCATGCCCTCACTCTGGTCACTGACTCTATTCCTACATTTGTACCCTGCGTTTGGTGTAACACCCTGGGAACATCTTGTGTCACATTCCGACACTGCATCTCCCTTGATTTGAGCTTGAATGCCCTGGCTCTCTTCCTGCCTGAATTCTTCTCCTTTTGCCCAGCCTCCCACACTAGGACAATAACTCTGCTGTGATCCATTTTTTTGTCAATATAGATCCTAGATGAGGAAGAGAGTAGGATTTTTAACTGGCCCACTTGAACCACCAGAGTCTAATTCTCAAGTTACACACACAAAAATAATAATTCAATTGAAAGAAGGGTTAGGGTATAGTTTATAAGTCTCATTCCACCAGCCACAACTGCTAGGACTTCTTTTATCTTCCAGGGCATCTGGACACACTACACAAAGGGAACCCACACCTCAGGGTAGCTGAAACTTCAATCACAGTAAAAACTCAGTAATTTGAAATTGATTCTGAATCAGTAAACAGTAGGATTCCTGTGCAGAAAGCATGAGACTGGGTGCCTGGCACATAATGAGGGCCCAGTAATATTTGTTGAATGACAGAATGAGAGTCGCAATCCGTGATTTTTTGGCCCAAGCTTCACTGATAATCATTCACAGTATGGTTCTGGATAAAGGTTTAATCCCCCAGGCCTCAGTTTATTCATGAATAGAAGGCGAGCATCTCTGTGGTCCCTTCCAGATCTAAAATCCTCTTCTATGTAACTGGGCTAAAGTTCACTTTTTTTGTTTTGCGGTACGCGGGCCTCTCACTGCTGTGGCCTCTCCCGTTGCGGAGCACAGGCTCCGGACGCGCAGGCTCAGCGGCCACAGCTCATGGGCCCAGCCGCTCCACGGCATGTGAGATCTTCCCGGACCGGGGCACGAACCCATGTCCCCTGCATTGGCAGGCGGACTCTCAACCACTGCGCCAGCAGGGAAGCCCTAAAGTTCACTTTTGCACCATCAATGAAACAGATGTTTCCTTCAGTTCTCTGCTCAAATGTCTCCTTTTCAGAGTGACTTTCTTGATAATTCTATATTAAATAACATCTTTCTCCTTCCCCTGTCACCCTCTATCTTCTTATTCTGTTTTATTCTTCTTCATAGCACTATCAGATATTTATTCATTATTTGTTTATCATCTGTCTCCTGCCACTAGAGATTAAGTACCTCCAGAGTAGAGATTTTATTTGTTGTGTCTGTAGCTGTGTACCAGCACATAGAACAACAGCAGACACGTAGGAGTCTCTCATTACATAGCCCTTGAATTAATGCATGATCTAAACAAGCTACAAGGAATATAAATTGGGAAGAATATGTACCCTATTAAGAAATCGAACTTTTCAAGTGCTCTTGACACCGTTTCAGAATTACTCATTTCCTTTGAAATTAACACAGCTTACTGCAAGCCACCCATCTCCTTTCTTAAACCAAGTTCCCCCCAAATCGTCTCCCGGGAAATGCTTTGCAATCCTCGTCCTAATTACTCTTCATCTTGAAGGTAATCCAACTGCACACCTTTTTAATAATTAAAATTCAGTTTTATTTGTTCAGGCTGGATTTCCCTGATTACAATATTCCAAACCAACAAGTTTAGTAGCAGAGAGTTTATGGGTACATTTGAGAATATGTTTTAGAACATAGTGGTGCCTTGAGACTTCATGAGTTTGAATCCTGGCTCTGCTAGTTGTTACCTGAGTGATTTGGAGCAAGTTACTTAGGCTCTCTGTGTCTCCATTTCATTTGTAAAAGGGAGATAATAATTATTCTGTTTTTCTCCAGTTGCCCTTGCCATTCTCTATCCTGATCCATGTTCTAGGACCCTAAGCTCTATGGACTTCAGCCCCCTGGGCTCTCTTGAGTCGGGCCACAGGGAGGCCTTGGGCAGGAGATTTGAGGGCAACAGGAAAGGGGGTTGAAACATTTAGCCTCCACACCCTCCCTCCTTACCAGGATTTGGCAATGACTGTCTTCCTTGACTGCTGTATCTGACAAGTGGCCCGTCTGCCATGACTGAAGATGTAACTTTGTCTGGTGACTCTGTCCTCCCTCCCTCTGCTCCTTCCAGCCTGAAATGCTATCAGTTTCCTGTGTTTGCTAGTTCCAGACATATCCATATTTCTTGAAGATCCCCTTCATCCTATCCACACCTCTGAAAGCAGTCCCTTCATTAAAATCTCTTCAGCTAATCCTCTGAGTTGGGCTTTCTGCCAAATCCTAACCAAAGCAGCGTGAATGCACCACTAGGTATCAAACGTGTGAAGGCATGTAAGACAACTAGAACATTGCCTGACACCTTCAAGTTCTCAGTTTGTGTTAATGATTATTATCTACATAACAAGATGAGGAGAAATTGTACAAGACAGCCTATGTGAAACACATCATTCAGAACTGATATACATTCTTTCTGGTGGGAAAAAACTGACACTGTATACAGTCTTTTGTGTATGATCTTGAGTCAGTCAAGAAGTCTCCCAGACTCATATGGGTGCTATGGGAATAATAGAAGATGATGTATATGATAAAGAGAAGCACCGTGACTGATAAATTGTAGGCACTCATATGTACCAATCAAAAGGGGCAGGAGGGGTGGGCCAGCTTCCAAGTGTGTGATGTGTCCTTATTAGGGACACCACACTTGGTTTAATACTCTTCAGTTGCCGTTTTGAAATTCTTAGTAATTTTTGAACAAAAGAGTCCTGCATCTTCTTTTTGTAGAGAGCTCCAAAAATTATGTAGCCAGTCTGGGAGGGAGGGCTCACTTTATTTTTCAAATCATTGATGTCACTCTGTAATCGGCAATTTCTTTTTGTATCAGACATAAACTCATCAACAACTAGCTAAAAGGAAATGAGACTCTTAAAAGATGTCATCTGGTGTTAAGACACTATTAATCAATGAATAAACACCTGCCAAAAGCTGCTATGTGTTAGGTATCGAGCCAATACCTCTCTGAGCCTAAAATTTCCTGCCTTGTGATTCCAGGCTGAGTTGATCAACATGGGATGGGATTGGAACTGACCTTTTTGTGAAGGTTTCAGTCATATCTATGGTATCTGAGCCTTGGGAAAAAAAAATTGTTTCTTATTTCATCACAGAACTGTGACTTGGATTTGGACAGTGAATCATATAAACTCAATTAGAGGAACTGGCAGCTAAAATCCTAGTTAAAGGATTTGTCCAGGAACACCATACCAAATTTGGTATGACTTGAGGAATGATGCATAACTTTTCCAGGATCTGAAGTCTACAAAACTGAAAATGCAAAGAAGCTCCCAGAATGATTATCTCCTCAAGGTAACATTTTATACCCAGTAGGTGTGCTGCGACCTTGTCAGAGGGTGAAGGAGTAAAAACAGAATATAGGTTTGTCCACTTAAGGAAAACATGACTCTGCCAGGCATCAGGGAAGGCAGGACTGCTTCCCGTGCATCTTGATGGCAGCCTAATAATATGTACCGCCTTTGGAGATGCTTCCTGATCATTCCTTGAGTAGAAGTGTATCCTGAATCAAAGATGTCTCCCAAACAGGCAGCACATGATAATTTCTCAGGTGGAAGAAGGAAGGCTAAGAAATGGGCCTTGGGGCTTCCCTGGTGGAGCAGTGCTTGATGGTCTGCCTGCCAAGGCAGGGGACACGGGTTCGAGCCCTGGTCCGGGAAGATCCTACATGCCACGATGCAGCTAAGCCCATGTGCCACAACTACTGAGCCTGTGCTCTAGAGCCTGTGTGCCACAACTGCTGAGCCCGCATGCCACAACTGCTGGGGCCCGTGCACCTAGGGCCCATGCTCCACAACAAGAGAAGCCACCGCAGTGAGAAGCCCGTGCACCACAACAAGGAGTGGTCCCCCACTCGCCGCAACTAGAGAAAGCCCGCGTGCAGCAATGAGGACCGAACACAGAAAAAAATTAATTAATTTATAAAATTAAAGAAAAAGAAATGGGACTTATATGTTTGGCTGGAATCTAAAGGGATTGAATGGAGCAAAATTTATGAGCTAAGGGACAGGTTTTCTTAAAAATGAACCATTAAATTAGAGCACCTCTCCCTTGTTTACAAATTACAAGACACACACACATACATACACACACACACACACACACACACACACACAGCCAGTATACCCTCCTTCAAAATGCTAGTTAATGCCATCTCTAAAATACAATGAAGTAAGAGAATTAGAACAGATATTGGGGCAGGGGGGCGGGAATAGGAAGGTGAGAGAGATGGCAGCTCTATTCGTATAAGTAGTTCTAGAAACAAAGAGACTAGTATTCTTCTATATGATTAATATGTTTTCCAGGTTGTTTTTCTTTTCTTTTTTTTTTTTCTTTCTTTAACATCTTTATTGGAGTATAATTGCTTTACAATGGTGTGTTAGTTTCTGCTTTATAACAAAGTGAATCAGTTATACATATACCTATGTCCCCATATCTCTTCCCTCTCGTGTCTTCCTCCCTCCCATCCTCCCTATCCCACCCCTCTAGGTGGTCACAAAGCACCGAGCTGATCTCCCTGTGCTATGCGGCTGCTTCCCACCAGCTATCTATTTTACATTTGGTAGTGTATATATGTCCATGCCACTCTCTCACTTTGTCCCAGGTTACCCTTCCCCCTCCCTGTATCCTCAAGTCCATTCTCTAGTAGCTCTGTGTCTTTATTCCCGTCTCGCCCCTAGGTTCTTCAGAACTTTTTTTTTTTAATTCCATATATGTGTGTTACCATACGGTATTTGTTTTTCTCTTTCTGACTTACTTCACTATGTATGACAGACTCTAGGTCCATTCACCTCACTACAAATAACTCAATTTCGTTTCTTTCTATGGCTAAGTAATATTCTGTTCTATATATGTGCCACATCTTCTTTAGCCATTCATCTGTTGATGGACACTTAGGTTGCTTCCATGTCCTGGCTATTGTAAATAGAGTTGAATGGACATTGTGGTACATGACTCTTTTTGAATTATGCTTTTCTCAGGGTATATGCCCAGTAGTGAGATTGCTGAGTCACATGGTATTTCTATTTGTAGTTTTTTAAGGAACCTCCATACTGTTCTCCATAGTGGCTGTATCAATTTACTTTCCCACCAACAGTGCAGGAGGGTTCCCTTTCCTCCACACCCTCTCCAGCATTTATTGTTTGTAGATTTTTTGATGATGGCCATTCTGACTGGTGTGAGATGATATCTCATTGTAGTTTTGATTTGCATTTCTCTAATGATTAATGATGTTGAGCATTCGTTCATGTGTTTGGTGTCAATCTGTATATCTTTGGACAAATGTCTATTTAGGTCTTCTGCCCATTTTTGGATTGGGTTGTTTGTTTTTTTGATATTGAGATGCATGAGCTGCTTATAAATTTTGGAGGTTAATCCTTTGTCAGTTGCTTCATTTGCAAATATTTTCTCCCATTCTGAGGGTTGTCTTTTCATCTTGTTTATGGTTTCCTTTGCTCTCTAAAAGCTTTTAAGTTTCATTAGGCCCCATTTGTTTATTTTTGTTTTTATTTCCATTTCTCTAGGAGGTGGGTCAAAAAGGATCTTGCTGTGATTTATGTCATACAGTGTTCTTCCTATATTTTCCTCTAAGAGTTTGATATTGTCTGGCCTTCCATTTAGGTCTTTAATCCATTCAGAGTTTATTTTTGTGTATGGTTTTCAGGAGTGTTCTAATTTCATTCTTTTACATGTAGCTGTCCAGTTTTCCCAGCACCACTTATTGAAGAGGCTGTCTTCTCTCCATTGTATATCCTCGCCTCCTTTATCAAAGATAAGGTGACCATATGGACTTGGTTTGTCTCTGGGCTTTCTATCCTGTTCCACTGATCTATATTTCTGTTTTTGTGCCAGTAGCATACTGTCTTGATTACTCTAGCTTTGTAGTATAGTCTGAAGTCAGGGAGCCTGATTCCTCCAGCTCAGGTTTTCTTTCTCAAGATTGCTTTGGCTATTCGGAGCCTTCTGTGTTTCCATACAAATTGCAAATTTTTTGGTTCTAGTTCTGTGAAAAATGCCAGTGGTAGTTTGATAGGGATTGCACTGAATCTGTAGATTGCTTTGGGTAGTAGAGCCATTTTCACAATGTTGATTCTTCCAATCCAAGAACATGGTATATCTCTCCATCTATTTGTATCATCTTTTATTTCTTTCATCAGTGTCTTATAATTTTCTGCATACAGGTCTTTTGTCTCCTTAGGTAGGTTTATTCCTAGATATTTTATTCTTTTTGTTGCAGTGGTAAATGAGAGTGTGTTCTTAAATTCACTTTCAGATTTTTCATCATTAGTGTATAGGAATGCCAGAGATTTCTGTGCATTAATTTTGTATCCTGCTACTTTACCAAATTCATTGATTAGCTCTAGTAGTTTTCTGGTAGCATCTTTAGGATTCTGTATGTATAGTATCATGTCATCTGCAAACAGTGACAGCTTTACTTCTTCTTTTCCAATTTGGATTCCTTTTATTTCATTTTCTTCTCTGATTGCTGTGGCTAAAACTTCCAACACTATGTTGAATAATAGTGGTGAGAGTGGGCAACCTTGTCTTGTTCCTGACCTTAGTGGAAATCATTTGCTTTTCACCATTGAGGATGATGTTGGCTATGGGTTTGCCATATATGGCCTTTATTATGTTGAGGAAAGTTCCCTCTATGCCTACTTTCTGGAGGGTTTTTATCATAAATGGGTGTTGAATTTTGTTGAAAGCTTTCTCTGCATCTATTGAGATGATCATATGATTTTTCCCCTTCAATCTGTTAATATGGTGTATCACATTGATTTATTTGTGTATATTGAAGAATCCTTGCTTTCATGGGATAAATCTGACTTGATCATGCTGTATGAGCCTTTTAATCTGTGGTTGGATTCTGTTTGTTAGTATTTTGTGGAGGATTTTTGCATCTATGTTCATCAATGATATTGACCTGTAGTTTTCTTTCCTTGTGACATCTTTGTTTGGTTTTGGTATCATGGTGATAGTGGCCTCGGAGAATGAGCTTTGGAGTGTTCCTCCCTCTGCTATATTTTGGAAGAGTTTTAGAAGGATAGGTGTTACCTTTTCTCCAAATGTTTGATAGAATTCGACTGTGAAGGCATCTGGTTCTGGGCTTTTGTTTGTTGGAAGATTTTTAATCACAGTTTCAACTTCAGTGCTTGTCATTGGTCTGTTCATATTTTCTATTTCTTCCTGGATCAGTCTCAGAACGTTGTGTATTTCTAAGAATTTGTCCATTTCTTCCAAGTTGTGCATTCTATTGGCATAGAGTTGCTTGTAGTAACCTCTCATGATCCTTTGTATTTCTGCAGTGTCAGTTGTTACTTCTCCTTTTTCATTTGTAATTCTATTGATTTGAGTCTTCTCCCTTTTTTTCTTGATGAGTCTGCCTAATAGCTTATTAATTTTGTTTATCTTCACAAAGAACCAGCTTTTAGTTTTATTGATCTTTGCTATCATTTCCTTCATTTCTTTTTCATTTATTTCTGACCTGATCTTTATGATTTCTTTCCTTCTGCTAACTTTGGGGTTTATTTGTTCTTCATTCTCTAATTGCTTTAGGCATAAGGTTAGGTTGTTTATTTGAGATGTTTCTTAAGGTAGGATTCTATTGCTATAAACTTCCCTCTTAGAACTGCTTTTGCTGCATCACATAGGTTTTGGGTTGTGTTTTCATTGTCATTTGTTTCTAAGTATTTTCTAATTTCGTCTTTGATTTCTTCAGTGATATCTTCGTTATTAAGTAGTGTATTGTTTAGCCTCCATGTGTTTGTGTTTTTTATAGATTTTTTCCTGTAATTGATATCTAGTCTCATAGCACTGTGGTCGGAAAAGATACTTGATACAATTTCAATTTTCTTAAATTTACCAAGGCTTGATTTGTGACCCAAGATATGATCTATCCTGGAGAATGTTCCATGAGCACTTGAGAAGAATGTGTATTCTGTTGTTTTTGGATGGAATGTCCTGTAAATATCAAGTAAGTCCATCTTGTTTAATGTATCCTTTAAAGCTTGTGTTCCCCTATTTATTTTCATTTTGGATGATCTGTCCATTGGTGAAAGTGGGTGTTAAAGTCCCCCACTATTATTGTGTTACTGTCGATTTCCCGTTTTATGGCTGTTATTATTTGCCTTATGTATTGAGGTGCTCCTACGTTAGGTGCATAAATATTTACAATTGTTATATCTTCTTCTTGGATTGATCCTTTGATCATTATGTAATGTCCTTCTTTGTCTCTTGTAATATTCTTTTTTTTTAAAGTCTATTTTGTCTGATATGAGAATTGCTACTCCAGCTTTCTTTTGATTTCCATTTGCATGAAATATCTTTTTCCATCCCCTCATTTTCAGTCTGTATGTGTCCTTAGGTCTGAAGTGGGTCTCTCATAGACAGCATATATATGGGTCTTGTTTTTGTATCCATTCAGCCAGTCTATGTCTTTTGGTTGGAGCATTTAATCCATTTACATTTAAGGTAATTTTCGATATGTATGTTCCTATTTCCATTTTCTTAATTGTTTTGGGTTTGTTATTGTAGGTCTTTTCCTTCTTTTGTGTTTCTGGCCTAGAGAAGTTCCTTTAGCATTTGTTGTAAAGCTGGTTTGGTGGTGCTGAAATCTCTTAGCTTTTGCTTGTCTGTAAAGGTTTTAATTTCTCCATCAAATCTGAATGAGATCCTTGCTGGGTAGGGTAATCTTGGTTGTAGGTTTTTCTCCTTCATCACATTAAATATGTCCTGCCACTCCCTTCTGGCTTGCAGAGTTTCTGCTGAAAGATTAGCTGTTAATCTTATGGGGGTTCCCTTGCATGTTATTTGTCGTTTTTCCCTTGCTGCTTTTAATATTTTTTCTTTGTATTTAATTTTTGATAGTTTGATTAATATGTGTCTTGGCATGTTTCTCCTTGGATTTTTCCTGTATGGGACTCTCTGAGCTTCCTGGACTTGATTAACTATTTCCTTTCCCATATTAGGGAAGTTTTCAACTATAATCTCTTCAAATATTTGCTTAGTCCCTTTCTTTTTCTCTTCTTCTTCTAGGACCCCTATAATTCAAACGTGTGTGCGTTTAATTTTGACCCAGAGGTCTCTGAGACTGTCCTCAATTCTTTTTTCTTTATTCTGCTCTGCAGTAGTTATTTCCACTATTTTATCTTCCAGGTCACTTATCCGTTCTTCTGCCTCAGTTATTCTGCTATTGATCCCTTCCAGAGAATTTTTAATTTCATTTATTGTGTTGTTCATCACTGTTTGTTTGCTCTTTAGTTCTTCTAGGTCCTTGTTAAACATTTCTTGTATTTTCTCCGTTCTATTTCCCAGGTTTTGGATAATCTTTACTATCATTATTCTGAATTCTTTTTCAGGTAGACTGCCTATTTCCTCTTCATTTGTTAGGTCTGGTGGGTTTTTATCTTGCTCCTTCATCTGCTGTGTGTTGTTCTGTCTTCTCATTTTGCTTCACTTGCTGTGCTTGGGGTCTCCTTTTTGCAGGCTGCAGGTTCGTATTTCCCGTTGTTTTTGGTGTCTGTCCCCAGTGGCTAAGGTTGGTTCAGTGGGTTGTGTAGGCTTCCTGGTGGAGAGGACTAGTGTCTGTGTTCTGGTGGATGAGGCTGGATCTTGTCTTTCTGGTGGGCAGGTCCATGTCTGGTGGTGTGTTTTGGGGTGTCTGTGACCTTATTATGATTTTACACAGCCTCTCTGCCAATCGACGGGGTTGTGTTCCTGTCTTGCTAGTTGTTTGGCATAGGGTGTCCTGCACTGTAGCTTGCTGGTCGTTGAGTGGATCTGCATCTTGGCATTGAGATGGAGATCTCTGGGAGATTTTTGCCATTTGATATTATGTGGAGCTGGGAGGTCTCTCGTGGAGAGAGTGTCCTGAAGTTGGCTCTCCCACCTCGGAGGCACAGCACTGACATCTGCCTGGAGCACCAAGAGCCTGTCATCCACATGGCTCAGAATAAAAGGGAGGGAAAAAAAGCAAGCAAGAAAGAAGAAAATAAAATAAAATAAAGTTATTAAAATAAAAAATAATTGTTAAAAAATTTTAAAGTAATAATAAAAAGAGAGCAACCAAACCAAAAAACAAATCCACCAATGATAACAAGTGCTAAAAACTATACTTAAAAAAAAAAAAAAAGGGACAGACAGAACCCTAGTACAAATGGTAATAGCAAAGCTATACAGACAAAATCACACACAGAAGTATACACATACACAAAAAGAGAAGAAGGGGAAAATATATATATATATCGATGCTCCCAAAGTCCACTTCCTCAATTTGGGATGATTCGTTGTCTATTCAGGTATTCCACAGATGCAGGGTACATCAAGTTTTTTGTGGAGCTTTAATCCGCTGCTTCTGAGGCTGCTGGGAGAGATTTCCCTTTCTCTTCTTTGTTCTCACAGCTCCCAGGGCTCAGCTTTGGATTTGGCCCCGCCTCTGCGTGTAGGTCGCTGGAGGGCGTCTGTTCTTCGCTCACACAGGACGGGGTTAAAGGAGCCGCTGATTCGGGGTTCTGGCTCACTCAGGCCGGGGTGAGGGAGGGGCACAGAGTGCGGGGCGGGCCTGCGGCGGCAGAGGCCAGCGTGACGTTGCATCAGCCTCAGGCGTGCCGTGCGTTCTCCCGGGGAAGTTGTCCCTGGATCCCGGGACCCTGGCAGTGGCGGGCTGCACTGTCTCCCCAGAAGGGGGTGTGGAGAGTGACTTGTGCTCGCACACAGGCTTCTTGGTGGCGGCAGCAGCGGTCTTAGCATCTCATGCCCGTCTCTAGGGTCCGCGCTGTTAGCCGCGGCTCGCGCCCGTCTCTGTAGCTCCTTTAAGCAGCGCTCTTAATCCCCTCTCCTCGCACACCAGGAAACAAAGAGGCAAGAAAAATTCTCTTGTCTCTTCGGCAGCTCCAGACTTTTCCCCGGACTCCCTCCCGGCTAGCCGTGGTGCACTAGACCCCTGCAGGCTGTGTTCACGCTGCCAACCCCAGTCCTCTCCCAGCTAGCTGTCCAAAGAACGAGCCTCAGCTCCCAGCCCCCGCCCGCCCCGGCGGGTGAGCAGACAAGCTTCTCGGGTGGGTGAGTGCCGGTCGGCGTCGATCCTCTGCGCGGGAATCTCTCCGCTTTGCCCTCCGCACCCCTGTGACTGAGCTCTCCTCCGTGGCTCTGAAGCTCCCCCTCCACCACCCATGGTCTCCACCCATGAAGGGGCTTCCTAGTGTGTGGAAACCTTTCCTCCTTCACAGCTCCCTCCCACTGGTGCACGTCCTGTCCCTATTCTTTTGTCTCTGTTTTTTCTTTTGCCCTACCCAGGTACGTGGGGAGTTTCTTGTCTCTTGGAGGTCTGAGGTCTTCTGCCAGCGTTCAGTAGGTGTTCTGTAGGAGTTGTTCCACGTGTAGATGTATTTGTGGGGAGGAAGGTGATCTCCATGTCTTACTCTTCCAACATCTTGAAGCCAGGCTTCCAGGTTGTTTTTCCATGAGGCTATGGGCTACTCAAGGTCAACACTTGGTACAGAGTTGGTCTCCACATGGGTTTAGACTGGAAGAAAGAACAAATGAAATGCAGTGATCTTTTCAGGCTCCCATGAGCAGAGCTGAAACCAGTATGGAACTTTTCCCTGTGAGAGTGCCTTTGATATTCTGATACAACTGAAGAAAGATGTTGGAAGAGGGGAAATAGACACAAAGGGTGATATGTTCTGGGCTTCAAACTCCCTAGAGTGCTGTCTCTAGATGGCAACAGGGAGAGAAGCTGAAGCGTGTTGGTTATCTTAAACTTTTAAAAGCACGGCATACTGAGAGAAAAAAAGGACCCAAGTCAGGGAGCATCAGCCTCTGAAAACCCCAGGGGCAGACAGGGGTGGGAAGCTCTCATGGACCAGAGGTCAGTGGTGAGTCAAAGACTCAGCCTTATCAAAATGCCCATGGCTGCGTGCTATTTACCGCCAGTGTTATCAGACTTCGTTCTTCTACAATATGCAACAGGAGACGGCTGTGACTAATCCATATGTTAATGAACCATCTGATAATAGAAAGTACAATAACTGTTTGTTGAGTGAATGTTGTTGAGTGGGCAGGGCTATAAGGATTCACATATTCATTATGAAAAATACTAATTTGTACTTACAGGTTAATCCTTGTCGTAAAGACTGGAATATCCCACCCTGGGTCAAAGGTGAGGGATTCTAAGTCTCCCTTGCCTAGGGGAAGAAGTGGTCCTGGTCTTCCTTGTCATCCTACTGTTCTGTATTTACTTCATCTTCATAACTTCTCCTAACCCTTCTCTTCTTTGAGAGAGGAAGTAGTGTCAGAGAGTCGGGGTTAAAGTTGATTTTGCCTGAAAGGAGAAGGAAGGAGGACCCTTCACCATCTCCTCACCTCTTTCTCATCCTCTCTGTCCTCTCCTCTTCTCTCTGTACTGTCTGCATCTTCTCCAATGCCACAGTGTCCATCTTCTCCTTTATATCCTCTTGTTTCTCCATCTCTGTTTCCTCTCATTTAATTGCTTTACCATACTCAATGTAGGTGCTGTTGAGAAAGCTAAATAATAAATGTCATGTGAACATGCATGTTTCATGTTTTCCAACATATTGGATATTATTTTATTAAAGGTAATACTTGAAGATATTTTTGGTACCACCCCTATGTTCTGACATCCTGGGATATGTTCCTTGGTCTCTCACATTATTTCCAAACTCTGGTGCTAGAGTTTCTGTCATCGAGGTGTTTCTCTGAAACCAACCTATTTTTCTCCATTACTACAAGCTCTTGTTACATCAAAACAGTTGTTAACAGAAAGAAAAAGCACTACAGAAGTTTAAAGGAAGGAGAAATTATTGTGGGCTGGGAAGCTTATGGAAGACTTCACTTAGAAGGGCAAACTTGAGTTGACCTTTAAAAGTGTGTAGGGTTCAAGTAGGCCAAGAAGAGAAAGAGAGTATTTTAAGTAGAGGAAATTATGTGAAATAAGGAATGAAACAAAAATATGAGAAATATAAGGTGTGAGAGGAGGAAAGAAGGCAAACTGGTATGAATGAAGCTCCATGTATGATGGCAGGGGGACATGAAGATGGACATAATACATGAGGGCCAAACTGGGGATGATGCTGAATATCAAGCCAAGGGTTTGAATTTTTGCTTTGCTTTGGCCAAGGTGGTTTTAGATACAAATAACAGAAAACCACTTAAACGAATATAAGCCCCAGGGAGTAAGGTAACCTAAAAACAAAGGGATTCGGAGGAACTCAAGGGCAAAATGAACAGATGGGTCTCCCCAAGGGCTGGAACCAGGAATGAAGATCTACCGAGAGCTAGAGCTACAAGTTTCCTAGTCTCCATCACACAACTCCAGCCCCCGTCATATACTTGCTCACCTCAGCTTCTCTCTGCATATCTGCCTCATCCTTTTCTCTCTGTGCAACAGACTTGTCTGCTCCCCATGAATGTGGTATAAGACAATCCTCCCCATAACTCACATGCTTACATCTCTTCAGTTCAAATGACCAGCAGAGGCCACCAGCATCTTTGACTTCCAATTCAAATTTCCGTTGAAAGAGAATCTGATTGTCTATTCCTAGTGCAATAACAGAAGTGATGTCATATTGAATAAACATGGCTTTCTGGGGCTCACCTCCAGGATGAAGCCGTGCTCAGAGAAGGAATATGGGACTGCAGCCTGGACAGATGCCCTAAGGGATGTCTTCAATACTTTTAGAGCCAAATGAATGTTTTGGCGGTGGGTGAAGAAATAATGGAAGTGATCTCAGGAAGCTTCAGCAGGAAGGTGAACAACTTAAAAGTGAACATTCTCGAAGCAGGAAGACCAAAAATGAGCTATTCTAATCTAAGCATTGAAAACTTAAAATAATGTGCTTATGGTCAACTCGACCCCTATTCTCTAGAAAAATATACTTGGTTCAACAAATATAACTTTGTATTTAGTCATGAGAGGAACATTTCTTATTTCATAGCTCAGAGCCAAGCCTGAGCTATTTGATAATATGTAAAAACACTATTATATGTTGGCAGTTGATCTCTCTTTATCCAGTGGTTGCCCAACTCTCTGCTTTGAAGTTAGAACTTGGGATAACTTAATGAGTAGGGGGAAACCCATAAAATGAAGTCGGTTCCATGCTGTCCTACTCTAACTACTACATAGGACTCTGTAAATTCTCATTCTCTGAAGCTGGTCAAAATTTGCTTTTCATCTGTTGCTAGTTAATTTGATTGGTTAGCTGAGGTCATAGTCATCGGTCTAAGCCCACACATGGGACTGTCAGCTTCACTCTGTCCCTTGGCCACAAACCATATCCTCGTGAGGCTCCATCCTTAGGTCCAGCTATGGGAGGGTTGGGAGAGCAGAAACCAAAGCCCTACCCTAGTGTTTGGAAAAAAATAAAAATGCTACCACTCCTCTGACATCTTCAGCTTCCTCCTGGTTACTAGATGACCTGCTACTCCTTGCATTATGACAATATTACTTTGGATGACTCTGTGTTTTTCTGACCTTCAGTGTTAGATATTATAGCTACATCTCCTATCTTCAGACTTGCTTTCATTGTAATAGAATAATATTGCTGGAATATCATTTTTTATTTTTTAGCAACCCTGCTAGAATAGAATAGAAAACCCCACTTAAGTGACTTAAAAAGCGAAAAATTGTATGGCCCTATACATTAAGGAGGCCAAAGGTAGGGCAGTGTATTGGTTTGTAAGAGTTGCCCTAACTAAATAGTACAGACTGGGTGGCTTAAACAACAGGAATTTATTTTCTCTTAGCTCTGGAGACTCAGAGTCTGAGATCAAGGTGTGGGAGCTTCGGTTACTCCCAAGTCCTCTCTCCTTGGCATGCAGACAGCCGCCTTCTCTTTGCACTTGCATCTCTGTGCCTCTCTCTGTGTGTCCAACTCTCCTCTTCTTATCAAGACACTAGTCTGATTGGATTAGGGCCCAGCCATAAGACTTCATTTGACCTTAATTACCCCTGTAAAAGGCACTATCTCCAAATACAGCCATATTTCAAGGCACTGAGAGTTAAGACTTCAACATATGAATTTTGGAGAGACACAATTCAGTTCATAATAGACAGCTCTGTGATTGGTTAATTCAGTGTTTCAGGCCCTAGTGGTTGCCATGTCTCTACTCAGTCATCTTCAATGTGTGGATCCGATCCTTAGCCTAGCTCCTCATGTTGTAAAATGACTGCTGCTGTTCTGGGCATCACGTCAGATGGGATAAGCCTAGTAGAGTAAAAAACTGTGTCTTCCTAGGTATCTCTATTTATAATCCTATTCAAAGGATCCAGCATAGACTTTTCTTTTCTCACTGGCCAGAATCTCTTCATGTGCACTTGCTTAAACTAATTCCCAGTGAGAGAGAGAGAGACTGGCATGCTTAGCTTAGGCTAGTCACAATTCATCCCCAGCCTCCCTGGGAGCACAGTGTTGCTTTTTTTTTAAAAAAAAAAAAAAAAAAAAAAAAAAGAGAGAGGGAAAAAGGGAAATACCTGTGCAAAATCAGGATCCTACGAGGAACAAGGAAGGGGCAAAATGGAAACCAACATTGTCTGCTGCAACAGTTTGCCCTCTTGCTTTCCCTGGGCCATATCTCTGAATTTCACCGTTACTGTGAACCCTGTGATTTTCAGTCTAGATGCTGCTCGTAAAGCCAATCTTTGCACCTGCAATAAAGAGCCCTATAAAGAAATATCAGGGCTTCCCTGATGGCGCAGTGGTTGAGGGTCCGCCTGCCGATGCGGGGGACGCGGGTTCGTGCCCCGGTCCGGGAGGATTCCACGTGCCGCGGAGCGGCTGGGCCCGTGAGCCATGGCCACTGAGCCTGTGCGTCCGGAGCCTGTGCTGCGCGTCCGGAGCCTGTGCTCGGCAACCGGAGAGGCCACAGCAGTGGGAGGCCTGCGTACCGCAAAAAAATAAAATAAAATAAAATACGACATTGTTTCTCATCATCAAAAAAAAAAAATTAAAAAAAAGAAAGAAATATCAGTTTCCCTGGGTTGACTCACCTGGAATGGGCAGTCGCCTCCAGCTTGTGTCTTCTCTTCCCCAAACCCACGACCCCACCCCATGCTTAGCTGCATCTTTTTGACACAGCCAATATCTTATATGCAGCTAGCAACCCAGATCTCAGTTTCTGTGCAGAAGATGTAAGAGCTCTCTCCTTAGCCAGTCACTGTGCAAATGTGTATCACTGAGAACAAGAGGAGCTGGATAAGAGAATAGGGATCACTCAGCACAAACTCATCACCAGTATTAAGAAAATAACTTGAAAGCTGTGTCACACAAATGGCAAGTTACTCGTTGGAACATCATTGACACGTGCTGGTTAACACAGGGCTCTTTATCAACATCATTTAAAAACGATTCCTTTACTGCTGACAATTAATTAATTTTAGAAGGACGTTCTACTTACTTGTTGATTTCATTCTGGTATTATTTGCATCAAGAAAGGAAAATGGGTAGAAGGATAGGAAAGATGTTGTTTAAGGATATAGACTTACAACAAGCAGTAAATAAGCCCTAGAGATCTAATGCACAGTATAGGGAATACAGACAACAATATTGTATTATAATCATCAAACTTGCTAAGAGACTAGAACTTAATTATTCCAACCACTAAAAAAAATTATGTAATGTGATAGAGATGTTCATTATTGTAATCATATTACGATACATAAGTGTATCAAATTAACATGTACACCTTAAATTTACACAATGTTATATGTCAAATATTTTTTCAATAAAATTTCAAAACTGCAAAAAAAGAAAAAGAAATAAAGGGTTGTATTTTACTAAATATTAAAATAGATTATGACTACATCTATAAATATTTGTGATATTGAAAATGCATTTACTTATGGTGGCTAATATTAAAATTCATATAAGTTTTTCAAAAAGGAGAATCTTTTGCTTTGTTTTCCCCCCAGGCCATCCAAGAAGAACTTAAGAATCTCTCATGTGCTGAAAGGGTGCTCAACATCACTAATTATTAGAGAAATGCAAATCAAAACTACAATGAGGTATCACCTCACACCGGTCAGAATGACCATCTTTAAAAAGTGTACAAATAACAAATGCTGGAGAGGGTGTGGAGAAAAGGGAACCCTCCTACACTGTTGGTGAGAATGTAAGTTGGTGCAGCCACTGTGGAGAACCATTATGAAGGTTCCTCAGAAAACTAAAAATAGAGCTACCATATGACCCAGCAATCCCATTACTGGGTATATATCCAGATAAAACTATAATTCAGAAAGATACATGCACCCCTATGTTCATAGCAGCAGTATTTACAACGGCCAAGACATGGAAGCAACCTAAATGTCCATCGACAGATGAATGGATAAGGGAGATGTGGTACATATATACAATGAAATACTACTTATCCATAAAAAAGAATGAAATAATGCCATTTGTAGAAACATGGATGGACCTAGATATTATCATACTAAGTGAAGTAAGTCAGAAAGAGAAACACAAATGCCATATGATATCACTTATATGTGGAATCTGAAATGTGACACAAATGAACTTATCTAAGAAACAGAAACAGACTCCTGAACACAAAGAACAGACATGTGGCTGCCAAGGGAGAGGGGCTTGGGGGAGGGATGGAGTGGGAAGTTGGGGTTAGCAGACGTGAGCTATTATGTATAGAATGGATAAACAACAAGGTCCTACTGTACAGCACAGGAAACTATATTCGATATCCTATGACGAAACAAAATGGAAAAGAATATTTTAAAAAAGAATGTACATATATGTATAACTGAATCACCTTCCTGTATAGCAGAAATTAACACAACATTGTAAATCAGCTATACTTCAATTAAAAAAAAAGAATCTCATATATGCAATGTATGATCTCAGTTTCTGTGCAGAAGAAACTATTTTTAATCTCCCACGAGTCTCTGATTCTCTGACAATTCAGTTTATTATTTGAGCTTGAAATGGCTTTGCTGCCAAGAAATAAAGGTTATTTGTTTTGCTTTTCGAAGAGCAAATGGCAATGTGTGAATAAACAGTACAGAAAGAAAGCTTGCTTTCTTCTATAATTTCTACTTAATATTATCAAATTCTTTTAAAATATGAGCTTCCTATGTCCCTGACCACTTATTTAGAAGCACTTTCCCTACTGAGCTCTCCTTTGGCAGATAACTACTACCCAGGATTTGATTATTTCTGAGCCCATATATATTTTTCTCCCATACCAACTAATCACAACTTCAGCCTTCTGCTTTGGGCATTTGTTTCTGATAAGCATGGAGCAGAGGGATGAAAGGGGCCTTTCTCTAGAATGAACTGAGCCAGGAAATGTCCAAGAGAGCAGATCGCAAGAATCACTGGTCACGCGCTGGTGGCTGGTGTGTCTCGTGGCAAGTCAAAGGAAAGGGGCCAGGAGGGTCAGGGATCTGGGAACCAAGTCTTGGGTTTAAGACATCAGGGAAATTAAACTTGAAAAGAGATGGAAACCTTGATAACGACCTTTAGGTATTTTTCACGAAGAGAAAAAGAAAACGACAATAGTAATAGCTAAATTTTACTGAGAGCTTACTCAGGTGAAGATTTCCAAGAAGCAAATTATGCCCAATCACGAAAGACAAACATAGCCATCTGAGGCTAGAGCGGACTCCCTGGTAAATTGCTGCTGCTGGGGTATTCCAATGCAAGCCAGGTGCTTCACTGTCAATAATGCCCTAGAATGGACTTCTCTTTTGAAGTGGGATGTTGAAAAAGATGATTTCTAATTTTCCTTCGTGCTGGATCTATGACCCCGTAAAAGTCAGGAAAGCTATTTGATGAATGGCATTTTCTTAGAAAACATTTAATCCAAGCACCACCACAATACAGAAACACCCGCTGTGGTATCTCTGGATGCTCTCCTAAATTCCTAACACCAAAACTGTGCCTCCTTTCTCATTCACTCACTCATTCATTCATTCACTCGACATAAATGTCATGAGCTCCTGCTCTGTGCTAGGTTCTGTGCTAGGCACAGCAGACACAACGTGAATAAAGACTCAGATCTGTCCTCAGGGAGCTCATAGTTCATTAGAGGAAACAGACAAAAAAATCAAGTAGATAAATAAATTACACGGCTTTGGGTAAGTAAAACGATCAGAGCGTGCACTTGGCAGAAAGGGAGTTATGGACTTTGTCTCTGGGGTCAGTGCAAGCTTCCCAAAGAAATGAGAGCTAAACTAAGTTTGGTAGAAACAAATTCAAATATTTCAAGTGGGCAAGGGAAGTGGGTATTCCAGAGAGAGGGAGCAGAACGACCAAGGAATCAGGAATGAAACAAACACTGAGGCCGAGTGAAACATTGATGGCCACAGTTTCGCCAAACTAAGAGACTTGGAGATCACCTTGTAGGGGGATGGGAGCCACAATCAGACCTGCATTTCTAGAACTGATACTCATTTCAATCTACTGCTCTGTCTACTCTGGCCAATCCACCTACCTATGTTCCCTTTCCTGTCTATTTCTAGTCTTCCCATGCTCAGCACTGACAGCTAGAAGGAAGACGATGGCTCAGTGGGCAGTCCTTTCCCTCAGACGTATAGACCTTTCTCCACTGCCCCAGGCACGCTGCCTGGACAAATTCCATCCTGTGATAAACCTTACTACTCCACACCTAGACACAGACAAGATTGGAATTCATGAATAACTTGCTAATCATCCCATAGGTTTTCCCGGGTTTTATGGGCTGGCCTCCCATCTCTTATTTCTTTGAAAAATAAACGCTACTTCGTCTCAGGAGAGGTGCTTTGCTTATTAGTGATAAGTTCTATCATTTTGCAGCTAGTTAGAATAGAAATCTGTCAGATAAATGATGAGAGTTGTTGCATGACTGATAGTTATAAAACTAAATTGAAAGAGCAATAGAAAAATAGCCCAGGAAATCTCTTACCTTGGCCCACAATAGCGGGGTCAGGATGACTTCATGGGTTATTTCACTTCTAATTTCTAGATTGCAGGATAATTTCAATAAAGATAATGCTGGGCAGTTACTGAGTCAGCCACACACTTGAGTTACTGCCTTTATGACTTTTACAGTGGAGTGAGGACGTGAGTCACATCTTATTCCAGAGCACTTGCGTTTGATAGAGCTTCAATCCATCAGACTACGAAGAAGTGAAGCAAGATAAAATATATCCCAAGGAAGCCACAATAGAGGGAAAATCATAGAGAGAATATCCTCGTTAACTCCAAGCACTGTTACATCCCCCGAAGTTTATTCTTAACCTCTCTATGAATGTTTTAAAAGGCAAAGATGATCTTAAAATGTGAAACATATTGTCAGCGTAATTTAATGGAATATAGTAAGGCATTTTTTTCCTGTTTTAAACTGGAAGATTGTGTTGCTTAAGTCTTGTGATAGATCTCTCAGTTGTGAGCAAATGCATAAAAATAGCTTTCATTCTGTAGTTGGGTCTAAGCCAATTAATAAAAATAAGGAAATGACTCAGTGGAGAGTCTGAGATACTGAACATTTTAGAATTCATATTATCCCCTACATGCACTCACTTAAGAATGGACCTCAAAAGACCTCAGAAAAGTATAAGATGTTCCTCTCACATGGATATCTATGTTCCAGAGACACTCCAAAAGAGAGACACAGATCCAGTGATGATAAAGACACACAAGCTGAGGGGACTGTTCCCCACACGAAACCCATCTCATAACTCTTCACTGTTTCAGAATTCTTTTTCAATGCTCCTTCAAGTCTTCTTACTACACAAATGAGGGAGCCTCTCAGGGTGATCATTTGAGTTTAACACCTCTCTTTAAATATCTTTTGCTTTCTGATCAGTGATCTTAGGGCTACTAAGTTCCCCTTTGACAAGAAGGATGAATTCTAGTTCAAAACATCCATAAAGAGCAGAAGCAGTGAAAGGGAAAAAGGGGGGGAAGCTGGTGATAAATGTTCCATAATGTTTAAGAAAGCAACACTGAGAACTCAGAAACACACATCTTGAACCTACATGTCCCTGGTGTGTTCTATACAGAGCACAAAACTGTTCCTTGACTGGGTTGATAAAGGAAAGAGCTGAGGATTCTCTTCAAGAGAGTCAGTAATCTAGGATAAACTGAAACTGTATAAACTGAAACTATAATTTCCTTTTTGAGCCTGAGAAGAAAAGACTTTCTTCATCTTAACCATGCCACAAACCTCAATTAAATGTGACAGGCCCAGAGAAAAATTAGACCACTGGGAGAAAAATGAAAATAAACAAGGTTTGGTGGAAAAAGCAAAGGAGAGAAGCTAAGCCACAATCACCAATGTAAAAGGAAATGTGTTGGAGTTGTTACAAAGGAAAGTAAAAAGGATGTGAGAGTAAGCTCTGAAAGCAATGAAAATGAGTGTGGGCAAGGAGCTGGGAACAGAAAACAGGGCTGCGTGCAGGAGAAAGGGAAAGAAGAGACAGAAGCGAGAAAATAATGTATGCTACTATTAATGAGAAGTGGTTAATTCATATTTAATGCATTTTTAAAAGAAGGAGCCACTGTACCATGGGAATTCTAAGACTGCCCACTGCAGAGGTTATATAATCCATTACATTTTTGTGCAGGAAAATAAACACACCACAGACCCAAACCACTAGTCACTGAAAATGACTATCAGCATATTGGTGGGTAATGGTTCTTCCTGACATTAGCATGTTTTCCTGGAGCATCACCCATAATCCACGGGGGAGATTTATCTTCAGAGGACATTGTACATCACATATCCCCTCACTAGAAAGTCTCTGTGGAGCCTATAATAATTTTTAAGAATTTTGATTCTATTCTATATCTATCACCCCTATAGTACAATAATAAAATCTTTGTTGATTATAAGAAATACATAAATATAAAGCGTCCTATGATGACCCAGCCTGTAAATCCAGCTGCACTTCTGGTAGATTGACTTATGTTTCCCTCCTATTGATTTTTTCCAGAAGCAGGCCTGCTTTGTAGAGAAGGATTACAAATGGATTCCCTAAAGGGAAATCTGATACAAAATGGGACTTGGGGGTTATGAAGCTCAGTGTTTATAAATACAAACGAGATTTGAGCTGAAATTTTTATTTACAAAGGAAGCTGAAGATTAAGGACCTGACTTGTGAATGGTCAGACATAGTATATGACCTCTACTTCTCTTCGTGACAAAAAAGAAAAATCTTAAAGGTATCTGGAAGGGAAGGGGGCAGGGAACCCAAACAAGCCAAAAATTATTAATGATTAAATAAGGAGCCAAAAAAACCAAAGTCTTGTTTTATTTTGTTTTTTCAAATTATAGAACATGGGTTGAGTGCAATTTTTATAAATCCTTGATTCAACACCATGTGATTACACAGTTACACAAAGCTAGAAGGTGCGATCATATGCAAGTAGAATATTTGCGCGACCTCTTGGCGGTAATCTCTTTAGGATTATTTTCACCCATACCGATTGCTAGACTCCAAGTTACAAGAAGTCCCGCCATTTGCACGCCCATCCTATTGACCACTTGCGATTCTAGAAATTCCATGAGATTCCAGAAGGATCCTCTTCTAGGTGTGAATCACACCCTCCCACCCACCCACAAAACCGAGTCTCTGTAGGACTCTAAGAACATGTCCCAAACTAGTCTACACTGCTGGTGAGAATGGAGATTGTTTCAACAGTTCTTTGAGCCAACTGGGCAGGGATCTCTCAATATGTTCACATCTTTAACTCAGAAAACTCACTTCTAGTAAATTATTCTAAAGAGGTAGTCATGGATGATTGCAAAAATAGCTGCATGCCTGTTCATCACAGCACTGTTTAAAATAGCAAGAAATGAGGAACAATTTAAACATCAAACCATAGAGGTTAGTTCAATAAACTATAAATGTGGTTAGCATCATCGTAGATTTAACGGGATGAAGTAGTAAAATATATAATGACATGGGAGCATGTTCTCAAAATATTAAATGAAAAAAAGCAACTAACTGATTCCATATACCATATAATCCTATATTTTTTAAAGTATATATATGTATACATGTACATTAAAATATTAACAATGATCATCTCCTGGGAGTGCGACTCTGGGTGATATTTACATTTTTTTTCTGCTCATCAGTAATGAAATACTGTTTCTCAATGAATATTATTCTATAATAAGTAAAAAGGTTAACATCTAAAAAATAAAAGTGCTTTCTAAACTAACAGGGTTTTAAAAATATCCAAAAGCTTGCAGCCTGTTGGATACTGAACCTGTTTCCCATCTGACCATGCCCAACACTCTGATAAGTAGATTAAGTAGGTATGTGGGCCCCAAACAAGAGACTAGTATCCTGGGGGCATTCCATATCTTCTTGGCATTTGGGGTTCGGTGCCAGACCTCCACCTCATTGGCTTCAACTAAGACGGAACCTTCTGCCAGGTGTTGGGCAGCACCCTCTGCCCCTGCTGAGGACCGGGGGCTTTGTGGCACCCCTTCAGTCCTGACCCACACTCTTGGACTTGTCAGCAGTATATTGGCTCATCCCCAAGCTCTCTCAGGAGACCTCAAATCTTGGCAGCGCTCTGACCTGGCTGGATCACTGTCTTTGAGGCTAATCTCCTGAGACACCAAGCAGGACCGGCTGCATAATTGGGAGGACTCAACACAAACTGAAAATGCAGAGCCCCTTGTTCAAAACTTAGTAAGGATTCCAAGATGGCAACAGCTGAGCATTAACCAAGAGCAGGCTCTGTGTGACTGCACGGGTCACTCAGCCATGGAGCCCCTCTGGCACCAGCCTTCTTGTTTCTTATCAAGTCTGCTCAGCTGTAAAGTGTGGGCAAGGGCTTCCCTGGTGGCGCAGTGGTTGAGAGTCCGCCTGCCGATGCAGGGGACACGGGTTCGTGCCCCGGTCCGGGAAGATCCCACATGCTGCGGAGCGGCTCGGTCCGTGAGCCATGGCTGCTGAGCCTGCACGTCCGGAGCCTGTGCTCCGCAGCGGGAGAGGTCACAGCAGTGAGAGGCCCACGTACAGAAAAAAAAAAAAAAGTGTAGGCAAGTTAGTTTGTTCTTGACCCTGAAAATGTGACTCCAGAAAGAAAGGCAGCTTAAACAGAGCCAAGACTACTGTCAAGCTAACATAATTTATCTTCCGACACCCAAGGACCAAATTCCATACCATCGTGTTATAATAATGGCCACATTGTTTCAGAGTATGTCTGTGTCCAAATGGAAGGGGCATAGGGACAAGGAAAACCTCATGACTATCAAATCAGCTTCCTAGTTCCCCCTAGAATGGCCAGGCATAGATTTCACACACCCTTAAAATGAAAACAACTAACTTCAAATTATTTAGCAGCTTGTTATCCAATGGCAGGGTTATCTTGGCAGATTCATTAACAAGTCAAATTAGAAATTTTTTTACCAGAAATTTAGTGGTGATGAGGCCTCAGAAGTGATTAGCACTTTCTCTTCCTCCAACTTGAACATTTCAGAAAACTCCACCAAAGGGATCTCACCACGATGTGGTCCAATCCTGTGGGGGAAGCCCCCGAAGCTGCCAGTGGAAGGCCTCTGAGGGAAGTAGGCTGCAGAGTCTGAAAGCAGGTTTGAGTTCTTCCTCTGTTACTGATATTCTGGGTAGTCTGGGAACAAAGACTCAGTTGCTCTCTGCTTGGTCTCCTCAACTGTAAGCAAAGATAACAACACTCACAGAGCTTTTGGGAGAATAAAATAATATACGTTGGTACATGTGTACATCTGTATAGAATGTTTTTTTTTTTTTTTTTTTTTTAGCGGTACGCGGGCCTCTCACTGTTGTGGCCTCTCCTATTGTGGAGCACAGGCTCCAGACGCGCAGGCTCAGCAGCCATGGCTCACGGGCCTAGCCGCTCCGCGGCATGTGGGATCCTCCCGGACCGGGGCACGAACCTGCGTCCCCTGCATCGGCAGGAGGACTCTCAACCACTGCGCCACCAGGGAAGCCCTGGAATGTTTCTTTAAAAAGGAAAATATCCTTGTATCTTTCAGCCAAAGGTATATGGCTGCCTTTTGTTCTGGAAATTGGAAAAACCTAATAACCCTGCAACGTTCAGTATCACTATAATAAATGATGGATTAGGGGAAGGGCTACCTGCCCACCCGCAGCTGTAACTCGTTATTTCAGGTAATGTTTCAAACTGCCTTATGATAGAAGACTTTGGACAGGCCTTAAAGGATGACTTAACTTGCACTCTACCTGATTTCATAAATGCCTTTCCCAGTATAGACCTAGATTACACACACTCAGACCCTATGCACAAATTATCCCCGGGTCACTGAGGGTTCTCAAGGTGGTATTAAGGGAGGCAGCCTTGTGTTACTATTCAACATTTTAAAACTCGTGGAAGAAAACAACTAAATCTACCCACGGTGAGGCTACACATGCAAGTGAAACAAAAATTCATCACTTTTGACTGGAATCTAATGAAGTCCACATAAAAATGCTAGTTATATAAAAGGATCAAAAACTGACTGGCCATTGGACCCTCTGTGTCCGGGGAATCCACAATGAAAAAAAAAGAGGCATTTTTGTGAGGAAAACCTCAGAAAACGCTGTTCTAGATGAAGAGAACTCGACCCTTCAGCAGCCTGTGAAGTGTGTGTGTGGGTCACACACAACTTGATTTAATCAGCCTTTTGATGATCCTGTTTTAAAGGTGACTCCATTGTCTTATGAAAACTACACTGTGACAGTAATGAAGTAAAAGCTTCATCCCCAAAGACCTGAGGGTGGCCAACTGGGACACAGCTTGGGATCCCCAGCCTCTCTGAACTGCTTTCTTCCTCTGTAAAACGGGCGTCATTTCTTCTTTAACACCTCCGCAGGTTGTGAATGAGATCTGTAATTCAGAGGCGCTTTGTAAACTGCAAATACAGATATGTAGAGCAGAGGAGGAGGGAAGAGTCACATATTTGCTGATTGCAAAAGCATTGTGTGAATAAAAGCAATTTAAATTCCTCTTAAGGTGAGCTGTATTCCTAGAACTTGGTGTTTCTAGTCACAAATATCAGAGGCACACATTTTAGAATTCTAGGCATATGTAATATTCTGTTTTAAGAACCAGAAGAGGGACTTCCCTGTTGGTGCAGTGGTTAAGAATCCACCTGCCATTGTAGGGGACATGGGTTCGAGCCCTGGTCCAGGAAGATGCCACATGCCGCGGAGCAACTAAGCCCCGCGAGCCACAACTACTGAGCCCGCGTGCCACAGCTACTGAAGCCACGTGCCTAGAGCCCATGCTCTGCAACAAGAGAAGCCACTGCAATGAGAAGCCCGCGCACTGCAACGAAGAGTAGCCCCCGTTCAACACAACTAGAGAAAGCCCGCGCACAGCAATGAAGACCCAGTGCAGCCAAAAATAAATGAATAAATAAACTTATAAAATAAAAAACATTTGAAAAAAAGAACCAAAAGAGAAGACAGAGAAAGAGTAATAAACTTGAGTTTCACTTGAAGTCAGCTATCCAAAACCGAAAACCAAGAAAACCCACAAAAACATTACTACGGGGCTTCCCTGGTGGCGCAGTGGTTGAGAGTCCGCCTGCCGATGCAGGGGACACGGGTTCGTGCCCCGGTCCGGGAAGATCCCACATGCCACGGAGCGGCTGGGCCCGTGAGCCATGGCAGCTGAGACTGCGCGTCCGGAGCCTGTGCTCCGCAACGGGAGAGGCCACAACAGTGGGAGGCCCGCGTACCGCAAAACAAAAACAAAAACAAAAACAATCACATTACTATGAAGAGAGATCTAAAGTATGTGCTGCTACTAGAGACATGGTTAACAGTAACATACGGATGTCACAACTGGACTTACAAAATGTCAACCCTTCATAGCAATAACATTTTCCAATGTTTCACATTTATCATTTGACAAGTGGAAGTTCTCATCATATTTTAGGTCCTGTCTAGAACATACTCCTCTTAAGAAAGCTGGTACAAATTTATGGAAGGGATTTAGGAATAATAGGGCTGGACGTGGGAGGATTCCCCAGGAGGTATGGATTTAGAGTCAGGTCCTAAAGGAGCGGGAGCAAGCTTTCCTAAGCACTGAAAGACAAAGGGCCACAGAATTTAAGGGACTCAGTAGCTCAACAAACATTTACTGCTCAGGACCCAGTGCTGATCAAAATAAAGCCCCCATATCCTCATGACCCTACATTCTATTAGGGGTGATAGAACACTAAACCAGAAAAAATAAATAAGAAAATGAGAGGATTGCAATTAGTGGGAAGTGCTACAAAGAGTCAGTCAGGCAAGATGGTAGAGAGTGATTGGGGGAGGGGGTCTGCCACATCCGATGAGGTGGCCGGGGAAGAGCTGTCTGAGGAGGTCTGAGACCTAAAGGATGAAAATGGTGAAGATGTAGGGAATGCCACTCCAGGCAGAGGGAACCGTGAGTGCCAAGGCCCTGAGGAGGACAGGGCTTGGCATGTTGAGGGAAGAGAGAGAAGATAACTCTGCCGGGGCCGGTGAACAAGAAGAGAGGTGAGGTGAGGTGGGGGGAAGAGAGTGGTCAGACCTTACCGGATCCTGCGGGCTGGAGTGTGGAGTTTGGGTTTGATTCTGAGCATGATGGGAGGCCATTGAAATGTTCGAAGCAGGAAATTGATTTACACCGTTTGAAGATTACTTTGGCTTTGGGGATTGGGCAGGAGAGGTGAGTGCAGGGAAGAGGAAAAGCAAAGGGACTGGTGGGAGGTTCTGCAGTAGCCCAAGTGAGAGTGGAAACAGAAGGGAGAATTCCTTAGAAGCCAGCCACAGGCCATTGAAATCTGTTCTGCCCTGAAACTGTTAGCCTATTTGAATCTACTATGAACCAAAGACTCCTCTGCAGGAATACCCAACCTTTTCCTGGACAATTTCCCCCAAATGCACCATGTTGGCAATGTGTACCTGGAAAAGAGCGCTGATTGCTAAGAAAGGCCATTAAGGGGGATAATGGACAAGCTCTGGCTACAGTGTGAGCACCTCCTCAGGCTGGAAATTCTAGAAGCCCAAGGGGTAAGGGAGTAGAACACGGTGGGGTCCCCAGACTGGAGATTCACAGTATGAGGTTCTGAGGTCAATGTGTAGATCAGAGTCAACGTGAGGGGCCTCTGCACAGCATCCTGAGGTGGGGAGTCGGTGGGGTGGGTCATGGCAGGATCTATAGAGAGAGGTGATTTGCACCCATCTGGAAGTGACCGTGTCCTAACAACACCCTCCGTTCTCTTTTATAGTTAACTCAAATTTATTTTTGGTGGTTTGTAGACTCCCCAGAGACCCTATATATATATAGCATGTTCTAAACTGATAAAATGATAAAATTCTCATTCCTTTCTCTATTTCCAATATACTTTTCTGAGACCTTATTCCAACATAGGCTGGTGAGTTTACTTGGCTGCAAAGTAGAAGGGAAAGAATGTAAATTGTGGAGTTGGAGAAGAACGTGTTCAAAGCCTGGCTCAGCCATAGTCTGGCTCTGTTGTCTTGGTTAAGTCATTTGAACTCCCTAGTCTCAGTTTTCACATCTGTGTAATGGGGGTTGTAAGGATTATGAATAGTAGTTGTAATTTTCTGGTCCCTGCTAGACACTTGATAAATATCAGTATTATAATTATAAGGCCAAGGACACAGATTTCTTTCTCACATGAAATGGATATCTTATTTCAAAAAAGGAAAAGAAAAGAAACCTCTTTTCTACCTCCGCAGATTGTATCAAGCCCTGATGTATACAAGCAGCTACACAGAAGAGGTTCTCGGTGAGAGAGGACAAGTCGGCACAGACCCTCTCCTACATCCCTGTCGTTGGCTCACTCAACAGTAACAAAGACTCAGGAGCAACAACCTCATCATATCCGTTTGTTATTTTTTACCTTCCTTTTTGGGGTTATGGATGGAAACTATTAGAGTTAGGGAAATGACTGAAATATTTTTCCCCAGTCATGAAATTATTGTCCATATGAAAGTTCCAAGAACATTCAACGGCCTCAAAGCTCACCACGGTGGTGAGCCAGAACTTACTTGCTTTTGAAACATAAACAAGGATGGTTCTTTAAATGTAACTTCTCACTGTGCCCAGAAATGAAAAATTCCAGCTCGTCACTGATCTCTTACAAAATTTGGAAGAAGCTGCTTCTTTTGTAGGCAGGAGTCACATAAAACCGCCCAACTCAGCTCTCATTCCTTCGTTCGCTCCATGTTTGGTTATAATTAAGTGTTTCATTCTTGAAGTCCTGTATCCACAGAGCCTCCCTGTAGAAGAAGAGTTATCAGAGGCTTATTTCTGCCTTTGCAACGCAGGGGAGAGGGCACCCCTCCGCCCACCTCTGTCTGAACATTAAATCAACAGGAGCTAGAAGTTGGAAGGGGGCCCACTTTCCAATCCTTTGATATTCCTTCCAGTATCCCAATGTGCAAGACACCAAACCCAGGAAAACTGTATGTATGTTTTTGAATCACTGTTGTTTATTTAATTGGTACCTATAAGTAGTACTTCCTTCTTCAACTTTCCTCATTTATGTTAGACCTCGGACAGTCGAGCAATGTGTGGAAGAAAGAGCATTGTGAGAAAATCAAATATCAGAAGTAACCTTTATTTTTGGAAGTTTTGAAAATAAATAGAGGAGAATGAGATACACCCAGGATGGAGATCAAGAAGGAAGATCTGGAAGAGATTGAGTATTTTCCTCATTTAGGGAGAACAATGTATCATCATGACTTGAGTTGGGTGTTGTGACGCTTGGCTGGGAGATGATGCAACATGGTTGACTTAGTCAAGCAAGTGGGTCACCCTGCGGAGAAGAGGAAACTTGGTTTCTTCCAGTGGCCTCCCTTACAGGTCCTCCCTCAGGAGTGCTGGTCCCGCTGCCCAACCCAATCCCATAAAAATGGAAGAAAGGGTCCCAGAGCAGGAGATTGATATGCAGAGATGAGAGATGCAGAGATGAGAATTTCACGAGTATATCATGGCCCAAAATTAGGTTATGAAGTGAACTCAGGCAACCATTTAAGTGGTACGATTGTAGGGACTCAGAAAAACAGCCTGTCCTCACATCAGCCCAAAATTCTTACCAAGATTCTCTTCTGTGACTTAGCTCATTCTAACTTCCTGGCAAAAGGTATGAGCTGTCTTGGAGGAGTAAGCATGATGCTATCATTGCTCATCAGAATTTTAGTATGACTTGGTTTCCCACACGAAGGCCATGGGAGAGAGTGTAAGCAAGAGGACAGTGGACTCTGGCATTTTGATAATAACAAGTAGGGATGGTCAGGGGTGGTTTGCTGCAGGAGAGGACCTGGGACAGACAGGGACTGTCCTACTCAGAACTTTGCATGCTGCTGGCCTGAAAGATGAGCCCTCTCTCCTAGGATTCACAAATCAGTCATTAAGCACTTCCTGGGGGCCTCTTATGTGTCAGACACTCTACTGTGCACCCGAAGAGTATTGAAGCTGCATTCCACAGGTTAACAGATATTTAGGACACCACATGTCTGCCTAACTCTGCATTCGGTGACACCATGATAGGCAGGTAAGTGCAAAAGCAGAGCTGTATGCATGGTACCATGGGGACCCAAGGAAGGGTGCTTAGCCCAGCCCCAAGGGAGAAAGAGAAGATGGTTGGAAAGGCATCTATTTCCGAGGAGGATGGAGGAGGTGATAGCTGAGCCAACATGCTTTCTGTAGCGGAGATGATTCTAAGATGCACTTTTTTCCACATTGTAACATCTCCCAGACTGAGATCTGTCTTATAATCGATGGAGGCATAGTAGCTATAGGCCAGGCAAGCTGTCATAACATAATTGTCATTACTGCACAAGAGCAACCTTGGTCATTTTGTCATCAGTTTGTCTGAGTTATTTGCAACATTTAACGTGGAGTTTAATTGCCATTTAAAATGTCTTCTAGAAATTACATATGATTTGGTATTACAGCAAGAAGCTATTGTCTACATAGAAAAGTATGGGAACAGAGTAAAAGACCATACATTGGACACAAAGAAAGCAGATATGTATCATTGGAAGAATGACCACAGTTCTGTATTTTCTCCCAAAAAAGCAAGTGTTTTATAGGACTCAAGGAAAAGAGACACAAGTAAATGAAGCTCTGTTACATTTTGTTACTAAGATACCAAACAAAGAATCATCTATCACACACCAAGCAACACAGCTAAAGGCAAGATAAATTGCTAAAACCAGAGAAATAGATACAAGAAATTGTCAAAAGAGCAAAGGCTGGTGGTCCTGATTCATGCATGGCACAGGACAGCCCTTAAAGCCTCATGGCATAGTATTAAAAGTAGAGTGTTCTTTTCTTTATTGATGATCAATAAACTAGCCAATAAATGATGTCTTCATCTGATATAATATAGTATTCGGTTGCAAGGAACGGGAACCCACCTACTTTAGCTTAAGCCCAAGGCAACAGTGAGCTACAGCCAGCTTACACAAGCTCACAAAAGGCACATCTCCCTCACTCTGCATTCAGAGACATCATGGTAGCTTGAAATAGTCCACGGTGGGAGTATTTACACCTTGGAAATTGGCAATCGCTATAAATCAGGACTTTGTTGTTTGCTTTTTAAGAGCTGGTTGACCAGCATCTCACTGCCAAAGTGGGGATTTGTGGATTATACAGGAGTATCTTGTGGCAGTCTTGCTAGGGTTTGGAGGCAGGTAATGTAAAGTTACCAAGAACAGAGATAATTTCTGTGTTTTCATCAGTCTTTCCAGAGCCATGTGGCCTCCTATTTCTCCTTAGGCCCACACATCTCTTCATTTTTCTCTCTCTCTCTGGATTTCATGGCCACCTCTGGTACGATCAGGCTCAGGGGAAGTCAGGTAGTGTGTAGACCTGCCTTTTTGAGAACTATGGCTAAGGTAAATTCTCAGGAAGGGTATATGGGGGCAGGACAAAAATGATGAGCATCTCAGGCTCATTCTTAAAGGAAGTTGGTTTGGATGAAAACACTAAGATGGAAGGATATGAGAAGAAGTAACTGCTTTTAGAGTTGCTGGAACAAAAAGTAGAACCCAGGCATGGTAGAAGATGATGCTGAAGAGATCATGCTGAAGAGATGATGATGCTGAAGAGATCATCATCAAGGCCAGGCGTGGGGGACCTCATGTATTCATGCTAGGCGGGGGAGCTGGGGTTAGTTCTACACATGGCAGAGTTTCAAAGTCCAAAAGTATCCTGGGAGAACTGAAGTCTAGACAGTCCTGTAGGCATGCAGAGTCCTGAGTGGCATCCAGCTCGTTGGTGGGAAGAGTATCGACAAGGCAGTGGAAAGCTGGAGCTGTAGATGTGTCCTTTGACTGACACCTTCCATAGCTTGGGCAAGTCACTCATCCTTCCAAAGCCTCCGTTTCTTTATCTACAAAGTGGAGATAAATAAACCTACCCTCTGACTACCTCAAAGGGTTGCTGGAAAGGCAAATGATACAACTATATCATTTCCCTAGGAGGGAAAACCCTCCTAGGACTGTAAAACAAGGTCCAAGCATATGGTATTTACTCATCTGTAAAATGAGGGGGTTGGCCTAGATGGGATCTAATGTTCTACTTTTAAAGTTCTACAACTCTGTTATTATCTTTATTATCTGACGATTATGCTAAAATTATAGATTTTATGGGCATGAAACACCCTTCTCTCATCTTGCCAAGAAAACTTAAGGCGAAGCTCTTAGGCTGAGAAATACCACTTCCTAGGTGGTTGTTTCCACAGAAACACCAATAACCATAAACTTATGCAGGAATGTGAACTGTTTGGGTTTAAATAGGAAGAGGAAATTGATTTATAAATAGAACCAAACCCCTAAAAAAGAATAGAGTTTCTTTCTGTACATTATATGTAATTTAATCCCCCATTTTTAAAATACTGCTTTTTAAACATCTGCTTTTTAAAATATTGCATATTACGCTACTACTGAAATGCCAAATGATTTAAAAGTGGTTTTAGAAAACTGTGGATAAAACTTAGAGGTTTAAAATGATGAGGTCTGGAGATATTTTTCATTCCTAAATAGCCCCTCAGCCACAGTGTTTAGTGTTCAATAACTCTCTTGTGTTTTAGAAAGGAAAGAGGAAACGTCATCTTCTTTCTAGAAATATATCACCAAAAGCGGTGCAGTTAATGACCGATAATAGATTAGAACCACTGCTGACACTCACAGAGCGTTTCCTATGTGTCAGGCGCTGGGCTGAACAATTTACTTGCACCTTCTCATTGAATCCTCACAAAATCTCTAGTGAGGCAGGCACTCTTTTTAGTCCCATTATACAGATGAGAAACCAAGGCACAGGGAGACAAATTGCCTTGCTCAGGGTCCCACAGCCAGCAAGCGGTGGCCCTGGGATTCAAAGCCGTAGACCCTAGCTCCAGCCCTTACCCTTGCTATCACTTGTGCTAGCTTGCATCTGACCACTTAATATGATTTTTTAAAAATGGTTTTCCCAAAGCAAAAGATAGCCTCACGCTATATATTGAGGGGTGATTAGAAAGAATCTCATCTGAAATAGAGGCTTGGTGATACTTCATTTATAAGAGTTAAGAGTGAGTAGTATGAGGCCATTAAAAAAGAGAACAAAATTTTGCCATTTGCAGCAACATGGATGGACTTGGAGGACATTATGCTAAGTGAAATAAGTCAGACAGAGAAAGATAATTTACTGCATGATACCACTTATATGTGGAATCTAAAAAATACAACAAACTAGTGAATATAACATAAAAGAAGCAGACTCACAGGGCTTCCCTGGTGGCGCGGTGGCTGAGAATCCGCCTGCCAGTGCAGGGGACACGGGTTCGAGCCCTGGTCCGGGAAGATCCCACATGCCGTGGAGCAGCTAAGCCCGTGCGCCACAACTACTGAGCCTGCGCTCTAGAGCCCATGAGCCACAACTACTGAGCCCACATGCCACAACTACTGAAGCCCGCACGCCTAGAGCCCATGCTCCGCAACAAGAGAAGCCGGTGCACCACAACGAAGAGTAGCCCCTGCTCGCCACCTCAACTAGAGAGAAAGCCCACGCACAGCAACGAAGACCCAACACAGCCAGAAACAATAAATAGATTAAATAAAATAATAAAATAAATAAATTTATTAAAAGAAAAAGAAGCAGCAGACTCACAGATATAGAGAACAAACTAGTGGTTACCAGTTGTGGGGGGAGGGGCACTTTTGGTGGGGGGAATGGGAGGTTCAAACTATTGGGTGTAAGATAGTCTCAGAGATGTATTACACAACATGGGGACTATAGTCAATATTTTATAATAACTGTAAATGGAAAGTAACGTTTAATAATGTTATTAAACTTTTTTTAATTTTTTTAAAAGAATGAGTAGTAAGTTCAGTGTTCTCAGCACATACAAACAGTTCATGTTTTCCAGAATGGCCAGCCTAAGACATTAGAGGCATCATGTCTCAGGAAAGGCTCAGACTTTCAAAATGCCTTTTGTCCCATAAATAAATGGGAGGATTCCTTATCTCAACCAGCAGGGATTTGGAGAGAAGGCAGGAATTCTTCATCCAAAACTTGGCCTCTCCTTAGCAGCTGACCAAATCATCAATTGCAGCTCTTTCTTCCTATAGTTTGGAATTGGTAAAACTTGTTGAAAGTGAAGGAGACCCTGTGGAAAAGATTCTGTCCCCATTTTCCAAGCAAAATTCTTCAGTCAAGTATCTTTCTGCACATGCATTCAGACTTTAAAAATCCACTTAGAGAAAACCAAAAAATTGCATTCCACTCTCCTTTTCTTAGGTTAACCATAAATGTTTGTGAGGCACAAAAGTGCATAGTGGGGAGGAAACTAATAATCCAGCTCAGTAATAGACTTCTATTTCTAGAACATAATTACCAAGGAGAGCGATCAAGGGGCAGACATTTATTGAGCATTTACTAAGTGCCTCAATGCGTGGGATTGAAAATAAGAGCAGTAAGATCTTAATTAAAAGATCCCTGGGAACTAAACATTGTAAAAACAAAAAGCACACAAAGTTTCCATATAAACTGTGCAAGCAAAGTTGCCTAAGGGAAGGAAAAAACATTAGAGGGATGAGGAATCATGAAGCTGATCGTTTTTTGCCAGGTCTCTGGGGCTCCTTTCCCCCTCAGGGGAGAAATATCTTCTCTCAAATCTCTTCACGTTCTCTTCCACTCAACACACCGGTGGGCTCCCTGCATCTCTGGCTAGAAGCTAGGGATGCAAAGAGGAATTAGATCCCACGAAGAAGTTACGATTCTAGCCAGGATTTACACAAAGCCTCTCACTCTCCGCCTCTCCCCACCTCTCCAGACAAAACAGAGTATGATCATCACTCACACTGATACTTGGATTGGCCAATGACAGTTCAAACAAAGCTCATTCACACTAAAATGTGACGTCCATCGTGCTTTTGCATTTTAAGTCTGTTTCTTCCAATTGTGGATAAGGAGTTTCAGATACGACTACAGAGGTTTTAAGAGGAAGAAGGGAAACTACTTAAATGTCCATCGACAGATGAATGGATAAAGAGGATATGGTATATTTATACAAAGGAAGACTTATGGCTGCATCTTAATTCATCAGGATGAGGATGTATAACCCTCTCAATATTTGTGGGAACTTTATAATTACCTATAATTACTCTGTAAGTACTTGTGTTAAGAGGAAAAGTAGTGGATTAGGATCAGGGCCGTGGGTACTAATCCCAAGGAGAATTGGATCCACAGGACTTAAAGCCAGAACGAGTGGCCTCTTTCCTGAATTCTACCCCCTGAGGTACTCTGGGAAACGACAGGCTCCAAGTACCATTGTTTTTAAAAAACCAATGGAATCTGAGATAGGCTGCAATATTCTATCAGATATGTAACTAACTTTAACATTTAAAACTCTATTGAGACCAAAATAATCTAGCAAATGATATCAAAACAATACTCAGGAATTTAGAACTTTCTGAGTTGCTTAACATGGGTCTGTAGCTCTCAAGGCTAAAAACGCTCTCCCCAGGTCCAGCTGCAGCGGGAGCGCTCTGCATTCCTTCCTGGATGGCAGCAGGCCTCTGGTGCAGAGCAGAAGAAATGTTTGTCTCCCAAAGTTTCCATATCTGGGGTGGGGAATTGTCCGGCCTGGGCTTTCAGCGTCTTATTCATCTCACTTCTAGAAATCAACACAAGCCCTAGAGCCAACAAACTGAGCATCTGGGGTGTAGTTGGGGCAGAGAGCAGCATCATGGCACAGCTGGGGAAAATCAGTCTTTTGCTCTTTGGGAGTCCTGGGTGAGAAAAAGAGCACAAGGAGGAATTCTATGGAAAGAGAGGAGGAAGATCTTCAAGGATCTCACTCGGGCCCAGGACTGAACTACTTGCTGGTGCAGAGCAGCGCATGGGCATCCTAGGGGAGAAAGAAGGGAGTATACTTTCTGTCACTTATCCAGAAGATGAATTTTGACCCAGAAAAGTGAAAACTTCATGTCCAGTGACAAAAAGCAGAGCCTGTTGATGAGTGTTACCAACGGAGGGAGGGCATGCACCGAAAAGAAAAAAGTGGGCTGTCTTAGTTTGCTAGGGTTGTCATAACAAAATACCGTAGGCTTAGTGACTTAAACAACAGAAATTTATTTTCTTGCAGTTCTGGAGGCTGGAAGGCCAAATTCAAGGTGCTGGCAGGATTGGTTTCCTCTGAGGCCTCTCTCCTTAGCATTCAGGTAGTCACCACCTTCCTGCCTCTTCACGTGGTTGTCATGAAGTGCATACACACCACTGGTGTTTCTCTGTGATGAGGGCCCACCCTAATGTCCTTATTTCAACTTAATTACCCATTTAAAGTCCCTCTCTCAAAAAATAGTCACATTTTGAAGTACTGGAAGTTTAAGACTTCAACATATGAATTTAGGGGAGACAGTTCAGCCCACAATGTGGACTCTTAGCAGGTATATTAAAAATACCTGAAACTCCTCACCCTGCTCAGATCGATAATGGATATTGAGTATGACTGCCCTGAACTTCCTGCCTTTCACTAAATCTCCTCTGGCAGAACCTCCCCAACACTGTGTGTGTATACATATGTGTGTATATGTGTATCTGTGTGCAACTCAGATGTATTCTCAAAAACAAAACAAAAAAGAGGGGTATGCAGAATGAATGGCTAGAATCTCAAGATAAGCACAGTGTCATCTAACATAAGGAACCTATCAGCCTGAATACTTTTTAAAATGTTACCAATGTGATAAAATGTAGGTACAGCACTGTCCATACTTTTTATGACCATGGAGATTTGAATGATATAGAGACAGGCATAGAGAATCCCCTGAAGAGGCTTAAGAGTTCCCAGCGTATGAGGCTATCCTCCCACATTCTTCTGAAAATGTCTTTTTTTGCCTCATGTCCTAGATGATAGTTTAGCAGAGTATACAATTCTAGGGGCAATTATTTTCTTTCCGTACTTTGAATTGTCCCCCTGGATTCTGAATTCTCTTGTTGCTGTTGAGAAGACTGGTATCTAATTATTTTTCCTTTTTGGGTAATCTCTTCTTTATCTCTGGTTCTTTTTATGATTTTTTTCTTCCTTTTTTCATTTTGTTTTGTTTTTAGTTTTCTAAAGGTTCATTATGATGCTTGTAGTAATGGGTTCATTTTTATTTATCTTGCTTCAGATTTGATATATTTCTCCAATCTAAGAATTCAGGTCTCTCACCAATTCAGGCTTTTCATTATTGTTTTGAATATTGCCTTTCTTCCATTTGTCTATTGTCTCCTTCTGGAACTCCAGCTAGATATATTTTGAACATCTGTTTTTTTCCTCCACATCTCTTAGCCTCAATTTCATAGTTTCCATGTCTTTCTCTCTCTGTACGGCATTATAAAGTGATTCTTCATCCCTCTCTTCCAGTTTAGTAATTCTCTTTAGCTGTGATATACCTGTCATTTAATCCACCCATTACATTTTAAATTTCAATCATTATATTTTACATTTCTAGAAATTCTATTTGGTTCTTTTCAAAACTGCCCATTTATCCTTTTTTTTAAATTTGAAATTAACATTAATTTACTTTTTATAAGCATTTTATTTTTAAAAATTTTTATTGGAATATAGTGGCTTTACAATGTTGTGTGTTAGTTTCTCCTGTACATCAAAATGAATCAGCTATACGTATACATATATGCCCTCTTTTTTGGACTTCCTTCCCATTTAGGTCACCACAGTGCCCATTTATTCTTGATGGTCTTTTGTTCAATTCTTATGGTTACAATTCCCTCTGTTACTTCATAAATATGTTAAGCACACTTATTTTACATTTTGTATTAGATAATCCTATGCCCAAAGTTCTTGCAGGCTAATTCTGTTCTCCATTGTTTCTGCTGAGCCCAGTTTGTGGTGGCTCTTTTTTCATGTGTCTCTTATTTTTACCGTCAGTTCAAATAAGGCTCCTCTTAAATGTAAGAATCCTGAAGACTCTGGGTTGAAGCTGCGTCCCTCCTAATACCAGGTGCCTTGGGGTGTTATGAACTAGATGTATTCTTTAAATAATTTTTCTACCTGGAGTTTCCTGGACCATGCAAGTAGAGTAAATACTAAATCACCATGATGTCAGGCTTGGGATTATAAATTCACAGCCAAGACCTACTTTGTTTTCATTTTTCATGCCTTTTACCAAGGCTGAAATAAAGACATTTCCTGGTTGGCTTTCTTTCTGCTAGAGGATGGATTTTTTTTCCCTAACCCAACTTTTGACTTGAGAATGTAGATGTTTGAGACCCCTAGCTTTCTCCAGGGTCTCAGTTCTCATCCCAACAGGCCTGTAGTCCCCCCACAGAGAACCAAGCTCCCTGGATCAGCAGATGCCCCAAGCAGCCCCATTCTTCAGGGTCTGCTAGCCACTCTGGTTTCAACTTTTTTTCTTGCTGCCTGTGAATCTCACTTTCTTACAAGTTTAACTGTGCTTTTAAAACCAAATGCTTGGTGTATAGTACCTGGTGTTTCTACGTGTTTGTAGGGAAATTTTTTTCAGAATTTCCCATCAGCCATGTTGCTGGAGGCCAGAGTCCATTCCCCAGCTCTGTAAGCTGGGGCTTCCGCAACCACCTAGGCCATTCTCAGTTATGCCTGAAGAAATTGTGCTCTTGCTTCAGTTTAGTGGGACGGAGTGCCCCTATCCTTTGGGTGTCTGTGAGATTCCAATAATCCATGGAAATATTGTAGTGTAGCAAACAGATCAAGGGGTCAGGCCTCAGAGAACTGGGGCTCTAGCTTTTTTTTTTTTTTTTTTTTTTACTCCAAGGAAGGTTCAATTTAATGGGAAACTGCAACATGGACAACATAATGCCTTCAGGTACATATGCTACAGCTTTGTTCTCTTGCAGTTTAAAGAGACAGTGTAATTATCTTAAATTTACACAAAACATTATGAAACATGGTAGTTGTTCATGATTAAAATAAAGCAGCAATGTCAATTAAGTTAACAGTGTTAAATATATTCACATGATCACCACTGTGATTCAAAGTGGCCACGAGAGAAGTTACACAGCGATCTACGCACACAACATCTGCCACAATGGTGCTTGCCAGTCTGACTGCTTTGCAGACCAGGTAATTTTACGAGACAAATAATCTTGCATTGATTCTTTCATATGTTGAAAGCAATTAAATGTTGTAAGTAGTTTCATTCCTCTGGGGGAGGGGGAGGGGAGGGCCTCTAAAAAGTCAGTGCAAATTGAAGAGAGGTCTCCTTTCTTGAATATTGGAACTTGTTGACCAAGATATGATTCCTATAAGCTGAGGATAAACAAATCTTAAGATATCAAAGAATCTCATAACATTGTCATCAGCGTTTAGCAGATACTTGCCACAAAGAGGAATCCCAGTCCTATAGCAGGGCCTTCTGCGAGTACGGCTGCTGGGGCGGAGGTGGCTGATAGCTGCCTCTGGGCTGGGGCGGCGCTGATGTGAAAGTATAGTTCGGCACCTGGGACAGGCTGGTCCCTGCTTCTGGCATATCATGACGACGGGGGCGGCAGTGGCGGCAGGAGGAGGACTGTCCACTGAAGCCTGGCTGGGCTACGTGCTCCCTTGAACAGAACTGCCCATTGTGTTGAGATAGGAAGCCTGGGCCTGCTGACTAGGAAGGGCTGGGCTCGCGGGCAGTGGCACTGTTCCTTGGCTGAGAGAAGACAGCTGCAGGGGAAGGCTGTAGCTCTGGAGCTGGCCCATCTGTGCGTTCCCTGTGACCGGGTAAGCTCCACGCTGAGGAGGGCCTGGGTACACCTGAGGACCAGAAACACCAGGTGACTGAATATAATACTGCTGATTCTGTAATTTTGCATCCATGGAATACATTGGATCTTCATTCCTTAACTTGGTATACAAGGACAGGGCCTCCATCTCTTTAACATTGAGTTCTGAGAGTTCTGAATGTTCTCTATCAATATCTTCCAGCTTCTCATCAATGAGAGGTCCCATCTGGTGACACATGGCTTCAAGATGAAGGAACTCTGGCAGATCTGGTTGATCATCACTGGGATCCGTACTCTGCAACATCTGTAGCAATTGGTCCATTTTATCTTCATCCATGTAGGCTTGTTCTGGCTCTGGTTCTATCGTTTCTACCTGAACATCATCACTAAATTGTACCATCTTCTCCGTTTTAATCATTTCTGGTTCAGCAGTGAGATCTGCAGTCACAAAATTAGAGGGGAATAACCCCAGGCCTTGATGGGTTTCACCTTTCCACCAGTTGGGGTCACTGTCATCAAGAACTGTAACAGGGCTTCCCTGGTGGTGCAGTGGTTAAGAATCTGCCTGCCAATGCAGGGTTCGAGCCCTGGTCCGGGAAGATCCCACATGCCGCAGAGCAAATAAGCCCGTGCGCCACAACTACTGAGCCTGCGCTCTAGAGCCTGCAAGCCACAACTACTGATCCCGCGTGCCACAACTACTGAAGCCTGCGCACCTAGAGCCCGTGCTCCACAACAAGAGAAGCCACCGCAACGAGAAGCCCGCACACCGCAACGAACAGTAACCCCCACTCACCGCAACCAGAGAAAGCCCACACACAGCAACGAAGACCCAACGCACCCAAAAATAAAAAAATTTAAATTAAATTAAAAAAAAAAAAACTGTAACAATTTCTCCTACTCTAAAAGTAAGTTCATTATCTTCAGCAGCTTCCAAGTCGTATACAGCACGAACTTTTCGGCCTTCGTGTTGGTGGTTAGTTAAGAGATTAGATGTGCTTGGATACAAACTGGAAAGGGTGGTTGACTGCTGCCTTTGTTCCTTCAGTGACAAGTCAATGGCTTTCGCTAGATCTTCTTTTTTGTTAGCCACAGTACCAGGATCTTTGGCTACAAGAGCTGGGCTTGCTTTTGCTTGTTCTGCAGCCTCAAACGGAAGGCAGGATCGTGTAGTGGAAGGAACACTGGACCAAGAGTCAGGAGGCCTGTGTCCTAGTTCCAGCTCTGTCAACTACTAGCTGTGGCCCTGGGCAAGTCACTTAGCCATTCTGGGTCTCAGTATCCTCACCTGACAGCCAATAGCTGGAAACGTTAACACCTTGTTCCTTAAGGTTATTAACCATTGCTGAGAGTCGACTAAGCTGTGGATGATTCTTAAATTCATCCATCCATTCAACCATAAGAGCCTTTAATTTTTCCCACACTTCAAGGTGACACTTGTTTAATCCATTGCTTACTTCACTAGCAAAATCTCTTGAACGTACTTCTAAGTGAAACATGTTGCCACAATTTGGTACACGTACTCCTAGAAAAGTCAGAGCCTGCATAGCAACATGAGGATCTTTGTGGTTCACCCTCCTCATAATAGACCGTAGACAACCTTTAGGTCTGCATGGTGTCCACTGAGGTCTGCTGCCCACAAGGCTGGACGAAAAGCGACTGAGAGCTCTACGTTAAAGGGCTCCCAGAGCTCACACAGTTGTCAGAGCTCGTACCAAAGTGGACAGTCCTTGCAGCAGAGCGTTTAGGCCTTGGTGATGGGGCTACACCATCCCCAAAGACTATTCTAAATCCATCCAATAACCACCAGTGCGAGACTGACCGGCTTTACCACAGCTATCCAACATGAGGCCCCAGTCCTCAGCAGTATTCATCTCACCGGTTGCTTTCTCGACATCCTGATCGAAGGGATTGGTGGCAAAGAGAGGCATCTCCACTGCGTGCTGAGGTGTCCTCAGGGATTCCCCGTCGACACCAAGGGAGTCAGGGTGCGACCGAGGAAAGAAGGGTCCTCAGGCAAAAACAGCGACCGAGACGGACTCTCCGGGCTCCGCGGCAGCTCGTCCTCTCCCCGAGCCCCAGCTACCGCGGTGGCGGCAAGCGCGGAGGAGCGGGGGCTCCAGCTTTGAGTCTGCTCCTTAGACAAATCCCTAAAACTCTGTGTAACTTAGTTTTTTGTTTTTTTTTTTTTTGCGGTACGTGGGCTGTACCCGGTACGCGGGTACTCTCAACCACTGAGCCACCAACTCAGTTTTTTTATTGCACAATAGGACAGTAATTATTGCCTTACTTATTTTTTATAATGGGGGGGTAAAAAATGTGACAAGTGGGTGTAAAAATCCTTTGTTAACTCTAAAGAGTGGTATCGATGCCAGCCACTGTGTAGCTAAGGGATAGTATCAGGCGCCGCTTTGCAAAGACAATGAACTTTGCTCCATACGCCTCCCGGGGCGGGGCGTCGGGGGGATCTGCCTGAGGAAGGTATCCAGATTCATTTGCAAGGATTAAAAATGTACTTTTCTGGGGAACTAGCACACAGCGTATACTACCAGTATCTTCCTTCTGCGTATAAACAACATAAAACCACAGCAAAAAGCAAGGGTTGGGGCTTCCCTGGTGGCGCAGGGGTTGAGAGTCTGCCCGCCGATGCAGGGGACGCGGGTTCGTGCCCCGGTCCGGGAAGATCCCACATGCCAGGGAGCGGCTGGGCCCGTGAACCATGGCCGCTAAGCCTGCGCTTCTGGAGCCTGTGCTCCGCAACGGGAGAGGCCACAACAGTGAGAGACCCGTGTACCGCAAAAAAAAAAAAAAAGCAAGGGTTGAAGAAAAAAACCACACACAAACTCTTAAAATACAAATTGTGTATTTTTGCACCTTAGGAGATCAGCCTGTCTAAATATTTGTGTTCATTCAGTTCCATTGATTTTGCACCATCTGACTCTTCTGAGTTTCTTCAAGCTCTTTAACGATGGTCTGAACTCCTCAGGCCAGATTCATTAGAAAAACACCTTCATCACTCTATCCTGTTGCACTTGCCCATCAATCTCACCTTGACTGGGGAGCCTGCTCTGGATATCTCTAAGCTCTCTCTTTTGCTACTGCATCTGTATCTTTTATCAGTGACCTGTCCCTTTGGAAAGGGCAGTGATCTTCTGTCTCTCCCACAGATGCGCCGAGGGTACCCCTGCCTCCACTTCCACTATGTTTGTCTGCTTCCCTATGTTACAACCCAAAAGGGTTTGTTTTGGTTTTTTCCCTCCAAGGTTTTTAAAGCTTGGCTACAAGGTGTGGGGCTTGGTTCTTCAGACCAGCATCAGGGCTGGGAAATTGTTAAAAAGGCAGAATGTCAAGCCGTTCTTCAGATCTACTGAATCAGAACCTACTTTTTCAAGAGATCTCAGGGGATTCAGATGCACATTAAAGTTTGAAAACCAGGGCTTCCCTGGTGGCGCAGCGGTTAAGAATCCGCCTGCCAATGCAGGGGACACGGGTTCGAGCCCTGGGCCAGGAGGATCCCACATGCCGCGGAGCAACCAAGCCCGTGCGCAACAACTACGAGCCTGCGCTCTAGGGCCCGCGAGCCACAGGTACTGAAGCCCACACGCCTAGAGCCCGTGCTCCTCAACAAGAGAAGCCACCGCAATGAGAAGCCCGCGCACTACAACAAAGAGTAGCCCCGTCTCACCGCAACTAGAGAAAGCCCACATGCAGCAATGAAGACCCAATGCAGCCAAAAAAAAATAAAAGAAAGAAAGAAAATAAATAAAGAAAAAATTTTAAAAAGTTTGAAAGCACTGTTTTAAAAATCATCATACTGAAAGAACATTTTTAAACCAATAATTTGCAAATGTATTGTGTGTAAGAGGCCCTTGGGATGCTCCTTAAACATGCAGATTTTCTGATCCACCCAATGGAGAACTGAGTCAGTATTTCTGTGGACAGACTAGTGCAGAGGCCACACTTGGAGAAACTCACTTTCAAACAGAAAAAGTAGAGCATCTTCACTGTGCTTTTCATCAGTGGAAGGTGTTTCTAGCATGTTAGGGTGATTCACTTCCGACACACTTGTCAAGGTATAAGGGCAGTAAAGTTCGGGGTTTTTTCCCTTTCAGAAACCTCCTAGATTCCTTCATCGAGGCTCCTAGGTGTTCAGACTTCTTCCTCAAGTTTTCCCAGGGGCCCAGAGTGCACTAGACCACCTGCCCAGAAAGCAAGTGAGCATCTCCTCAGTACAGTCCTTCTGCCTTGACTCTGATGGGCAGGGATATGTCACTCTTCTCTCTGCACCTGCTACCGGAGAGGATGAAAGATAATGGTATTTAAAACACGGGGGAAATCTCTTTTAAATGTCTGTTTTATTAGATCTCTGTCACTTGATTTCCTCCCATCTTACTGAAGCCAGAATGTGCTCACAAACCCCTGTCCAAGCTGAATATTCAGGTTGGGTTCAAATTCCAGCCCTGGTGTTTTCTTACTAGGTGACCTTCAGCAACTTTCTTAAGCTTCCCTGATCTAGTTCCTCACCTCTAAATGGAAATAATAAGAGCATGTACCCCAGAATGTTGTTGTGAGGATTTTCAGAGTTAATGCTTGCCAAATATTGTTCTACGCTTGCTGCAAAATAAGCATTGCTAAATTTTAACATATTATCAAAGAAGATGCTTTGGCAGAGATAGCTAGATGCCTACCTACGGTGGACAGGTACTTTGCTGGTCCCCTGTGAACCCTGCTTCCTGGATTTTATGCCTTTGTGTAATTGCTTCCCACTTTGACTTTGGATTCGGCCAGGCCATGAGCTTTGGCCAATGGGACCGTGGCAAGCATGGTGTAAGTGGAGGCTTGATAAGCACTTGCACACTGAGGTGCATGCCCTCAGAACGTTCCTTCCTGGAACCCAGCCACCAGTCCATGAGGAAGCCCAAGACACCACGTGAAGGAGAACCAATGTCTCAGCCAACAATCCCTAGCTGACCTCCAGCCAGGGACCAACGCTAACCACCGGCTCTAGGAGTGAGACCATTTCAGGTTATTTGGCCATTCCAGAACCACCTGGTCAACCCACAGAATCATGAGAAATAATAGATAATACTGTTGTTGGGTTTTTTCCTTCTTTTTTTAAAAATTATTTCTTTATTTATTTATTGGCTGCGTTGGTTCTTCCTTGCTGCGTGTGGGCTTTTCCCTAGTTGCAGCGAGCAGGGGCCACTCCCTGCTGCAGTGCATGGGCTCCCCACCGCGGAGGCCCCCCTTGCTGCAGAGCACGGACTCCAGGTGCACAGGCTTCAGTAGTTGCGGCATGTGGGCTCAGCAGCTGTGGCTCACGGGCTTTGTTGCTCTGTGGCATGTGGAATCTTCCCGGACCAGGGCTCAAATCCGTGTCCCCTGCATTGGCACGCGGACTCCCAACCACTGCGCCACCAGGGAAGCCCCTGTTGTTGCTGTTTTAAGCCACTAAGTTTTGAGGTCGTTTGTTTCACAGCAACAGATAAACCCAATATCCATTCTCCCCGTTTCCGCATTAGCAGAACCCCAATTTTATTTCATGTACAACGTACCCAGCAAAAAAGTCTGTATTTCCTTCCCTTCCTTTCAGAGGGGGCTGGCCATGTGACACAGTTTTGACCAATAAAATTAAGAAGTTGAGTGGGGCTTTCAGAAGATCTCCCTAAGAGGGGTAGGCCACACTGGCTGTCCACTCTTCCCCTTCTGCCTGCCTGGAACACAGAATGGATGCTGTAGGCAGGTAAGCTGTCTTCTGACAATGAGGGGAAAATCTAGAGAATCACAGAGACCTCAGACCTGACAGCCTTGAGCCACTGATCTAAATAAAGCAACTTTTCAGAATATGAGAAAAACAAGCCCCTATTTTGTTAAAGCCACTGTTGCCTCCTAACAGTCCCTGTTATCACTGTAACAGGCAGCTGATTCCAACGCTCATGATGTTTCAATCACAGTATTTACTGGCACGGAGGCTGCGTAGTATAGTCGTCTTCAGTCCGGGCTGCACTCTAGAATTGGAATCTCTGTGGGTGGAGGTGAGTTTACTTGTATTTTGGTTCCCATAGCACACTGCTTCATAATAGTTCAGCAGAATAGTACGCCTTGCGTTTTCAAGGGTACAGCTTGCCTGGCAACATGGCTTGGCAAAGCCACAGAATAGTGCTGAGGAGCTAGAGAGCAACATGAAGGCCTTTGCTGTTTTCTTTTCATGACTCTTTGTCCATGTATGCCTAAGATCATCTCTTCAAATAGGTTGGAGGTCAAGGACATCTCCTATTTCTTTTTACTATGTGTGCTCAATGCTGTACCTTACATATTAGCCAGTAATTTTCCATAAAGATTTAGCAAATTGTGCCCTAGAAGTGTTTAAACTATATCCTATGACCATTTTTATGTTAATTTGTTTGTTTGTTTGTTTGCGGTACGCGGGCCTCTCACTGTTGTGGCCTCTCCCGTTGCGGAGCACAGGCTCCGGACGCGCAGGCTCAGCGGCCATGGCTCACGGGCGCAGCCGCTCCGCGACATATGGGATCTTCCCAGACCGGGGCACGAACCCGTGTCCCCTGCATCGGCAGGCGGACTCTCAACCACTGTGCCACCAGGGAAGCCCACTCTCAGCCTTTTGATAACCAACCCCCTCCTTGATGTTTGTGAGCTCCTCACAATGCCCTCCTCCACTGCCTCAATGGCAGATACTTTCTGGAATTTCTGACACGCACAGCAGAACAACCAATGTGGCACATGGATCGCTCTTTGGATTACCTTAAAATGCTCTTTCCAAGAAAGGAGAGGCCAAGAAGATTGAGCTTTTGGTATTTGTTCCAAGGTGATGACACCTGGGTTCTCATCTTCTCTTATCCAGTCCTCTGCCAGAACAGGGAGAAGTAGTGAGATCAATGTGAGAGTTGTTTTTAAACAGAGGTGGCCTGAAAGCAATATGACATGGTGGTTACGAGGACCTCTCTGGAGTCGGGCATCCCACACCTCCATTCTTGGCTCCATTCTTTCTGGTTCTAGGATTTGGACAAGTTGCTGGATCTATTTAAAGCTCAGTTTCTGCACTCTAAAAACAGGATAATACTCTGTCCAAGTTGCTGTGCGAAGTAAGGAAAACGGCATCTACTAAATCCTCTATCCATACTTAGCTCTTGAGCAGACAGTGGTGCACAGCAGTTAAGAGTGAAGGCTCGAGAGCTGGACTGCCCTGGTTTGAATCTCAACACTACTACTTCCCAGCTGTGTGACTTTGGGCAAGTTACTTAATCTCTCTGTGCCCCAGTTCCCTCATGTGCCCAACGGGGATGATAATGGTACTTATAGGTTTGACGTAAGGATTAATTTGACCTAACATTAGGTGGGCCTGACATCTCAGTTTGCTCAGGACAGTTGCAGTTTATGCCTTTTGTCCGGTATCCTGGCTGGTTCAGCATTCGCCTGCCCTACTTCACTCTCAGAAGTGTCACAGGTTGTAAAATTAAGTATATATCGCTTAGAAGAGTGCCTGGTACACAGTAGGTGCTAAATGTGTGTTAGCTGCTGATATCAGCCCCCATAGCAGTGCTATGCAATAGAAATACAATGTAAGCCAGATAGTAACTTGTCAATTTTCTACTTAGCTACATTTTAAAAAGCAAAAAGAAATAACTGAAATTAGTGTCTATAATATATTTAACCTAATATATCCAAAATATCAGCATTTCAATGTGTAATCAATGTAAAAATTATTTGTGAGATATTTTTCTTTGTTAGTCTTTGAAATTTGGTGCGTATTTTGCATTTGTTGCACATCTCAGTTTGGACTAGTGACATTTCACATGCCCAGTAGCCTAGTAGAGTAGTGACATTTCAGGTGTTCACACGTGGCTAGTGGCTGCCATACTGGACAGCGCAGTTCTGCAGACTTTCCATTCCTCATTGGAGATGATGGGCCAGACGGTCTTAAGACCTTCTCAGGTCTGTAGTGTCAAGGTTCAGATGCTTAGCTTCTCTGCCGTACTCCTACAATCGGGGCTCTGATGCAGGGCTGCGGAATGTATTTTTACTAAACATCTTAGCCTTCCCTCCCCATCGGGTGCCCAAGTCACTGAGAAGGAAAGGGTAGTAACCTACCCTTGGAGAAATTTCTGCTGGCTTCCTGGCAAGTGGAGAAACCATGGGCTAATCAGTGTTTGCACGCTACTTTATTACTATGGTCTTACTCAATTATGAAAAGCAATGCCACACGTATTAATTTCTCCCATGTCACAGTTTCCTCCTATTTGGAAACATCGTCAAGAAAACACAAAAGGTGGTTTTGCTATGAACATTTGGCCTTTTCCCCGTAGACGATCTCTCTCCAAACTTCTGATTGTGTTTTTGTTCCATTCTCTGGACTGGGTCCAATATCACCACATTCCTCTAAATTATGCTGCCTCTAACTAGACCCAGAAATGCAGTCAGATCCTGACCAAACACCAAAGAGTGGAGGGGGACTTTTTGATTCTGGTACTTTTCGGCTATCTCTATCTCCTCCTTCAGGGACAGATTCTTTTTATCCCAACAAGTCTTAGCTTTGTTTTCTCAAACTTAAGAAGATTTTAATCTGGGGAGAACTGATATTGGTGAGAGATGGAGCAAGAAAGAAGGAATGTAATATTATTTAATTTCAAAAATGAAAATTGAGCCCTACCGATCGATGAATCTCATTTATGGATCCTAAGTACTGGCTAGCAACACTATTAGGACCTGCTAGAACAGACCCTTTGCCATAACATGTGGGGACAACGTTGCCTGTGAAGGCTCTTCAAACTAAGAGAATGGTCTTAGGATGTTAGAGGCCATGTAATTCAACGTTCTCTTTTACTGAGTGGGAAAGTGGGCCAGGTGAGATTCAAACACGTGGTGCAGTTCAAAGGGCAAGTGAGTCAAACACAGGGGTCGGGAAACCTGGTCCCCTGGCTCTTATTACTCTTAGTATTGCACATCACACCACAGTTGCTTTGATTTGGGGATACTTCTCCTATTGAAATTCAACATGCTGTTCATTCCCAAAAGGTTCTACCAACTTTATGCAGTTTATATGGTCATTTTATCCTTGCTTCCATCTCTCAAACCCTTTCACACGGGTCAGCTCTCCATCCAAGGGTGGTGTTCAATGTATCCTGAACCCAATTAGCACTTTCTAAAAGGCCTGGGCAATAACACCACTTGGTGGTCAAGCATGGGTGTTCAATCCCATACTTGACCACCAATCTCCCTGCAGGTGGCAGAATGTCAGCTGTGGTCCGAGCAGGTGGTTTGAGTTTCAACGGAGGGTGGGAGCTGGTAAAGGGTCTTGGCACAAAGATTAACTATGAATCCTTCCCTCCACAACAATCTCTCACCCAGACTAATGTAGATGGTGGGATTATAAATCAAGGAGAATAGTGGCAGGGTGGTGGTGGTGGGATGAATTGGGAGATTGGGATGGACATATATACACTGATATGTATAAAATGGATAACTAATAAGAACCTGCTGTATAAAAAAATTCTAAAATTAAAAAAATAAACAAATAAATAAATTAATTAAGGAGAATAAGCACACAAGCCACCTATGGGAGCCACAGGGCTGACAGGGGCCTACCAGCCCCCAAGCAGGTAGCTGGGACAGGGCCTGGCCATGTAGAAGAAAAAAAAAAAAAAAAAAAGAAGAGGGACAGGGTTCCTATGAATAAAAGGCTGATGACCCCGCCTTACACAGTTTTGTCTGATATTTTAACTCCTTCAGCTACAGAATACACACGTTAAGTTTCCAAAGCAGCACGGTACACCCTGTACCCCGTTCCAATGCCCACCCTGCCAGCTGCCACCGCTTGAATGACACTGACCTGCTGAAAGGGGAACAGAAGACTCACACGTGGCAGTATTGTTCCCGATAAACACCCTACGCCACCCCATTCATATGAACTGCAATGAAAAACCGTATTGTGGAAATCGCCAGAACTAAACCAAAAAGAAGTTTACCAGTTCCCGTGTCTTTCAGAGGGTGATTTGAGAGGGATAAAAGACAGGAAGAGGAGTGTACGTCTTGCTTTAAACCCGTTCTTCCTCACTTCTCTAAGGAATCTCTGACCTATGATTTAGGAAGGGAAGACCATGCAACTAGTTACACAGCTTTTGCTCTCTGTTTGATAAGTCACCTGTTACAGCTAAGACAGGCTGTTCCCTTGGCTTGGCCATGGGTGGGGGAGACAGGGGTACAGATGAAGTCTGACCTGGGGTCATGGAGATCTGACCAAGACATTATAAACTGAACTCAGGTTAATTTCAGTTTTGTTGGAATTTAAAAAAAAATCAATTGATTGAGTCGATCTCACCAAAAAAAGGACTCATACCACTCATTTATTCTAGAAAACTTCCTGCCCTGTGCAAAGGACGTAGAGTTAACGGGGGGAACACAGGGGCTTTGGTGATTAAAGACTTTTCTTTTTTTAACATCTTTACTGGAGTATAATTGCTTTACAATGTTGTGTTAGTTTCTGCTGTATAACAACATGAATCAGCTGTATGTATACGTGTATCCCTATATCCCCTCCCTCTTTAGCCTCCCTCCCACCATCCCTATGCCATCCCTCTAGGTTGTCACAAAGCACGGAGCTGATCTCCCTGTGCTATGTGGCTGCTTCCCACTAGCTATCTGTTTTACACTTGGCAGTGTATATATGTCCATGTCACTCTCTCACTTCGTCCCAGTTTACCCTTCCTCCTCCCCATGTCCTCAAGTCCCTTCTCTAAGTCTGCGTCTTTATTCCTGTCCTGCCCTTAGGTTCATCAGAAGACTTTTTAAGCCACAGCTGGTTAACATGATCAAAATGAGTGGCAAAGCCGTCCCAAATTTAACGGGAGGTGGAGAGCTTTGAAATCCTTGGAACTACAGGAGGAGCCCATCACGATTCAAACGCCGGGCTCAGCGGGCTGGGGAAGAGAGAGGAGCTGTCGGCGCCTCCTTTGCATCCCAGACCCTGCGGGGAGGGCGTTCCCCATGGTGCCTCTCAGTTCAGACGGTAGGTTTCTCCTTCCTAACTCTCCGAGCAATACTTAACGCTGGTAGTTTTCTCCTGCCACCTGATGAGCGTTACCGAACATATTCCAACCAACTGGTTCAGTCCAGAGACTACGAGCATGTTCCAGTTTACTTTCTGTTCAGTAATTTTGGAAAATATGACCGATTTGATTCTGGTTAGAAAGCGCTTGGATCAGCGACTTTAAAACACCCCACGACCGCAAACGACTTTGGACGTTAACCAGAAATGCATTACTATTCAGGATCTCATCCGTCCTAAACCCTGGGGTCAGAGCACCGGTGGTTTCCATTAACTTCAGGTGATGATGATGAAAGATCCACGGGGGAGAATCCCACGATCCGTGGAAAACTAAAAGCAAGCCGCGGACGCCCAGGGCGCGCGGGCCGGGAGTACCTCCCGCAGGTCCGGATCACCTGACTCGCGGAATTTGGGGCCGCGCGGGGTGGAAGGGGAGGGGAATGGTTAGCACCTCCCTTCCCGCTCCCGCGGGATCCGGGTCGGCGGGGGCCGGCGCCGGGCGGCCACGTGGTGGTGCTGCCCCCGCCCCGCCCCGCCGGCCCAGCCCGGGAGGCGCGGCGCCCACTGACCCCCGCAGCGGGGGAGGAGGAGGGACCGAGGCGCAGGAAGCTGAGCAGGAAGCGAGCCCGGCGTCCGCGTTTTTCCTGGGGAAGCGGCGGGCGGGGTGGCGCAGCCAGCGGGGCCCGGGAGCCGCCGCCGCCGCCGCCTAGATGGGGTGAGTGCGCGGCGCCGAGAGTCGGGAGGCTCCCCGGAGCGGGCTCGCGGGCTCCGGTCCCCGCCTTTGTGTCTGGGGTTCGGACGAGGGAGGCGGCCAGATAGGCGCGGACGACGCGCCGGCGGAGTGGCTCGGCGGGCTGGCAGCGAGGGTCCCGCCACCAGTCCCTTGTCCCCGCCGGCCGCCCGCTGTCTGCAGAGGGCAGACTGGGAAACACAGGAAGAGGAGGATGGTGGGCGTCAGAGCAGAAAGGGAGGACGAGCCAAGTTAGGAGCGGGGTTTTCTCCTACCGGCCCCCGCGACTCGCAGGCCGGCTGGGGCAGGGGTGGGTGCGGAGGGAGCGCGGGTGGGAATGAATGACCAGTCCCCGGCAGGGCGTTCTGGGTGCCCCGAGTCGGCTCCCTGTCCCACCTGCCTGGCCCGCCTGCGTCTGGCTCCCCCCAGTCCCCGCTTCAGGGCTCGACCCGCCTCCGCGCTGAGCTTGGAGGAGCTGGGGAGGAAGGCGCGAGCGGGAGACTCGGGGGGCTCGGCGACCGAGGGTCCGCTATTGTTCTTTTTTTGACTCCGGGAGCCCTCCGCTGGCCCAAGGGTGCTGGCAGGGCCACTCCGGGCCTGCGACTGACCCCGCTCCCCGTCCTTCCTGTCCGTTTCCCCACCACAGCTCCGAGGAGGGCCGGGAGGAGAGATGCTGGAGTTCGGGCAGCCTTCGGGCAGCTGGGGCTTTGGGAGGAGGCAGGATGTGGAGCCGCGCGCGAGAGGGGCGCCCGCCCGCCATCTATCCCAACCTCTGCCCGGGAGGGTGGGTACCCTCCCTAACCACCCCCCCTCCCTTCGCTGCTGGCTCGGGCAGGTTTTTGTGCCTGCGGTTTAGTTTCTGCAGTTTGCAGAGTACATCTGCTAACCCCGGGCTCTCGCTCTCCTTTGAGTTTGGACCTCGTCCCCCGCTTTTGTGGAGGGGGGTGGGCCTCAGAGCCGGGAGAGACAGCAGACGCGGCAGACGGAGCCCAGGGGAAAGTGGAGGCGCTGCAAGTGATCTCCCAGCGCCTGGGCTCTGTAGCCAGGCTTGGGCTTCTCCAAGGAGCCCAGCTCAGCGCAACTTTGTTTCCAGTGATTGGGGCAAATCTGCGGACTCAAGGCCGCTCACCTGAACCAGCGGCTTCCCTTGGCCACAGGCTCACAGGTGACTTAGATGGGTTTCTCTTTTCCTTCCGCGAGAGGAGACTACCGAGCGCCCTGCCAGTTCTCTGGAGAATGTCATCTCAAGACCGTCAGGGCCTGGCAGAGGGAGGAATTGTTTTACTGATCAGTGAGACTTAAAAGAAGCTCATCTTAGCGAGGAGAGTCTCACCTCCTTGAGGTCTGAACAAAGTTGGAAAAGAGAGAGTGTATCACAGGGAGGCTGGATTTTGATTGCTCTGTCCCCAGCCTACAGAGTCGTTGTTTACAGGTGTGGCTGGGAATTTTATTACTGATGGATGGAATCAGATCATCCTTTCTTAATGATGCTTACTTAACCAGTGTCATATTTTTTCCCTTCCGCTTGTAAGAGAATAGATTTTATGTGAGGAAATGTATCCAGTTCTTGTAATTTTTAACCAGTGCTTGCAGAACTTGGATTGGGAGAGGTGCTCCCATTCTGGGCTGTCTCCATTCATGGAAATGCTTCAGTAATGAATGTATTGTATCATTTACACTCCTTAGATGTGTTTTTATGGCTTTTTGCGGGGGGAGGGAGGGAGGGTTATAACCCTGTTGAAAAATCTTATTACTATTATCTGTGAAATTGAGATAAAGTAATGGATGCTGGGCCTTGGAGATTCAATGGGGACGTGATGTAGTGCCCCGTCTGCTAGTAGTGTATCTGACAATGAAGTTCTGTCTCCAGACTGCCACTTCTATAGCATCTTTGAGGCCGGCACACCTAGTATCACTCACCTTTTAAAGGTGAAGAACCTGAGCTTTGCAAGTTCGGGGAACTCGGCCTCGGAGTCACTGGAATGTGATGAAGGAGCTTTGTCTGTCTCTCTGTTCCTTCCTTCTAGCCTTCCTCTTTTTCCAAATAAAAGTATGAAAAATCTCAAACGTACCTAAAGAGAACATAGTAAGGCTTCCATTTTTCCACGACTTATGTTTGAGTTGCTAATCTTTCCATATTTGCTTCATACCCCCACACACACACCTGCCCCTTAAAAATAAACTGTAACTGAAATATTTTATCCATCCTTCCTCCTCTGCCTCCATCCTCAGGTAACCACTAACGTGAAGTCAGTGTACACAGTGCCCAAAGGTGTTTGGTACTTCGGTATTACATATCCGCAAACTGTATCTGCGAGCTTGTGTGTTTAACATTTTATTTAAATGGCATAATTCTATATACACACGGCTTGCATTTTTAAATTTGTCATTATGTGTTTGAGGTACATGTAGATCTTATTTACTTTAGCTGCTACAGAGAACTCTAGTGTAGGAATAAATTATAGCATACGCTTTTCCTCACCAAGAGAAAATTTGAGTTTCCACTTTTTCACTGTTATACTTTTTCTTCAGAGGACAGTTGATCTTTCCCACTTTTTTACTGTAACAGTGCTGCAGTCAACATCTGAGGCATGTTCCCTTGAGTAGTTTCTTTGTTACACACCTGTACATTTGATTGCTGGGTGGTGAGATCTAGGTAATGATGCATTTATTATTTCTTCCTCAGCAATATGTAGGGTGTATGTAGGGTCTCTCCTGGTTATTTGCTGAATGAAAAGTGAAATTGATCAATTTTTAGCTCTAAGAGTGTTAGTTGGCTGGATTCTTTAGTTTTTTCAATTAAAAAAAATAAGAGTGCCTCTTAATTCTAAAGTTGGAGCATCAGACAGAAGTGTGGTGCTGAGTTTGGGATACGTGTGCTGAAGCCTTTTCTTGGCCGGTCACTGGTGGTGTAACCCTGGGTTACTCACTCTACCTTCTCGTCCTCATTTCTTCAGACTTGGAAAGATTAAGGGGCTTGAGTATGCATTTACAAAGGCACATTCCTGCTCTAAGTGTGTATGAAAATACGGCTGTGTTCATGACATTTTGCCCTGAATGGTAACCTCTTAATCTGGAAGCAGTTCAAGGCATTTAAACCCATTGGTTTCCTCATTATTCCTTCAAATTACCAGGCACACTCCTGTCTCAGAGCCATCGCGTTTACTGTTCCCACTCTCTGGACTGCTCTTCCCCTAGATGTCTCCAGGGCTGTGGCCCTCAACCCCTTAGCTCTTCACTTAGACATCACCTTCTCAGCCCATCTTCCCTGGCCGCCCCCTTCCAGCATGTCCTGCTGCTCTTTTCTCCTTTATTTGTTTGTTTATTTATTCATCCATTTACTTATTTATTTTTGACCAGGGGTCGAACCCGGGCCCCCAACAGTGAAAGCACCAGTCCCTAACCACTGGACACGGAGAGTTCCCTTTTCTCCTTTATTTTCTTCCACGGCACTTAATTGCCTTCAAACTTGCCAGAAGTTTGTATTAGTTTGGTTCATATCAGTAGTATGTCTGTCCTTACTAGAATATGTGCTCCAGGAAGACAGGGGTTTTGTCTCTTTGTTTACTGTTGAATCCCTAGTGTCTAGAACGTTGTTGACGTACCGTAAGTACTCACATGTTTGTTGAATGAAAGAATTTCATGCTTTTTTGTTGTGATTTTTCTACTTAGAATTTCTCTTAGCACATATCGGATATCCTAAGTGGTGCTGGCTGTTCTCCCAGCTGTATTTGAGTGCCCCAGATGTCATATTTACAGGTTGCATCAGGATAAAAACACAGGTTCTTATACACAAAGCACTTCATTTAAGTCTGTGTGATCTATCCCACAAAGCACTTGTGCCTTCATATTTTTCTGCAGCATTTACCTAAACCTGAATTCAAAAGAAAACATAAGTAACACGATGCTCAGAAGCACACCCATCTTTCCTTTTCTTGGTACCTGAGCTTTCCCACATTTTAAATGTGGAAGATGTATAACCAAGTGATGTTCCCCCTCCATTCCATACAGGATCCAAACAGACTAGAAACGGTGTCGAGTAACACCCACCACACTGAATTTCTAAGAATAGAAAGTGCATTTCTCAGAATTGTTGCAGAGGGTTTACTCATCATTGCTCTGATTTTGTGCGTTCATCCTGAGGTGGTGTTTTCTTTTTTCTGTGGTTGGGGGGAATGGTGACCTTAATCTGAAGATCCAGGAGAAACCAGTATATATAGTAGTGTACCCAGAAATACTTAAAAAACTGTCACATCATAAAATCCGTAACTCGTGGTACTGAAAACATTCACTGTTAGTGCCGTGCATTATTTTGCTAAAAGCCAACTGGATTTCCTCTACGTAGGAGAAATGATGAATATAGGAGTTGACAAAGCAAAGCTAAATATATCAAAGGCCTCTTGGGTATGTTTTAAATAGGTGATAGGGAAAAGGATTCTAGATTTTTTTCCGCATTATTTATTTATATAGGTATATGATACTGATGGTATCTTTTTAAAAAAATCATTAAGATGCTGCATGATTTAGAGGTTATTTCTTTTTGTTTTATTGCTACCCACGAGCTGAAAAGTGTTGGTTTAATGAAAGAGAAATGTTGTTAATCAAACCTCAGTTTCCCAACTCTAGCCATCTACAGTGAACAGACTGCTCTAGCCTTTGATATCAGACTCACTGGTTATTAGTCAATTTAGTCAATATTTTAATAAGTAACTGTAACTGTACAGACTTAGCCATGTGTTTTAAAACAAAACATTTTTCTCTTTGAAGTATGCCTCATTCTTCATTCTTATATTGTGTCCAGTAGAGTATCTGTCACATAGTAGGTGGTTAACATTGAACTACACACACACCCCCCCACCTCCCCCACCCCCCCACCCCCCCACCCCAGGGCCATATAGTCCTTCAGGGTGGCCATCAGATATTGAGCTTTCAGAGTCTAGAGGAGAATTTAAACAGTAATCAAAAGGCCGAGGAGTAGAGGTAGTTAGCAAAATGCTAAGGCTGAAGTTCAGAAGATGTAGTTCTTTCTCAGGCAAGTCACATCACCTCTATAAGCCTTGGTTCTCTTGCCTATCGTTAAGAAACCCCTTTCTGCCCTATCCACCCTTTGGAGCAGTTACTGTGTCTTAACTGCTTCACCAGCTGGTTTTGTGTGATGGGTCTCACCTCATTTAACCTTACCTGGGATCTAGTCCAGTTCTTTCTGTAGTAAATGGCATTCACTGGAAATAGTGTCTTGCCTTATAAATTCCACAACCATTGGTCACCCCTGGGTAAGGGGCAACCTTTGGGAGTTCATGACTTATCCACCTCTGCTTCTAAATGAACGGAATCCAGTTGTGAGAAAAGTTGGTTGTAGTCCAAGAAGTTTATTCTACAGTGGAAGAAAATATATACTCTTTTCCTTTATTTTTTTCTTAAATTGACATTTAGTGAAAACCAAAGTTTATCATCAAGTAACCAAACGTAAGCAGTTCATCCTCTACTGTATCAGTTTCCCTCAAAATCAATTACTACTTTTAAACCTCAATTCAACTTTTCTTATCCCTGTTAAGTATTGCAGTTGGTAAGAGCAGTATCAGTATTTTTCTTTTTTTCTTTTTCCTTTGCTTACTAGATGAATTCAGTTTGCTTAATCCAGAGTGTTTTCTTTTTAAAGAGCTAAATGACTCTAGAATTAACAGCCCAGCAGCATCTCTCTCTTTTCACTTTCACTACATCTGTCCAGTTCCCTTTGCTGGCTGAAATGACAGAAACCCAGCCAGGAAAAAGAGCTCTGGCAGAGCTCACTGGTGGGGAGTAAAAGGCTGAGCAGCTTCCTTTGCCCTAGGGCAGCACAGAGTCAAGTGTTTTCCTCCAAGAGGAGTTCATCCTGCAAACGGAGGCGGGCCATCTAGCAGTGATTCTTCAATATTTTTGAGTCAAAGATGGACACTTCTGCAAATTGGATGCAGGTGTTGGACCACTTTTCCTAGGGGGAAATTCACTTATATGAAATGATGCTGTACACTTGTAATCCTTGTCAGTTTCAAGAGGTTCATGGAAGTCCCTGTGTGTGAAGCCCAGTTATGAACCTCTTTGGAATCCCCAGGTTAACGCAAGATCTATCAAATGTACCTAGAAAACCTTGTTGCCTTTGTCCTGTTTACCTTTAACAGCCACCGCATAAGGATCAGGAGTGCAATGACAGGGGGTCTGTTTTCTATCATGTGCCACTGTTCCCCAGACCTGATAACCTATCATACACGAGTGAAAAGTAATAATTGTGGGGTTTATACCTTCAGTAGGAAAACCAGTCTCTAGTCGCTATACTAACCAGTCTACATACCACTGACCATTTTTAGGAACTATTTCTATTGGATGCAGTAAGATGCTATTTAGAAGTAATAAAAAGCTAACCTGTCGTATGACTATTTCGCAGAGATGTGATGGATTCTAAGGCTGGGTCATGAGTTCCTCACCCCAGGGACAGCATTTCTTGGTCTAGCATTGGACCTGTACCGTTCTCTGCTTTCCAGGCGACAGCAGTTTCCTCCCTTTGCTGTTGCGGGAGGGAACTGAGATGTCCCTGGGTCCAGCCCACGACACTTCTAAGCTCACGGGGGTCGATCTCTGACTGCTCAGCCGGGTGGGGGGAATATCCTGACTGGCTCTCTGTTCTGTGCTTCTCATCTCGGCCTCCTAGCCTACGGGGCTGCCTCCAAAGGGACTCGAGGAAGTCAGGGCCACGTTTCCTAGTTGGGGAGCTGGCCCTCAGCTGGAAGCCTGCTCTTCCAGAGGACCTCGCTCTTCTGTGGGAGGTAGCAGGTGCTGGGAGAAGGTACTGCCATCGTCGACCACGCTCAGGAACTTGTTCTGTCCCTCCATCTTAGGCGACATTCTCCATCTCTTCAGACAATAATTGGGCCAAAAGGGACGCGGGCCTACGTGTAACAGGGTGAACGATGCAGGTTCTTTCAACGAGTTAGTTGGTTTAATTGAATCGAGCGCCATCTTTGCTCCAGTCACTTTGCTCCTAGGCTGGCAGCTTCCGGAGGTGCAGGCCGTCTTACGCAGTGTCCGATCCCCCTTGAGCAGCACGTGTTGGTGGAGTTGTTGGGCAGTAGATAGAAGATCCAGGGATGAGCAGCAAGGCCTGCCTTCATGGAGCTTCGAGTTTTAAAGAGGTTAACACATTTTCATTCCACTGGAGCACAAGGCTCCAGTGGTTGGAATGGGATGGTGGCGGGAACACATTTTACAGAGGAGACTGAGGTCTAGGAAGAGAAATGACCCCTTGGAAAGTGGCACAGTCAGTAAGAGGCAAAGCTAGATGTGAACCTTAGTTCTGGTTGCTCTTGGCACAAGGCTTGTAGATGTTGTCCATTTCTGTTTCTCTCGGGTGTAGACAGTGACCTTGGGAGCCCCACATGGAGCTAATTGTAATTGTTTATCAGTGAAGAAGACTGGTGTAGACTTGGACAAGCTGTGTTGGAGACTAGTGGGGAGTCCTGGGTGGGGCAGATGACATTGAGCAGTGACATGAAGGTTGGAAAAGGAACTGGAACCCAGGCCCCTAGCATCCAGCTGGGCAAGAACCACATAAACAAATCTATGTGTCAAGCTTTGTCAGTGAGTTAACGAGTTCTGTGCTGAGCCTCTTCGTTTGATGAGAGTGCTCCCATAACTTGACCATCACCTCCTACGAGAGTTGAGCTGCTGGTAACTGACCGCTTTTCAAAAGTGAAACGGAGTGCTAACTTTCAGTGGATGCTTTGACCCATAGTCATTTCACTGGTGGGAGAAGCAGCCTGTTCACAGTAGCCTCCTCCCAGCTACCCCAGAGGATGTGGGAACTGGTGAGCCACAAGGCTTACGGACTTGTGGGTTGCTTTTTTTCTTTCTTCCTTGCCAAAGGCAGCCAGAAGGAAAACACAGTTGACCCCTGAACAGTGAGGGAGGTTAGGGGGATTCCCCCTCCCACCAAGTTGAAAGTCCATGTATCACTTCTGACTCCCCCAGAACTTAACTTCTAATAGCCTACTGTTGACCAGAAGCCTTACTGATAAGGTAAACAGTCGATTAGCACATATTTTGTTGTGTATATTAGGTATTGTAGTCTTACAATAAAGTAAGCTAGAAAAAAGAAAGGTTAAGGAAATAGTGTAAGGAAAATACACTTACAATACTGTACTGTATGTATTGATACTGTAAGTTTACGTTGTCTGTTTATATGATGAATTGTCTGTCGGTATCTACATCGGTATTGTCTTATGATACAAAACCCTGTAGATGTTATACGTATTACTAACACTAGACATCAAAAAAGAAAATCTGTGAAAAAATTCATATTTATAGGAAGAAGCAGCAATATGATTGCTTTATGGTAGCCTAGTGTAGTCGATACAATTGCTTCATGGTAGTGTAGCGCCTATACACGAATGAATGAATCTTGATAAAAGTTTATGACATACGGTATTACAGTCATGTTAATAATACAGTATTGGAAACATCGTTCCATATTTTAAAAAAACACTTACCTGTGATGATAGGCTGATATGCAGATTCTCCAGTTATGAGAGACACAGGCATACTCTACGGTAATATAATTCTTTGACAGCAAAGTTACAAAACAGTAAGAAAACGAACACATTTATTTTATATTAAATATCACTCACGTTATGCCTATGTAAGGATGCACTAGTATCTACACATTTTATGCATTCATGACATACCATTTAAACATTTTTTTATATTTCTAGGCTGCACGGTTCATTGGTGGGTTTTTTCAAACTGTCGCAAATCTCCCCCAATTCTTCCAATCCATTTATTGAAAAACTTTCACATATAAGTGGACTTGCACAGTTCAGACCTGTGTTGTTCAAGGGCCACAAACATATGTAGGGCCCTGAGGTCCCGCACTGAACCATGTCAGGAAGGCCTCGCCCAGGGCTGGGTGGGGGGTAGTCTACCATTCTCGCTCAAGCTGAATCTTATTTCAGGCCCAATCCACATTCATCATGGATGCAGGCTGCTTTGAATACTCTCAGAACCTTCTTGAATCTTTGTTTAAAAAAAAAAAATCCTTAATTTTCTTTGGGGCTGTATCATTTTTCTCTTTTGAGAAAAAAGTTTCACATTTCTTTCCTATGAGCTTTTTATAAATTGGGAAACACCTGAAAATATAGGCGTGGAAACCAACCAATATCTGTATACCATCCAGGATTTCCTAGGAGGTTTTTGTTTTTTTTTTAAAGAAAAGACTCATTTCTGCCACTAACCTTCTGTATACATCCAGTCAGCAATCTTGATCAACTCCTCAGTAATTAGATTCTTTCTGTGCTATACAACTTTACACCATGTTGGTGTGCTGTTTGTTGACTTTTTCTATCGCTTTTCCTCTGCAGTCTCAAAGCTAGAACAAGATTTCTTCAGAATGACTCCTGTCCCAGCCTGTCTCCTGGCCAATCTGTTGACGGCTGCTACTGTTGGTGCCTTGTTTGGCAACAAGCTTGCTTTCTTCTTCTCCTTTAAAACAACCCCTGATTATTTTAAGTGCATACTGCTTGGAACAAAGCGCATTTGATTCTCATTACATTGCAAGTGGGTGTTTATATCCACGGTGGCAAAAGAAAAAGAAAGAGTAGCTCACCCTATCCTGGTGATATCTGAGGTGGCAGCCTGCCGGCGGGGTGCTTCTATGTGTGGCTTCCAGAACAAATGTCACCTGCCCCCCCCCCCCCAGCCCCATTAGTGTCTCACTGGTGATTGTTTTAAGATACACTTTTATTATGATATTGGTGCTTTTCATTGTCTTAAAGCATTGTAGTATTTCATTGTTTTATAGCTTGGAGAGAGGTGTTATACAGGACATTAGAATAATTTCTTTCTTTCTTTTTTTTTTTTTTTGCGGTACGCGGGCCTCTCACTGTTGTGGCCTTTCCTGTTGCGGAGCACAGGCTCCGGACGCGCAGGCTCAGCGGCCATGGCTCACGGGCCGAGACGCTCCGCGGCATGTGGGATCTTCCCGGACCGGGGCACGAACCCGTGTCCCCTGCATCGGCAGGCGGACTCTCAACCACTGCGCCACCAGGGAAGCCCTAGAATAATTTCTTAAGGAACAGAAATGTCCTAATGATGGGGAAGCATCTAAATATCTCGAAGTTCTGCTCTTCCATATTGTTGCTAAACTATGGAAACCTCCGCCGTAATCTGTAGTTTGCCAGCTCAGCTGAGTATAAAAATAGCCGCTTCACTTGTCTGTAATTATCTTTACATTTTCTGTTATTGTCTCGGTATCTTTAGCAAAGCTATATGGAAAAGGATTTTTCTGACTGGTGAAAAATTCATTAGATAAATTCATTATGCACATGCTCCGCATGTTAAAAGGACAAAGAAATAAAAATGCCACCTTTCCCTGGAATGTTGTGAGGACAAACAGCCAGAAGGAATGCCTTTTTTCATATTGGTCCATTCAGACTTCCTAGGGGGAGCTCTGTACGTGCCAGCGGCCGATCTGAGGACTGTTCCACTTTTAAAGGCAACTAAATCTTTTTGAAGTTGTAAAACGGTTGGTTTGTTGGCCAGACTTTTTTTTTTTTAATTACTAGTGTTGTCTAATACGCAGCCCAGCGTTGCATTTTGGGCTTGGGAGCTGAATCTGAATCCAGCCTTCTCCATTTTTAAATTGTGCCACTTTGGCTAAGTAAACTTTCCTGGCTGCAATTTCCTAATCTTGAAACTGAGAATAAAAACAATAGCATCTAATTTCGAAGTGGTGTGAGCATTAAATGAGATAATACTCACTTATAATCAAATAGTAAAACAATAAAATGTTGCAAAGTAATCATTTAAATAAATGATAGCTATTGTGGCTGTTATTACTATTGCTAACGTTATCATGTTCCTTATCATCCTACCTCTGAAGAACTGCTGATAGATTGGCCAATATGACTGTACCTGCCATTATAATCTATAGCTATAAAGACGGGTTGCCCCCATATGTCACTGAAACACATCTGCTGGACATCTTCTGTGAAGTTCAGAACTATGTTTCCCTGTGTAATCATTCCTCCATTTAGTCCTTCTTTATATCCTTGGGTAATGTGGACAATACAAAGACACATTTCCTTTAATCGTGACCAGTCCCCTTCCCAACTGTATTAACAAATTCCTCAGTCTCACCAGACAACTTGCCTTGTTTCAGGCATCATCTAGGCACGGAGCAGTAACATTGTGGTTAAGATGAAGATGGTGATACTTAGAATGAAGGAGAAGTTAAATTCCCTGTTGAATCCTTTGGAAAATTGTCCAACTGTTGATAGAGAAAAATAGATATGTTTTCTGAACCATATATAACAGAGTAATAGTTTGCATAGAAGTCTGTCAGTTTTGAAATAAAATTGTTGATTAATCATTCCTTCTTCATGTGGCAGAGTGAATCTTTTAAACTAACTTTCAACCATTATCAGCTTGCAGGATTTACTAGATCTAAGTTTTATGATTTGGTAGTAAGTGAATATTAAACATGATAACGTACATTGTTTCTTAATTTTGTGCCTGCCTTGTAAGTAATAAGTAAATGCTGTTATTGTTAATTGGATACTGTCATCAGTTTTTGAAAGGAAGATCTAAATCATCACTGTCTAATAGAATATAAGCAAGCCACAGATACAAGCCACCGTAAGTCATTTAAAAGTTTCTAGGGCTTCCCTGGTGGTGCAGTGGTTAAGAATCCGCCTGCCAATGCAGGGGACAGGGGTTTGAGTCCTGGTCGGGGAAGATCCCACGTGCCGTGGAGCAACTAAGCCCGTGTGCCACAACTACTGAGCCTGAGCTCTGGAGCCCTTGAGCCACAACTTTTGAGCCCGCATGCCACGACTTCTGGAGCCTCGCGCCTAGAGCCTGTGCTCTGCAACAAGAGAAGCCACTGCAATGAGAAGCCCACGCACTGCAACGGAGAGTAGCTCCCGCTCGCCACAACTAGAAAAAGCCCGCGCGCAGCAACGAAGACCCAGCACCGCCAAAAATAAATAAATTTATTAAAAAAAAAATTTCTGGTAGGCACAAAAAGGAAAGTGAAGCAAATGAAATTAATCATAATAATTTATTTTATCTAGGCTATCCAAAATACTATCAACATATATTCAGTCAACCTATTCATGATATAGTTGACATTCTTTTTTCATAGTAAGTCTTTGAAATCCGTTGTGTATTTTCCACTTACAGTGCGTGTCAGCTTGCAGTAGCCACGTTCTAAATGCTCAGTGGCCGCGTGTGATTGATTAATGACTACGGTATTAGACAGCACTGGTCTAAGTAATACGTCATTTTGTAGGTCCCGTAACCCCAGTAACCACCGGACACCTAGAATGCCCTCAATAGACGCATGCTTGATTAAGCTTCCCTGCATCTCTACCCAGTTATCTGGAATTTGGCCCTTAGCTTTCAGTGTTTCCTTAGAGAAGTACAGTAGCTCAAAAGCTTCATCACAAACTGATTACACATGGAATAATGGATATTTGTGTTCTTGGTTTACAAGTCTGTCTCTCTCTGCTGTCATGCAAATGCATTCATCTACATGGACCTTTTTTTCTTTCTTGTAGGCAAGGATTGTGTATGGGCCACATTTCTGCATCCCCTATGTACTTGGCCCAGAGTTGGTATTCAGTGTATATGAGTAAATAAAACAGTATAGGTTTCTTATTTTTCCTCTTAAATTGCAGGCTCTTGCGTAGGCACGATATTTTTACTCTGTAGACCCTCGTAGGATCAGATGCAAGCTATGTGAGTTTGTGGATATGTGTGGCGCCCAGGGTGGGTGTGTTTTAAATCTTTGTTGCAGTTGACAGAAGCATTCCCCATCCTTTATGTTAATGCTGTTTTCTTCTTATCCCTAAACACAACAAAGCGTTGAAAATTGAAAGGTAGAAGGTCCAGGGTATCAAATTCAGTCAACAGGAGTTCATGTTCACTGGGCAGGCGGTTCTAGGCACCCCACAGAGCACAGGCATGGAGCAGTATGGAGCTTCTAATGGAAGGGATCTGGAAGGCTTTTCCATTTGCGCTGCCAGGACAGTAGTGCGGCAAATCCAGGTTGGCATAGCCCCTGGGGAGTGATGCCGCGGTGACTGAGCCACTGCGTTGGGCTCCTCTTCCAGGTGTCTTGTTTAGAATAAATTAGGGTGAGAGGGATATTCAAGGATTAACTGCTCCAAGAATTATCCTTGGGCCCCGAGGTCTCCTGGCCCAGCTGAACCCCAGCGTTGCAACCCCCTACTCCAGGGCAGCTTCCCCGCCGTCTGCCCTTCTCTCCCTGTCCCCAGCTGTCCTGAAGTTTCCGTCTTCATCCTTAGCCGCAGCACTGGGTCCCTCCAGGGCCCAACTGTTTGGATGGCTCTTTATTTCCTGAAGGTTTTTGAAAGTCTAATGCTATTCATTTCCAGTTACTCATGATTGTTTTCCTTGTTGGCTGGTTCCTGTAGGAGAGCCAAAGAGCTATTCATATTTTCAGGATGGCAGTAGCCCAGAAGGTGGGGCTTGCTGGCCAGGTCTTCTGTGGTGAAGAAAGAACGGAGTGCTTGGAGGTGGAGGCGGTGAGGCGTTGCTGCCAGTTCAAGGAGCACCTAACAGCCAAACAAATGAGTGACCAGTGTGCCCTCCCTAACCTGTGGGTTCCGAGGGGCCCTCATAGGCCCCCCCGTTGTACTCAGCCCAGTTAAACTCTGGAGAGTGTGTAGTTCAGTTCTGTAGGTCCATGGAGTGGATGGAGCTATTGTCTTCAGAAATGCAAGCCGCAGCAGTGCTGCTGAGGTCCTAGGCCCCTCTTTTATGGTGGCATCTGAGGTGACAGCCTGAGCAAGGTCGACTAGGTGAGAAGGCACCGAAGGATTGGCCAGTACTCTTAGATTGCAGGTGACGGAAACTCAACTTGAACTAGCTCGGGAAAGAAGGCGGAGTGCCTTGGCTCATGTGACGCCAAATCCTGTGCTAAAAGGGTGTAAGGGCCTCTGGGATCCCTGGAGTCAGGGGCCTTCCTGGTTCCCTCCCTCAGACCAGCTCTCTGCACTGGGTTAGGATTGAGTGTTGGGCAGCCGCCAGGCTCACATTTTTCCAGTTTCTCTGCCAGAGAGGAAGGTCTTGTCTTCCCTTTTTCCTCCCCCTTCCACTCCCTTCTCTTTTCCCTTCCTCTTATACGTGCCCCTCCTCTTTCCCCCTCCTCTTCCCCGCCCCACCCCCAGAAATCCCAGGGAGGGTGTCTGAATAGCCTTGCTAAGGACACATTCCCATCTCTAGGGAACAGCTACAGTCAGAATATAACCTGGTTGCAGTGGTGATGGGGAGGCAGGGGTAGGAGGACAGTTTTCTAGAAGGAGTGCGGTTATCAGAAGAAGGCGGGCACTGAGGGTCACAGGTCAGACAGCGTGCATGGTAACACGTTATGTTAGAGAAAATGTGGAGACCTGCCTTCAAGTGAGCAGGGACCCCGTCCCTGTTGGACTGGAGATGAGACTATATGATTTATGAATACATGATGTTTGAATGACATCCAAACATGGTAGCTGGGGCAGCAGAAATAATCATTGTGCTCTCCATCTACTCCCCCACTCCTGCCCCTAGGGTATCAGAATTCACAGAATCCATGTTATTAACTTACTTATCCCTTATTCTCAGAAGTATTTGAGGCACTGGATGACTGGGGAGGGATTCATCAGAACTATTGTGATCATCGTAAATGACATTTCCTACATTCTAGAATGTGGAGAGTCCAAGTCATCCCATTTTAAAACCGAGTCAAAGAACCGATGACGTCACGGTAAGCCAACATTTGGGAATCAAATATAACCATCCAGGGAGCTACCCTTTCACTCTAAAGATGTTTCTCACTACCTAACAACTTTGCATATGGACCTCCTTTTGACTTTTTGTATTTCATCTTTTTAAAAACAGCTTCATTGAGGTATGATTTACATTCCACAAGATTCACCATTTTTAGTATACAGTACTGTTCAATTTTTAGTAAATTTATAGAGTTGTGGAATCATCACCACAATTGAGGGGTTTTTTTTCACACACATGCACTGTATTTTATTTTTACAAGAGATAAATTGACACCAAGCGTTGTAAATGGATGACCACAACAGAAGCAACAATGATTGCAATTACCGAATACGAAACAAACTCATACGATGTCATAATATTGACATTCAGTCAAGTAATCCTCCACTGTAACAGCTCCTTTACTTTGCAGTGAAAATTGATTCGTATATTTTTTGCTTCTGAGTCCTTGTGGGATTTTTTTTTTTATTCAAACAGAAAGTCACAAAAATTATAATCATCCTCATCAGTTCACTCAGTCCCATGTAATTAATTTTTTTTTTCAGCTTGATCTTTTGTTAGCACTTTTATGAATTCATCAGTTTTCCATTAGAGTTCTGAAAATGCTTATTCATTCAGTTCAGCCGTATAGTCAGTTACCAGAAACCTGTACTTGTCAGAGTCTTTTCCATGAATTCCTTGAAGATGAAACCCTTTTATAGGAACATTTTTGCAAAAGCATCAGAGTACACCCAGAACTCTCTGTAAATGACAAAAGACTTAAAAATGACCACGGTTAAAGATTTGATGAAAGTTCATAATAATGCAATTGACAAGGAAATTTAGTTATTTCGGAGACATACATTTTAGAGTAATAACTAGAATGATGACTTATAACATTATACCAGAATATATAAGATTTTTAGAAATTTCATGTAATGTCTGAAACATTTATATTAACATACATCCATACAAATAACCCAAAGAAAGTTTAGTATTAGTTTTTTTTGTTTGTTTGTTTTATACTGCAGGTTCTTATTAGTCATCAATTTTATACACATCAGTGTATACATGTCAATCCCAATCACCCAGTTCAGCACACCACCATCCCCACCCCACCGCAGTTTTCCCCCCTTGGTGTCCCTACGTTTGTTCTCTATGTCTGTGTCTCAACTTCTGCCCTGCAAACCGGTTCATCTGTACCATTTTTCTAGGTTCCACATACATGTGTTAATATATGATATTTGTTTTTCTCTTTCTGACTTGCTTCACTCTGTATGACAGTCTCTAGATCCATCCACGTCTCAACAAATGACTCAATTTCTTTCCTTTTTATGGCTGAGTAATATTCCATTGTATATATATACCACATCTTCTTTATCCATTCATCTGTCGATGGGCATTTAGGTTGCTTCCATGACCTGGCTATTGTAAATAGTGCTGCAATGAATATTGGGGTGCATGTGTCTTTTTGAATTATGGTTTTCTCTGGGTATATGCCCAGTAGTGGGATTGCTGGATCATAAGGTAATTCTATTTTTAGTTTTTTAAGGAACCTCCATACTGTTCTCCATAGTGGCTGCATCAATTTACATTCCCACCAACAGTGCAAGAGGGTTCCCTTTTCTCCACACCCTCTCCAGCATTTGTTGTTTGTAGATTTTCTGATGATGCCCATTCTAACTGGTGTGAGGTGATACCTCATTGTAGTTCTGATTTGCATTTCTCGAATACTTACTGATGTTGAGCAGCTTTTCATGTGCTTCTTGGCCATCTGTATGTCTTCTCTGGAGAAATGTCTATTTAGGTCTTCTGCCCATTTTTGGATTGGGTTGTTTGCTTCTTTACTATTGGGCCGCATGAGCTGTTTATATATTTTGGAGATTAATCCTTTGTCCGTTGGTTCGTTTGCTAATATTTTCTCCCATTCTGAGGGTTGTCTTTTCGTCTTGTTTATGGTTTCCTTTGCTGTGCAAAAGCTTTGAAGTTTCATTAGGTCCCATTTGTTGATTTTTGTTTTTATTTCCATTACTCTAGGAGGTGGATCAAAAAAGATCTTGCTGTGATTTATCTCAAAGCGTGTTCTTCCTATGTTTTCCTCTAAGAGTTTTATAGTGTCTGGTCTTACATTTAGGTCTCGAATCCATTTTGAGTTTATTTTTGTGTACGGTGTTAGGGAGTGTTCTAATTTCATTCTTTTACATGTAGCTGTCCAGTTTTCCCAGCACCGCTTATTGAAGAGGCTGTCTTTTCTCCACTGTATATCTTTGCCGCCTTTGTCATACATTAGTTGACCATAGGTGCGTGTGTTTGTCTCTGGGCTTTCTATCTTGTTCCATTGATCTATGTTTCTGTTTTTGTGCCAGTACCATATTGTCTTGATTACTGTAGCTTTATAGTATAGTCTGAAGTCAGGGAGTCTGATTCTTCCAGCTCCGTTTTTTTCCCTCAAGACTGCTTTGGCTATTCAGGATCTTTTGTGTCTCCATACAAATTTTAAGGTGATTTGTTCTACTTCCGTATAAAATGCCATTGGTAATTTGATAGGGATTGCATTGAATCTATAGATTGCTTTGGGTAGTATAGTCATTTTCACAATATTGATTCTTCCCATCCAAGAACATGGTATATCTCTCCATCTGTTGGTATCATCTTTAATTTCTTTCATCAGTGTCTTACAGTTTTCTGCATACAGGTCTTTTTTCTCCCTAGGTAGGTTTATTCCTAGGTATTTTATTCTTTTTGTTGCAATGGTAAATGGGAGTGTTTCCATAATTTCTCTTTCAGATTTTTCACCATTAGTGTATAGGAATGCAAGAGATTTCTGTGCATTAATTTTGTATCCTGCAACTTTAGCAAATTCACTGATTAGCTCTAGTAGTTTTCTGGTGGCATTTATAGGATTCTCTGTGTATAGTATCATGTCATCTGCAAACAGTGACAGTTTTACTTCTTTTCCAATTTGTATTCCTTTTATTTCTTTTTCTTCTCTGATTGCCGTGGCTAGGACTTCCAAAACTGTGTTGAATAATAGTGGTGAGAGTGGACATCCTTGTCTCATTCCTGATCTTAGAGGAAATGCTTTCACTTTTTCCATTGAGAATGATGTTTGCTGTGAGTTTGTCGTATATGGCCTTTTTTATGTTGAGGTAAGTTCCCTCTATGCCCACTTTCTGGAGAGTTTTTATCATAAATGGGTGTTGAACGCTGTCGAAAGATTTTTCTGCATCTATTGAGGTGATCATATGGTTTTTCTTCTTCAATTTGTTAATATGGTGTATCACATTGATTGAATTGTGTATATTGAAGAATCCTTGCATCCCTAGGATAAATCCCACTTGATCATGGTGTATGATCCTTTTAACGTGTTGTTGGATTCTGTTTGCTAGTATTTTGTTGAGGATTTTTGCATCTATATTCATCAGTGATATTGGTCTGTAATTTTCTTTTTTTGTAGTATCTTTGTCTGGTTTTGGTATCAGCGTGATGGTGGCCTCATAGAATGAGTTTGGGAGTGTTCCTTCCTCCACAATTTTTTGGAAGTTTGAGAAGGATGAGTGTTAGCTTTTCTCTAAATGTTTGGTAGAATTCACCTGTGAAGCCATCTGGTCCTGGACTTTTGTTTGTTGGAAGATTTTTAATCACAGTTTCAATTTCATTACTTGTGATTGGTCTGTTCATATTTTCTGTTTCTTCCTGGTTCAGTCTTGGAAGGTTATACCTTTCTAAGAATTTGTCCATTTCTTCCAAGTTGTCCATTTTATTGGCATAGAGTTGCTTGTAGTACTCTCTTGGGATGCTTTGTATTTCTGTGGTGTCTGTTGTAACTTCTCCTTTTTCATTTCTAATTTTATTGATTTGAGTCCTCTCCCTCTTTTTCTTGATGAGTCTGGCTAATGGTTTATCAGTTTTGTTTATCTTCTCAAAGAACCAGCTTTTAGTTTTATTGATCTCTGCTATTGTTTTCTTTGTTTCCATTTCATTTATTCCTGCTCTGATCTTTATGATTTCTTTCCTTCTTCTAACTTTGGGTTTTGTTTGTTCTTCTTTCTCTAGTTTCTTTAGGTGTAAGGTTAGATTGTTTACTTGAGATTTTTCTTGTTTCTTGAGGTAAGCTTCTATAGCTATAAGCTTCCGTCTTAGAACTGGTTTTGCTGCATCCCATAGGTTTTGGATCATCGTGTTTTCATTGTCATTTGTCTCTAGGTATTTTTTGATTTCCCCTTTGATTTCTTCACTGATCTCTTGGTTATTTAGTAAAGTATTGTTTAGCCTCCATGTGCTTGTGTTTTTTACGTTTTTTCCCCTGTAATTCATTTCTAATCTCATAGAGTTGTGGTCAGAAAAGATGCTTGATATGATTTCAATTTTCTTAAATTTCCTGAGGCTTGATTTGTGACCCAAGATGTGATCTATCCTAGAGAATGTTCCATGTGCACTTGAGAAGAAAGTGTAATCTGCTGTTTTTGGATGGAATGTCCTATAGATGTCAGTTAAATCTATCTGGTCTATTGTGTCATTTAAAGCTTCTGTTTCCTTATTTATTTTTATTTTGGATGATCTGTCCATTGGTGTACATGAGGTGTTAAAGTCCCCCACTATTACTGTGTTACTGTCGATTTCCTCTTTTAGAGCTGTTAGCAGTTGCCTTAGGTATTGAGGTGCTCCTGTGTTCGGTGCATATATATTTATAATTATTATATCTTCTTCTTAGATCAATCCCTTGGTCATTATGTAGTGTCCTTCCTTGTCTCTTGTAACATTCTTTATTTTAAAGTCTATTTTATCTGAGTATAGCTACTCCAGCTTTCTTTTGGTTTCCATTTGCATGGAATATCTTTTTCCATCCCCTAACTTTCACTCTGTATGTGTGTCTAGGTCTGAAGTGGGTCTCTTGTAGACAACATATATATGGGTCTTTTTTTTGTATCCATTCAGCAAGCCTCTGTCTTTTGGTTGGAGCATTTAATCCATTTACATTTAAGGTAATTATTGATATGTATGTTATTATTACCATTTTCTTAATTGTTTTGGGTTTGTTTTTGTAGGTCCTTTTCTTCTCTTGTGTTTCCTACTTACAGAAGTTCCTTTAGCATTTGTTGTAGAGCTGGTTTGGTGCTACTGGATTCTCTTAGCTTTTGCTTTTTTGTAAAGCTTTTGATTTCTCCACTGAATCTGAATGAGATCCTTGCTGGGTAGAGTAATCTTGGCTGTAGGTTCTTCCCTTTCATCACTTTAAGTATATCATGCCACTCCCTTCTGGCTTGTAGAGTTTCTGCTGAGAAATCAGCTGTTAACCTTATGGGAGTTCCCTTGTATATTATTTGTCATTTTTCCCTTGCTGCTTTCAGTAATTTTTCTTTCTCTGTAATTTTTGCCAATTTGATTACTATGTGTCTTGGCGTGTTTCTCCTTGGGTTTATCCTTTTATCCTGTATGGGACTCCTGCGCTTCCTGGACTTAGGTGGCTATTTCCTTTCCCATGTTAGGGAAGTTTTCGACTATAATCTCTTCAAACATTTTCTCTGGTCCTTTCTCTCTTCTCCTTCTGGGACCCCTATAATGAGAATGTTGTTGCATTTAATGTTGTCCCAGTGGTCTCTTAGGATGTCCTCATTTCTTTTCATTCTTTTTTCTTTAGTTTGTTCTGCAGCAGTGAATTCCACCATTTTGTCTTCCAGGTCACTTATCCGTTCTTCTTCCTCAGTTATTCTGCTGTTGATTCCTTCTAGGGTAGTTTTCATTTCAGTTATTGTATTGTTCATCTCTGTTTGTTTGTTCTTTAATTCTTCTAGGTCTTTGTTAAACATTCTTTCATCTTCTTGATCTTTGCCTCCATTCTTTTTCTGAGGTCCTGGATCATCTTCACTATCATTATTCTGAATTCTTTTTCTGGAAGGTTGCCTATCTCCACTTCATTTAGTTGTTTTTCTGGGGTTTTATCTTGTTCCTTCATCTGGTATATAGCCCTCTGCCTTTTCATCTTGTCTATCTGTCTGTAAATGTGGTTTTTGTTCCACAGGCTGTAGGTTTGTACTTGTTTTGTTGTCTGCCCTCTGGTGGATGAGGCTATGTAAGAGGCTTGATGGGAGGGACTGGTGTTGGGTAGAGCTGACTCGCTCTGGTGCGCAGAGCTCAGTAAAACTTTAATCCACTTGACTGTTGATGGGTGGGGCTGGGTTCCGTCCCTGTTGGTTGTTTAGCCTGAGGCAACCCAACACTGGAGCCTACCTGGACTCTTTGGTGGGGCTAATGACAGACTCTGTGAGGGCTGACGCCAAGGAGTACTTCCCAGAACTTCTGCTGCCAGTGTCCTTGTCCCCACGGTGAAACAGAGCCCACCCCCGCCTCTGCAGGAGACCCTCCAACACTAGCAGGTAGGTCTGGTTCAGTCTCCCCTGGGGTCAGTGCTGCTTCCCCTGGGTCCCCATGCGCACACTACTTTGTGTGTGCCCTCCAAGAGTGGAGTCTGTTTCCCCCAGTCCTGTCGAAATTCTGCAATCAATTCCCACAAGGCTTCAAAGTCTGATTCTCTAGGAATTCCTCCTTCTGTTGCCGGACCCCCAGGTTGGGAAGCCTGACGTGGGGCTCAGAACCTTGACTCCAGTGGGTGAACTTCTGTGGTATTAGTGTATGCCAGTCTGTGAGTCACCCACCCACCAGTTATGGGATTTGATTTTACTGTGATTGCGCCCCTCCTACCATCTCATTGTGGCTTCTCCTTTGTCTTTGGATGTGGAGTATCTTTTTTGGTGAGTTCCAGTGTCTTCCTGTTGATGATTGTCCAGCAGCTAGTTGTGATTCTGGTGTTCTCCCAAAAGGGAGTGAGAGCTCATCTTTCTACTCCGCCATCTTGGTTCCTCCTCTCCCACCATTGAGGTTTTTTTTTTTTTTTAACATCTTTATTGGAGTATAATTGCTTTACAATGGTGTGATAGTTTCTGCTTTATAACAAAGTGAATCAGTTATACATATACATATGTTCCCATATCTCTTCCCTCTTGCGTCTCCCTCCCTCCCACCCTCCCTCCCACCACTGAGTTTTTTTTTTTTTTTTTTGCGGTATGCGGGCCTCTCACTGTTGTGGCCTCTCCCGTTGCGGAGCACAGGCTCCGGACGCACAGGCTCAGCGGCCATAGCTCACGGGCCTAGCCGCTCTACGGCATATGGGATCTTCCCGGATCGGGGCACGAACCCGTGTCCCCTGCATCGGCAGGCGGACTCTCAACCACTGCGCCACCAGGGAAGCCCTAGGCAGAGTTTTTTAATGGAGTCAATGTGAGTTTTAAAACACATCTCTCACCCCCAAAAAGAGCACTCATGCTCATTTGCAGTCCCTCCTTGTTACCGTTCCCAGCCCTAGACAACTGCTAATCTACTTCCTGTCTATAAATTTGCCAGTTCCGGATGTGTCATACAGATGGAATCTTACAGTATGTGGCCTCTGTGTCTGACCTTCACTTAGCACAATGGTTTTGCGCCGCATGTATCAACACTTTGTTCCTTTTTGCTGCTGGATAGTCCTGCATTCCACTGTGTGGAAATGCCACGTTTTGTGTACCTGATTGATGGACAGTTCAGTTGTTTCCACTTTTTCACAATTATGAACACTGCTGCTACACGTTCACGTACAAATCTCTGTGTGGACGTGTGTTTTCATTTCCCTTGGCAAGATGCATAGGAGTGTAATTGCCAGGTTGAATGGTAAATTTATACTTAACTCAAGAAGCTGCCAAACTGCTTGCCACAGTAACTGTTTGCTTTTTCCACATTTTGTATTTTAACTAGTAACGTTTGCGGGGTGGCCCTGTCTTTTTTTTTTTTTTAATATAAACGTATTTATTCATTTTTGGCTGTGTTTGGTCTGCGTTGCTGCACGTGGCCTTCTCTAGTTGCAGCGAGCGGGGGCTACTCTTTGTTGCGGTGGCGGGCTTCTCGTTGCAGAGCACAGGCTCTAGGCACGTGGGCTTCAGTAGTTGTGGCTCACGGCTCGGTCGTTGTGGGTCGTGGGCTCAGAAGTTGTGACCCACAGGCTCTAGAGTGCAGGCTCAGTAGTCGTGGCGCACGGGCTTAGGCTCCGCGGCATGTGGGATCTTCTGGAACCAGGGCTCGAACCCGTGTCCCCTGCATTGGCAGGCGGATTCTTAACCACTGTGCCACCAGGGAAGTCCCATGCCTTGTCTTTTTAAACTTGATTGGTTCTTTTGGATCTTAAGATGGGGAAAAGCCATGGAATGGACTTGAGATGAAGAAGGTAAGGTGCTTAGCACATATGCTTACCGTTTCGGGTTGATTACTAGGTGTGTGCAGGGCGGCCTTTTTTGCTTGAGAGATGGACACGTGGTGTGTTTCGACAGAGCTGTTGACACCAGCATTAAAGATTTGGAAACGTACACTAGGAACGGCATTTTAGAGATCATCTTAAAAAATAACCTCAGGGACTTTCCTGGTTGCACAGTGGTTAAGAATCTGCCTGCCAATGCAGGGGAGACGGGTTCGAGCTCTGGTTTGGAAAGATCCCACATACTGTGGAGCAACTAAGCCCGTGGGCCACAACTACTAAAACTGCGCTCTAGAACCCGTGCTCTGTAACAAGAGAAGCCACTGCACCGAGGAGTAGTCCCCGCTTGCCGCAACTAGAGAAAGCCCGCGCGCAGCAACGAAGAACCAGTACAGCCAAAAAACAAATAAATAAATGAATTTAAAAAAAAAACTCAATGTGAGGGATAATCACATGGAATTTCTTAGTCCTAGAGTGATTTTTATATTCCAGAGGTAGCTTGTTTTGATTAAGCCCATGCTTTTTAAATTGGATGGATTTAGGACACAGGGTAACCTTGGGGCTTTCCTTTGGTAGGCTTATCAGAGCATGTTAGCAGCCGATTTGACAGCCCAGATAGTAGTGTTACCAGAGCCCCGGCCAATTTCGTACCAGTGCTGGTGGCTCTGACTGATTCATGGACCAAGATCGGTCCTGGTTGATGGCAGGTTTTATTTTTAAAGAAGAATGATGTATTTGTTTTTCAGAAGAAATGTCATCCCCGAATAAAGGCAAGTTGTGGATATAGGGAGGGAGATTAATGTTCTTAAGAGTTTTACTTCATGATTATTATGATACAAAATCTGAATGGCATTTACAGTTTTCAAAGAACATGATCATATTTTGGAGGGAGGAAGTAAGATATTGGAGTATTTTAGAAAAGATTCATTGCCAAAATGAAACAATTGCTTATGTCTTTTTTCCCCCCTTACCTTTCCCCCTTCCTTATCATCTGGGCAATCTTTTAACACACCTGCACCTTAGTGAATTCATAAAAGAGATGACATATGTGGAAGCATCTAGCCCATAATTAATGCTTAGTAAAGTTTGCATGTGTGTTGACTCATTCATTCATTTATATGTATCTTTGCTGAATAAATGAGACACCTAAGCTGTGATTGTAAAGCAGCTTTGTTTGTGTCCCGCTGACACTTTAAACTTTTTCAGTGAAGTGAGTCTATCTCTTGCTTCTCAATGAAATCTGTAACTTTTCTGATTAGATTTTTAAAAAGTTCTACAGTCAGTTTCAATTGCCAAATACTCTTAGTTTAGAACTTGGAATGCCTGATTTCAAATAAAAATTAAAATTTCAAATGTGATTTAAAAGAAAATATCTTTCCTTTTCTCTCTTTCCCTGCTTTCTCCTCCTCTTCTCCTGTCTTCATCTAATGGTCGTGTTCTTGTTCCCACCACGCCCCCCCAGGGTTGCAATGGTAAACCGGGGGTTGGAGTGGGGAGATGCGAAGTAATAGGGATAAGAAAGTTCTTACTTGGGCTTCCCTGGTGGCGCAGTGGTTGAGAGTCCGCCTGCCGATGCAGGGAACACGGTTTCGTGCCCTGGTCCAGGAAGATCCCACATGCTGCGGAGCGGCTGGGCCCGTGAGCCATGGCCGCTGAGCCTGCGCGTCCGGAGCCTGTGCTGCGCAATGGGAGAGGCCACAACAGTGAGAGGCCCACGTACCGCAAAAAAAAAAAAAAAAAGTTCTTACTTGATGGTACATAGCAAGTACTTGATGGTACATAGCAAGATAGTGCTGTGCTCTCTGAACCTGATAGATGTTTTGACTCTCGCTCTTGGGGTCTTTTGGGGGGAATTATGGTTTGGATTGTGTCCTCCTAAAATTCATATGTTGAAGCCCTAACCCCTAGTACTGTGGAATGTGACTGTATTTGGAGATAGGGTCTTTAAAGATGTGATTAAGACAAATAGGGTTATATGAGTGTGACTGGTGTCCTCATAAGAAGACATTAGGACACAGACACACAAAGAGGGAAGACCATGTGAAAACAATGGGAGAAGAAAACCACCCACAACGAGGGAGCGAGGCTTCAGAGTGAAATCAAAATCAGCCTTGCTGTCACCCTGATTTTGGACTTCTGGCCTCCAGAACCGTGAGGATATAGACTTCTCTTGCGTAAGCCACCAGATCGTGATACTTTGTTATGGCAGCCCTAGCAAACCAGTAGAGGGCTTTGGAGATCCCTCTCCCCTTCCTTGTTCCGCTCCTGGACCATCACCAGGGACCCCTCTGATTCCCTCGATGCAGGTGATGTACTCACCTCTGCTTTGCTGCTTCTCTATCTGGGAATCAGTTTCTCCTGCTCTCTTCACCCTCTAATCCACTGTGTTAGACAGGATCCACGACAGCTTACCACTGTCTCTCATGAATTGCCTACATCTGGTCTACAGGAGGCGTACATCTGTGCTCAGATAAACTCCAGCATTCAGGCTGATCACAGCCCAGCAGCCGCCGCTCCTTTTTTTCCCCATTCTCACAGCTTAGGCCAGTTTCTCTCCCACCTTTTAGGTTTTCTAGGCAAGGATCAGACCCCTGTCCAGTCTCTCCAAGGGGTCCTGTAGGCCTTTCTCATGAGGTTGAGTAGGCGTGACGGGAATCATTGCATAGTTCTCTCTGAAGAAAGATCCGCCCCCATTCTCCACGTGCTCTGATCCTTTTAAACCCCGGACATGAGTGAAGGTTTGAGAGTCCTGGTAACCAGTTTTCAGCTAAATCCTTTGAAACTATGTGTGCCGGACTGGCCGCTTACTTTGGAATGAAATGTCTGTTCTATCTTCGTCCTTGCAATTTGACACTCAGTGCTTGGTCACTCATCCTTTCTCTCAGCCTCAGTGAACTTCTGCTGAGTATGGACCACGAAGAGAGTCCTGCTGAGGTTAGTGGTGAAGACTTGGGCATGGCCAGGATGGACTTTTTCCTTGTTGAGAAGCTCCCTGACTGGAAGTGGTAGAATTTCATGCAATAATAATAGACCAGGCACGTAGATTTGGGGGAGTCCTTGGCCTGCTTTGTATCAGGCTGATAAAATCTCTGTCCTAAGTGCTTGCCCCCAGGATGCTAGTGGATGGTCCTTGCTCTCTGTTGACTCTTACATTCCATTACTGGAATGGTCAGCTCCCTTGGCCGAGCTCAGCATGTGGTTAGGGAGATGCTGCAGGAGGAGCACAGCCAGGAGAGAGGAGAGGCAGGCAGGAGGGGAAAGGAGGGCCAGCCTGGTAAGATTCATAGGCCAAATGAGGTGGTGGTTTTGGTTGGTTGGTTGGCTTTTAACTTCTTAATGTTTTCACATGTAGATGTGAAAACTGATCACGGAGTTTACTCAAACCCCAGTACAGCTAACCCAGTCCATTTGGGACCAAAGAGAGCCTTGCTGAGGTCAAAGGCAAAGTCTAAAGGCTACCCAGGCACCTGACCTGTATCTTTGTCCTACACATTCCTTCAGGAAACACTTACCGATTTTATGCCAATGGCTAGCACCCGAGTAATGAGCAAAATGAAAACTCTACCCTGAAAATCCTCCATTCCAACGTAAACAGCCTGAGATGTACATTTTCAGATTTGTCAAAAATTGGTATTGGGGCCCTTGAACGCCTCGCTCACATCCAAGGTCTAAAAGGGTCAGGGTGTGTGGAGATTGGGGGAGGATCTTTGGAGAGAACTTTGCAATGATTCCCACCATACCTACACAGCCTTCTGAGAGAAGCTTCTAGGACTGAGGGCAGAGCTTGGACAGGTGTCTGACCCTTGCCTGGGAAACCTGAGATGGGTGTACCCGATCTTGTGGGAAAGGCCTGACAAGGTGCCCTTTTCTCATCAGCTTGCCCAAATCCTGAGTTTCCTTTATAGCCACTTAGACCCTACCCCTATGGTGAACACGTCTCTGATGCTATGAAAGGTCTCTCCAGATAAAGATGTCCCTGACGAGAGAGCCTGTCATGCCATCCAAACTGCTCCTTGGGGAGTTACCTTTTATAGTGTTTGTCTTGCCAGATTGAAAGCATTGAGCGTTCAAAGCTTTTGGTTCAAATTCCATGTTTGTGGGAGAGAGATGATTGAGAAAACAGGTACTTGAGGGAGAATAGGTGGTAGATGCTGGCAAGGAGAGAAGTATTTTAATTTTAGTTTCTTGCATTGGTTCAGTATCCTCTTCAGTGCTTTGGATTTTAAGTCGGATGTTCTTTTCACCTCTAATGCTGTGGTGGTTCACAGGGAATTGTTTTAAACCACTGCCCTTGAATCCTGCGGTATGGCATCTTGGATGCTAATACATTCCTGTGATTCAGGAAAATGTACATGTGGGTACCACTGCCATCTGCCTTTGCGAGTTCATATCGTTTCTTAGTGGCCATGGGTAACCTGCTAGTTTCTCTCCTAGATTTTAGTGTAGAGGGCTGCCCTCTCACCCCACACAACATTTTGAAAGGTTCAGTCAATGCTCGAAAACGTGGGTCTGTTATATCTACTCATACAATGTCTCTAGATTATCTTTAGTGAAGGTGTCAATCATAGGTATGGTACCACTGAGTCTAGAACAGTGGTTCCCAATCTAATGGAGCATCCAAATCACTCGGCAAGTTTAAAAAAAAGAAAAATTACAGATTTCTGAGCCTCACCTCTGATTACAGAATCCAGATTCCTGGCTGGGGCTCCAGGAGGACCCTTATGTGCTGACATAATTGCCAGTGTTGTCTTATGAAATAATCTTTGCGTCATATGTCGGGGTGGAAGCGGGGGCGGGTGGGAGAAGGAGTGGTTGGAAGATAGAAGACAGGAGCGTTTTTTTCTAACCGTTTCAGCTGGGGGTGGCTTATGGTAGAGAAATGGTTAAATAGAATCTAGGGCTTCCCTGGTGGCACAGTGGTTGGGAGTCCGCCTGCCAATGCAGGGGACACGGGTTCGTGCCCCGGTCCGGGAAGATCCCACCTCCCGCGGAGCGGCTGGGCCCGTGAGCCATGGCCGCTGGGCCTGCGCGTCCGGAGCCTGTGCTCCGCAACGGTAGAGGCCGCAGCAGTGAGAGGCCCGCATACCGCAAAAAAAAAGAAAAAAAAAAAGAGAATCTAGGAGCAACCACATGTTAGCACTAAGGGGACTGCTTGTTAGCCTTTGTTCCTTCGAAGTTCATTTTCAGTCAGTCCAGACGTTTCTAACCTGGAATTTTTTTAACCCTAAGGATCGGAGAGGTAATGGAGATTATTAAACTTTGAAAAAAAACGACAGCTTTGTTCAGTTGCGTCCGTCTCAATTTGCCCATTTGAATTATACAGTTGAATGGCTTTTGGTACGTTCACAGGTTGTACAGCTATCATGGCAGTAAATGTAGAACATTTTTATCACCCCAAAAGGAAACTCTGTATCTATTATAAGTCATGCTCCGGACGCACAGGCTCAGCGGCCATGGCTCACGGGCCTAGCCGCTCCACGGCATGTGGGATCTTCCCGGACCGGGGCACGAACCCGTGTCCCCTGCATCGGCAGGCGGATTCACAGCCACCAGGGAAGCCCTATTATAAGTCATTTTTAATACTCAAAGAAGTCTAACTTATTAGTTCATACTGTAGCCCTATAGGCTAATATCAAGCTTTTTTGATTCAGGCTAGAATTATATCAGATAAGGTAGCTCATGTTAAGCTTTGATTGAGAGTTACATTATTTTTAAAGGGAAAATGGATTAACAAACCCCGTTCGTTGGATCTAGTATTTCAGATGAGAGGGCAGCACGTTTGTGCATCTCTGCCCTACTCCATCCTCCGCGATGGAGTGACATCACGTGATGACGGGTGACGAAGCTGTGTTTCAGTGACTTATTCTGGGTTTGCGCAGGCAGCAAAGTGACTAACATTTCTGCTCAGTGAGTAGACATGCTTGAAAGGGGAGAATGTGATTCAAACACCCTTTCCCATATACGTGAAACATTTCATCCTCTTTTTGAACCATTCAAATGAGACTCCCGTGCAATTAACGTGACTTCACCGCAGCTCTTTTGATCTAAGCATCTTGATTAAGTGACTTTTCCAAGGACTGCTATTAGTGTAGCCTGGCTAAATTGATAGATGTCACTTTATCCAGTCTGGCTTTTGGAAGTTTGAATTTGGGAATTAGAGCTGTAAGATTCCAGCTGACCCAAGGAAGGCAAGTCACTCATTGACTCCTGGGTCCTCTTGGGGAAGAGGAAGAGGTATTGAGGCAGAGGGAGCCCAGCATCATTTCAGGGGCAGGTGACTTCTCCCTAGTCCTGGCTTCCAGGGGTTAGGTTCTTTTGCCAATACTGGGAAAGCTGTGATCTGTTACTAACTTGAATTACCCCCAGCTACAGTTCTTGTTTCTGAAGTTACTATTCTGTGGGTTTCCAGAACTTCTTTGCCGTTGACCCCTATCTCTGTCATCCTGGAATTATACTCTTGGACCACCCAGTTCTCACACACCCAGAGCCTTGATTCCAGGAAAACATTCACTTCACAGTTAATTACCTCCCCCTGGGAATTTTTGGAATTACTTGCTTTATTTACTTAATCCTCTTAATTGTTCGTTTGCATACTTCTCACTGCCATGCTGGGGTGGGTTGGGGGGCAGCGGACAGGAAGACAAACACCCCAAAAAACTGGCACCACGCCCACGAACACCCCCCCACCCCCACCCCAACGTGACCTCAAACAAAAATCCGACCCAACTTCCTCGCCTAAGACATTGCGTTCTTGCCTGAAGGAATGCTTTGGGTGGTTCCACCTTGGTGGGCTACACAGTTTGTGGATTATCTAAGCCTGGGTTTCTCTTTGCTTCTTTTCCTGCTGCATGGATTTGGCCTCTTTTCTTGGTTATTAGCACTTCTCCCAGAGGGTGGAAGGAATTGAACTGAAAGGGTGATTTCCGTTTTCTAGCTACATTTGATGAAGAACCATGAGCCAGTGACAGGTTGGGAACATCTGATTGTCATTATTTCTACTTGGATTCATCAAAGGTGGTTTGCTTTGACATGAAGAAGGGCTGTTTTATAAACCAGCGCAACTTTGAAAAGGATAGTTCCTGTTTCATGTACCTTATTTCTAGGTTCTCAAACTTGTATGCCAAGTAAATATTCAGCCAAGGAGGTTCCTGGGCCCTGGTCCTGAGATTCAATTTCCATTGACTTTTGCATTTAGCAAACTGTCCCCAGGTCCTTCTGATTCAGATTAAGGAGGGGGCCAACTTCCAGAAACACTGTCTGGGAGTTGGTACTTTGCTGTCCAGGTCCCAGCCCAGCCTTCTCTGTGGTCAAATACGTGGCAGTTAACAAGGTGTAATTACAGTGTGTGTGGTTTCCAAGGCAACACACATTCTGTCACCCCTGCTGAGGCTGGGAAGATTGAAAGGGACCACAGGGAGGCTGCCTAATGGTGTGGCCTCCAGATTAATGTCATCGAGGTGCTTTATGATGACCGGGTTTTGGTACCATTCGCCCAAGGGTCCTGCTTAAGGGCAGCCGCAGTAATGAAAGTAAACAGATTAGAAGCCAGGCAGCTGCTAGACCACTTCTGGAGGTGGCGATGAAGACCTGAGGAGGGATGAGTCCGGCCTTTCAGTCGCTCGCATTTCCCCTGCTCTATTTCCTCAAATCGGTTTAGTCCAGAATGATAAGGATGGTGGCGAAACATGATGACCTTGAAAGGCTTTTGAAAAATGATGGTCAACTGTGGTCAACCTTCCTTAGTCCTCAAATGGACAGGACTGTTGATGTCCCCTGTTCTCATTTTGTCAACTGAGGCTTGAAGTTACATTTCCGGAGCACTTACTAGGTGATGGGAACTTGCACAAAGATTTTTCGGGCCTTTTTGACCTGAATGGGAGGGTTCCACACTGTACATTTTCCAGGTTTAAAGATGGAAAAGATCAAGTTCGTACCATATTTTAGCACAGAAGTTTACTGTTGGGTTTTAGTTTTAAAGCTGTAGGGCAGCGGAAAAGGCATTCAACCATCAGTCTGACTTTGGGGTCTGGTTTTGGCTTTTATCATACAGAGGTTTTGGGAATGCACACAGGTTTCTTCACTTCTCTCAGGAGGCTCTGTCTCGACCTCTGGAAAATGAGGGGCTTAGACTAGATCAATAGTCTTACCTTTTGGATGGTGACAACCCCCTTGCAGAATCTGATGAATATAGGAACTTTCTTCTTTTAAAAAAAGTACATATATACTGTCATTCCAAAAATTACCTTCACTTTCTGAAGGGACCACAGACCCCTCCTAAATGAGGTGGTTTCTTAAAACTTTTCCAGCTCTGGCTCTGAATCACTGGGTCCCACGACGACCTGGGGGGAGTCTTTCACTGTTTTGAGTGGCTTCCTGAGGAATGACATATTCAGTGAGGGAGGTTTTGTTGTTTCTTGCATTTTTCACTCATTGCCCTGTGCATCTAGGAGGGGGAAGGAAAGAAGCCACACCGAGAAAAATAAATAGGGAATGAATGGCATCTGGAATATGAGCTGTTTTCCTTATCATGCTTCACTACGGTGGCCCTTCCAGAGGAGGTTGAGGGTATAACTATAATGTGAAGGATGTGGAGAGGAGTGAGTTAGGCACACGGATACTGTATTTTGTGCAGTGACAGGTCAGCAGTTACTTAAGCTTTTTCTACTTTGAATGGGAAGTTGGGATAAAATTTCAAGTTTCAGTTAACTTGAAAATGTCAGAAGGTTCCAGGTAGTATCACGAACGGGAATAACGTATGTTCTTTACCACTTCCCAGCCCTTAACTCTGACCAGCTTCCTGACTCAACCCCAGTCGCCTACCCATGGCCCGAAGTCCTAATCCATTCAGGAGGGAGTATCTATAGTGTTTGTTTGGGAACCTAGATACTTAATTTCTTCTTTTCTTCCTCTGGTTAGGTGCTGAAAGTCTCCTCTAGAGCTCTGGAAGGCTGAATGGACTAAACATGAAGAGCTTGAAAGCCAAGTTCAGGAAGAGTGACGTAAGTAGTCTGGCTGTTCCCCCCACGTTCCTGGGGCTGCAGCAACACCCTCCCTCATACCTTGATAAGGTGCTGGGTTAATCAACTACAGAAGCCAGAAGCACTCTGGGGCCCAGCTCAGGGTGGCTTTTGTGAACGGCGTGTTCTAGGTTCCTTGCTCTATGTGTGTATAGCTTCCGAAAATGACTTTTTTTTTTTTTTTTACTCCTGGCATCTGTGCCTTGGAGAGAAAGGAACAGTCAAATTGAACATCTTTTTTTCCCCCCCTTGATTCCCGATAGAGTGCCAGAGTATTCCTTTTAAAATTCTAATGAGACTACTGCTCAAACCCTCCCCCCTCCACCTACCGGCTCTGCATCTCACTTGGAATAAAAGCTAAAGTCCTTAAAACAGCCTACCAGTTCTTATATCAGCTGAAATTAAACATCTTAACAAAAAGAATCAGTCAACTGCCTCAGCATCGTTAAAGTCCCCCCAGATCTGATTCAGAATGTCATTCTTAGAGGAAGCTAGTCTCATGAAAGTGGTTAGGAATTACGTGTTAGCAAGGTTCATCTTGGGCATTTAGAAAACTTTTAAATTCTGTTAGGCTCTTGTGGTGAAACAGCAATATCTATTGCTGCCTGCACCTTTATTCTCCCAGCATTCCTGGGGTTCTTCCTCATTTGTTATTCATCATAAAAGACTGGATTGGAGGAACCAGTTATGATGTCAGAATTACGAGACAAAGTCTGCCAGAGGAGAAAATGGAGAAAGACAACATAGCAGCGGGATTATACGTGATGCTATTGTAACAAAAGGTCACCTTATAAACACTGCCGAGGTTCCAGTCTTGTACTAGTTGCGCTCCAGATGCTTGGAGCAGAATGGTTGAATGGGAGAGATTCATGGAAGGGTGTGAGATGGAAGCTCAGATGTGTCACCCTCCTACTGGGTTTGCTTGGCCGTCGTTTTGCATTAGGTAGTTAAAGGTGAACCTGGATTTTATTTCTGTGCCATGAATTATATGACAGCTTGGTACAGCCGCATTTTTGCAATAAGTGGAGGCCGTGTCTTTTATGGCTAACATCACACACACACATACACACGCACGCACATGCACGCACACGCACGCACACCCACACACACCTCCTTTTGGCTGAAGCTTATCTCCTGAGGCTGCATCATGACATGTAACTTACTGCCCTGATAAGGCCCAGACCAGATGAGATGCTTGTGGGATGATTGCAGAATCTTGTCGTGCTGAAAAGAAGTTAGAGCTAGAAAGGGTTTTTAGGAAAAAGTGAGCCTCACCTTCTCATTCTTCAGGTAAGTTAACTACAACTCAGAGAATGTGAAGAGACTTGGCTGAAGTCGTCCACCTAGCCTTTGGCCGGAGTGAGAGCCTTGGTCATCTGACTTCCTTAACCCCTTGTCCCTGCCAGTCCCCAGAGAAACCCCCTTCAACCTCCTCATTTGCTGGCCCAATGATGCTACAATCTGCAGACCTCATTGGACTTTCAGTTAAGAAGGGAAAGGCAATTAAATGGAAAATGTTGCCCAGTCGAGCAGATGCGGGTTTGTAAATTGCGTGACCAGGTTAACAAATACCTTTTCCATTCCAAGGGAATTTGGGCACCTTCCATTTGCACAAGTTGAGATTGATTTAGCAAAATTTAATCAGTCTAGAATTCCATGATATATGAACAGGGGCAGGGGGAAATGATAGCGTACACTTTTGGTTTAAAAATTAAAAACTCGTGGCCTTAGAGAGGGTGTTGCTGGAATCTAGTTTTTTTAAATAAAAACTGAAATATTTCCATGATTTAGGGAAAAAAGTCACAGTAATAACACTATTAAAAGCGTCTGGGATTTGGCCGCAGAAAGGCTGTGGTTTTGGCAGTTAGGACAAAGGGGAAAAATGTTAGAGGAGCACGCTTGGGGGAGGAGAGCAAAAGAAATTGGTATTATGGGGCCAGACAATTTCAGATGGCTCCCCAGTTTCATCCCAGATTGCTTCCCAGAGTGCCATCACTGTACTGTGAGACGGAGGGAATAAAAGCAAAAAAGAAAACCGTTTCAAACCCCAGCTTGAAGAGCTAACCATTGTGAAGTATTTACTATATGTCAGGCACTATGCCAGGCTCATTACGTGAACTTCATTTAATCTTGCCACAGACCTGATGTAGGTATTAGTGTCAGGCTCATTTTCCAGATGAAGAAACTGAGACCCAGGGAGCTCCAGTCCCTTGCCTGGGCCTGGGTTCTTCTAGCTCAAAGTTGTATAGCCAGTTTCTGTGCCAAAGTAGCCTGATTCCAGAGCCCAGGTTTCCTGAAAGAGGAAATTTGGATGGAGGTTTGATTTTATGAAACAGAGCAGTCCAGGCAGTAGCTTGGAAAAGTGACTTTGGACCGAGGTCCGTGGCCTTGGGCAAGTCTCTACCCTTCCCTGAACCCCCAGGTTTCTCACCTGAAAAGCGGAGAAAATAGTATTAGCCTCACGAAGTTGTTGTGAAGGTTAAAATATGCTGATGTCTGTAAGGCACACATCTTAGGCCTGGCACTCAGGAGGTGCTTGGTAAATCTTTCCTCCTCTTTCTTAATCAGAAACCCACGATGTAGTTCAGAGGACTTCAGCGCTGTGGTTGGCAGACAGGTTCAGACTCACTACAAGCTTTCCTTGGGAGGGTTCCTGCCTCCTGCTTGGGTATCGTGAGGGGTCTTCAGAGCTCAAGCCTGGGCAGTGAGGGCCTCCTCTCTCTTACAACACGTATTTCTCCGTTTAAGCAGTAGATTTGAGATGAGAACGATACCCGAGTGCTTGTGGCACGAAAGAAACAACTAGAGTTCTCTCAATTCTGTTATTCTGCGTGACCATTGGGAATTCTTATTTGTGTCTAAAATTTAAAATAGTCAAATAGGGCAGACTGCAAAGTCATATTTTTGTTGGTGCCAACTTTATTTCCTGTGTGAAATAGTTTACTGACCTTGAATATTTTTAAAATTGAAAATTATTTTAAAATTGCTAATTTAATTGCTAATTAAAAGTAAACCACGAGTCAAGAGTATAATTAGGGTTTTCAAGAAAGAAATCCACGATGAAAAAAGTAGGCTGAAAGGTGTATGTGGTCTGGAGGGCGGAATAATCTGCTAACACTTGCTGCCTCTGAGGAGGGATTCAGAGCTAGGAGTGGGTGCGGGAGGGAGTTTTGCTTTTCACCGGGTGCCTTGGGGTTTGCCTTTTTCGGTATATGTGTATGCGCCCACGTGTACCACTTATTACAAGAAAAACAAGTCTTAAACTGTTTATATTCAGTTCAATGAGCCAAACTATAATCTCCTTACCTGAAGTGAGTGGTCTCTCTCAAAGAACAACCGTAAACCCTCGGCCATCAAATATTCCTGCTTGTCTTTGTGTGAGGCTGAAAGGAGAATGGGAAAGAAAGGGCCCTTTGTGTTTCTGGGGGGTAGGAAGAAGAGGGACAGCAGATCATGTTCGTGCTCTCATAAAGGGAAGGCAGGTGACCCGCGGGCGTGATCATGTTTCAGCCAGCCTGCGTCTGGGAGGTCTGCAGCCAGATGAGTTTGTGGCCATTGAGAGCAAATCCCAGGAGTGAGGAAGGACAAGTGTGGCCCAAAGGAGCCCCCCGTGGATGGCCTGAAGGTCATTGTGCTGCACCAAGCCCGTCATGCGGGTAGAGATTTCCTCCGAGTGTCCTTTCTGGAACCCGTGACTCAGACAGCTGCTAAGTCAAGGGTGGGTTTATGTGTGTGACCTAGGGGAATGGGCCCGATTCCCTGGGCTGTGGTTAGATCCTGTCCTTGTCTCCTTGCGTTCATCCCTAAACGTGATTGTGAGCCTGCAGATAATCCACAGAGGCCAGAGAAATCCTAACGTGGATGACATTTTCCAGTTCCCATTGCTAACTTGATTTTGGGCATCCTTGAACTTGGGTTAGATACTGGAAAGGACACGGGAGAAATGTGAGGGATGGTTCTTGTCTTGAAGAAGCTCATAAGCCCAGGTGGGAGGAGAAAAGCTACACACAGGAAATAACTAAGGCAAAATACAGATCATGTATAATATAGATAGTAAAAGGATCTCCAGGATGATAGAACCACTTGTTGAATCGTGAGACCTGGATGATAAATGCTATAGATTTTCAGAGAAGGGTAAATCACTGGAAATGGGAAAACTGGGGGGAGCTTTATGGAGGTGAAGCTTCTTCCAGGCCTCAGGGATGCACAGGATTTGGAACGATGGTTAGGAGAGGAGCAGAGGAAAGGGTAATGCAGGGGAGCCGGCCGTGAAGCACGGTGGGTAGACTCAGTTTCCAAAAATTGCCCTTGCTATGCAGAACAGTGAAGCTTCAGGAGCCCAGGAAAGTGCCCATGGCGTGGCTCTGAGTCTTTTAGCAAGAACACTATAAATTTTTCATTCTAGTTTTAAAAATGGATGTACTTGACTTTTTACGCTTATAAAGTAAGCACAGAGTACTAAATCATCATTATTTACTTCTTTTATGACTAGTTTGAAAGTAGCTTCTTTACCTCTTTAAATATTTGCAGCAACTAGTACGTGGTTCCACATGGAAAAATGAGCTGTCATCATGAGAAATGAGGCCAAGAAGGTTGGGATTTCCCTTTGCTAATAAAATGCTCAGGCTTCTGGAATTTCTTTGTAAATGCCAATTTTTAGTGCCTTGAGTGAAATGGGTGGAGGCTGAGGGATGGGAAAAGGAGTTGAAAGATCTTTGTAACAAATCTTGAGAACTGCCTCTCAAACATGATCGAGGCCTTCAGAGTTTACTCTGTGGGTGTGTGTTTAATTTTATGAAAGATTTGTTCCCAATTCTGTTTTCCATTGTAATAGGGAAGCAGTGGACGTGCCATTTAGGGAAACAAACAAAAGATAAAGGCAGCCAGTTGAAAATGGCTGGCTCCACGAGAGGTTAAATTGATGGTATTTCTTTCTGTAGCAGCTACTAAGGACTGCAGCTTTCAGCCAAAGAACGCACATACCCCGTGAACCTTGAGGAGCCAGACACATCCTGCTCGGACAGGAGTTTGAATTTGTTGCCTGTTGAGAGAATAGCTCTCATGAAGGTCAATAATCGACACCTCTGCCAAGGTATTTTTTTCAAGGAGTTTTTCGTCATTTATGATAAGTTTTTACAGATGCCCAAGACTCCCTCCCCTGCCATACATGCAAAAAATAATGAGAGTATTTAAAATCCGAACCTCTTGACGGAGGAGCCTTGGCCAAATCTATTGTAAAGCTAAGCCTCTTTGTTGTCGACATAATTTAAAAATACATCGGAGGTGACCTTTTGGGCTGGAGGTCTGAGGCTCTTGGAAACTTCTGCAGAGAATTTGGTCAGGTTCGTGTCAGGCTACATAGTTTCTCCAGGTCTTGTCAGCCCGTCTTAAGTGGGGAATCTGCTTGCTGCCTGATTTCACCTTGTGTAAGTTTCCTAGGGCTGCTGTAAACACACATTGGGTGGCTTCAACAGCCATCGTGTATTGTCTCACGGTTCTGGGGACTAGAAGTTTGAGATCAAGGTGTTGGCAGGGCTGCTTCCTCGTGAGGGCTGTGACGGGGAATGGGATCCATGCCTCTCCCAGCTTTGTCTGGTGGTTTGCAGTCATTGGCTTGGAGATGCGTCGCCCTGATCTCTGCCTGCATCTTCACGTGGTGATCTCTGTGTGTGTGTCTATCTCTCTTCAAATTTTCCTTTTTTTATAAGGACACCAGTCATATTGGGTTAGGGCCCACCCTGATGATGTCATTTTGATTTGATTATCTTTGTAAAGACCCCATCTCCAGATCAGGCCATATTCTGAGGTACTCAAGACTCCAACTTATCGATTTTGCAGGGTGTGTGTCAGGATGGGGCACACAGTTCAACCCAAAACATACCTCCATCCTTTTCTATCTAGAGCAGTTTCTCAGGAGCCCTGGCACTCCCCCACTGAGCATGCGTGCTCATAAATCTTAGCTCCACAGTTTCTTCATCTTTGGACTATTTTCAGTGTCTAATAGAGTGAGTATCACATTTTTTTAGTGGGTGTCAGTGCCTAATACATAATATTAATCACAAGTGTAAACACATAAGATTAATCACAAGAGGGCTTCCCTGGTGGCGCAGTGGTTGAGAGTCCACCTGCCGATGCAAGGGACACGGGTTCATGCCCCGGTCCTGGAAGATCCCACATGCCGCGGAGCGGCTGGGCCTGTGAGCCATGGCCGCTGAGCCTGCGCGTCCAGAGCCTGTGCTCTGCAGAGGGAGAAGCCACAACAGTGAGAGGCCAGCGTACCGCAAAAAAAAAAAAAAAAAAAAAAAGAGTAAACACGTATTGATCGCTGACCTACTGCAACAGAAATTAGGAGAAGAGGTCTCATTGATTGAATGCTTACTGTGTGCCAGGCACTGCAGCAAGCCCTTTACGTGTAATGCTTACAAAACTGTATCCAGTAAAGACCATTACTGTAATACCAATTTGCAGAGGGAGAAATTAAGGTTGAGGGAAGTTAAGTAACTTGGACAAAGTCGCACATTCGATAAATGGCAGAGAGATCTGAACCCCGGTTTATCATGATGCCAGAGCTTGTACTGGCAACAGCTGTACACACTTGTTGGCACAGGGCATTCCCTTTCCTAAGTTCAAAAGCTGCAAACTGCAGGAAGTGAATTCTGCTCTGTTGCCCTAAGCAAAAAAGACCCACCCATAGAATGACCTTATTATTATCAGTGCTCTCTACAGTGGCAAATCCTTGGGTTGCTTCCTGAGAGGCAAATGCACTTCAGACTGAACTTTTAAAGCAAGAGAGGGCAGATGCTGCTACTTTCTGCTCTTCTGCTGCAGTTAAGAAAACTAATTCTGATTCTGTATGGAGCCCTATTGCTGGCTAACTGGACCACAGCCTCATTCTATTGTGTTGGCCAAAAAAGTTCATTTGGGCTTTTCCATGAGATGTTATGGAAAAAACCCGAACAAACTTTTTGGCCAACCCAAATAGTTACCCCAGACCATAATTGCAGGAATTCTTGGTTAAACCTGATACCATTCCAGCTGCAGCTGGAGACCAATATGAAACTCAGAACCTGGCCCCTAAACTTGAGGAAATCTGATCGTCTACATAAGCAGTGAATCATCTAGCTTATTACCTATTATCTCTTTATTCTGAATTAATTATGTAATCATTTCGAACTATTGCTGACCTCGATGTTTTTTGCTTGATAAATTCTTGTATGTAACTTTTCCTTTGGAGTGAAATAGTAATTGCTTCTGAATTCATTCCATGGAGATTTTCAGTTGTGTTTCTATCCACAGATCTTTGCTGTAAGAGGTGGTTATTTTCATTTCTATGGCAGCAGGTGTTAGCATGAGTCGAAGGCCCAGTATCTATAAAGATGACATTACTGGGACTTCCCCAGTGGTCCAGTGGTTAAGAATCCGCCTTCTAGTGCAAGGGACTCGCGTTCCATCCCTGGTCAGGGAACTAAGATCCCAAGTGCCGCAACTAAGACCTGACGCAGCCAAAAACGTAAATAAAAAAATAAAAATAAATATTAAAAAAAACCCCGATGACGTTAGTGACAAGTCTTGACTTTCCTTTTGAGTCCCCACCTCCTTTTAAACAAGGAAAGTCAGTGTGTTCTGATTGACTTTGTTATCTAATTATTAGGTGTTATCACGTGAAAATATTTTCACTTTTTGAAAAGCACTGCCTGAAGGATCTCATTTTTGGTTTTCTCAGGAGGCTGAATGATACGGTCTCTCCCTCCCTCCTTCCTCCTGGGCTGTCCAGTGGGCTGACTGACCAGAGGTGTAGAGATTTATAATGTGGGAAAAAAAACAAAAAGTCTGAGGAACGACATGTTCTCCTGGGATGGGTTTATTTTGAAATGTATTTCTCAATGCTGAGAATGTTTCCTTGGTAATCTTTCAAACTTGGGCTACAGTTTTGGAGGGTTTTTTTTTTCCCCCCATGGGAGCCGGTGTCCATTCTTTGAAGGGATGTTTCATAACTGAGAAGCTGCAGGGTCCTTCAGTGAGACCCCAGAGAATGTATTTATTATGATATGGGGTGAGCTGTGGTAACAAAATACCCTGGAATTGAATAAGATAGAACTGTTTCCTTAAGTAAAGGTTCCAAGCACTCTGGAGCCAGCAGGACAGGTCTGCTGCATGGGCTCATCCAGGGGCCCAGGTTCTTTTACAGTGTCCTTCTGCTGCCCTCCAGAGCTGCACCGCATTGCAGTAGCCAGTTGCCACACATGGCTCTTGTGCATTTGAAAGGTGGCTAGTCCAAACTGAGATGTTCCCTAAGTGTGAAGTACACACACGTTTCAAACACTTAGTACCAAATAAAGAATGTAAAATACCTTATCAATAATTTTTTATAATTACACATTGAAGTGCTAATATTCTGGACATGATGGACTAAATAAATTTAAAATTCACTCCACCCGTTCCTTCTTATTTAATGTGGCAACTAGAAACTTTTAAATGACTTAGGTCTTGCATTGTCATTCTGCTTTCAAGTCTTATGGAACCAGAAAGAGGGAGGATGAACCCCAAGCATCTTCCTTCTTTAAAGGATGTAACCCTGAAAGTGCACAGATCATTGTTCCCTTGCATGGAACTGACTGGAGCTTAGTCACATGCCCCTGCCTAGCTGTAAGGGAAGCGGGAAGACGCTCTCTAGATGGCAGCCACGAAATCAGCTAAACCTCAAGGGGCAGGAGGAATGGGTCCTGGAGAAGATGAACTCAGTGTTACGGGTTGAGTTGCTACCCATTCCCCAAAAGATATATTGAAGTCCTAGCCCCTACGACCTCAGCATGTGACCTTATTTGGAAGTTGAGTCTTTGTAGAGGTAATCAAGTTAGAATGAGGTCATTAGGGTGAGCCCTAATGCAATATGACTGGTGTCCTTATGAAAAGTGGAAACTTGGACGCAGACCTGCGCAGAGGAAAGACCATATGAAGAGACACAGGGAGAAGAACACCATGGGAAGATGAAGGCAGAGACCCGGGTGATGCACCTATAAGCCAAGGAAACACCAAGGATTGTCCTCAACCCACCAGAAGAGAGGAGAGAGGTGTGGGGCGGATTCACCCTCACAGCCCTCGAAGGAACCAGCCCTGCTAACACATCAATCTTGAGCATCTAGCCGCCAGAACTGTGAGACAATACATTTCTGTTGTTTTAAGCCAGTTAGTGGTACTTTAGGGTGGCAGCCCTGGGAAACAAACACACATGGCCACAGGCAATTTCCGCAGTGAGTCTCAGCTGAAAGAGTTAGGTGATAAAGGTGTGCCAGATGTTCTATGGTTTTTTGATGCACAGGCTCAGCGGCCATGGGTCCCGGGCCCAGCCGCTCCGTGGCATGTGGGATCTTCCCGGACCGGGGCACGAACCCGTGTCCCCTGCATCGGCAGGCGGACTCTCAACCACTGCGCCACCAGGGAAGCCCAGATGTTCTATGTTTTGATTACTTTTACCCCAGAAGTGAACACTTGTTGCCATTTGCCCAATTTCCCATTGTTCTGTTGGTGGACGTGCTGTTCACGTGAAGTTAAACGCCTTTTCCATGTTTGAAATGGAAACTGCTCCTGAGTGTTGCCAGCTGGTGAGATTAGGTTATCAATCAAGCTTCTCCTTTTAGTCTAGGAATATGTTGGGTTTGATAAGAAGTGGGATTAACAGGGCCTGTGTTAAGTATACCATTTACGGTCATCATTTTGGGATTGCTTACATAGATGGGAACTGTGGCGACCTGATCCCACACCTTCACAGAAAAGTTTGGGAGTGAGGTCAGCCTACAATTATACATTATAAACTTAGTTTTAGGTTACGCTAAAGTGCATACATTCATTCGGTCAGCATGCAATCTATGAAACTGTGAAATATGAGGATTCTTAATTATATCAATTTCATTTGAACATATATACCAGTTTGACTTACTTTCAAATTGGGACTTAGAATTCTGAGCAAAACATTAGATTTGTTGCAAAAGAACTTGGAATAGTGGCATTTCCATTTCCCAGATGTAGCTTTATTACTATAACCTGACATAATATTAATTTTTTTTAACCCACATTCCCCTCTTCAATCATACTCAGCATACTGTTGTGGTTTTTTAAAATTTATTTTGTTTATTTTTGGCCGCACTGGGTCTTCATTGCTGCACACGGGCTTCCTCTAGTTGCTGCGAGCGGGGGCTACTCTTCGTTGCGGTGCGGGGGCTTCTCATTGTGGCTTCTCTTGTTGTGGAGCACAGGCTCTAGGCATGCGGGCTTCAGTAGTTGTAGCACGTGGGCTCCGTAGTTGTGCCTCGCGGGCTCTAGAGCGTAGGCTCAGTAGTTGTGGCTCACGTGCTTAGTTGCTCTGAGACATGTGGGATCTTCCCGGACCAGGGCTTGAACCCATAACCCCTGCATTGGCAGGCGGATTCTTAACCACTGCACCACCAGGGAAGCCCCAATACTCAGTTTACTGTTGATTCTTTTCTTCCACTGTTGCTTGCAAAGCCCTGTCATTCTCTTTGTGCGCTTGCACTGTTGGATATTTGAACCCAAATGCAGGACACTATGTTTATCCCAGTTAAATTTTATTTTCTTAGTTAAATTTGTTCAATAAATCTGTTGCTCTGATTCTTGCATTAAATTCTGACTCATCCTAATTATATTGAGTCATCCACAAACTTAGTAGGGGCATGCCTATTTAATCTAAGGCATTAATGAATGTAATGTACAGCTCTGTCTTCAGATACGGATATAGACTCCAAAGAATGAATTAAGTCATTGCCCATTTGGAAGGATGTCAATGGTCATTTCATATATATATATATATATATATATATATATACACACACACACACACACACACACACACACACACATACATATATGTATATATGGCATTGTCGTATAATATATATATATCATATACAGGCATACCTCGTTTTATTGTGCTTTGCAGTTATTGCATTTTTTAAAGATTGAAGGTTTGTGGTAACGCTGCGTCGAGCAAGTCTATTGGCACCATTTTTCCAACAGCATTTGCTCACTTTGTGTCTGTGTCACACTTTGGCATTTCTCACAATATTTCAAACGTTTTCATTATTGTTATATTTGTTTCATTGTTATATACATTGTTTTTTTAGACATAATGCTATCATATACTTAATAGACTACAGTATAGTGTAAACATGACTTTTATATGTACTGGGAAAGCAAAAAGTTCTTGGCTTCGCTTTATTGCAATATTTGCTTTATTTGCAGGTCTGGAACTGAACCCATAATATCTCTGACGTATGCCTATATGTGATAATTATTGACATCCTTCCAAATGGGCAATGCCTTAATCCACATTCTTTGGGGTCTGGTTACAGCTGACCCATTATACTATTTCTCAGCCCTGTTTCTCTGTCTTGTCCCAGTTTTATCTATTACTATCTATGCAATACTGGACAAGTTACATAATCTCTCATCTTTGGCTTTCTCGTCTGTAAACCAGGGTGATGCCAGCACCTTCCAGCATCGTCGTGAGGATTAGGATAAAATGTGGCACACGGTACATTCTTGATAAATGGTAACTAATGATACCCATTACCCTGATGCCTTGCCTGTTGCCTCACATTAGTAGGTCTTTAGTAGTGTGTGATGAATGAATGGACTCTACGTTTATTGTCTAGTTGAGATACTGTGCTTGACATGCATGAAACAGGTACAGCAGCACAAGGCTTGTGTCATTCAAAACAAAATCAGGCATCCAGGCGATAAATACTATAGGAGTTTAGGGAGGGCTTCATTGGAAAGGTGAATTTGAGGCTGGGCCTTCTTGACTTGTAGGTTAGAATTAACAGAGGAAACCAGTACTGGTGAGGGAACGTCCAGAGTCAGGTGGGGGTGAGGAGAGACCAACAGAAGAGGGAGACGCACAGAGTTATCAAGTTAGATGGGAGGGATGGACTTCTGCACAGCATCGGAAGCTGGGGGTGGGTGATGTGGGTAAAACGGAAGAATTGAGGTTTGAAGATGATCGCGCTTGGGGCGCTAGGATGATTCAGGGGTTTTGAGAGACTAACTGGAGGAAAGGGCCAGGACTAGGGCCGAGGCTCGGGTGGTGGCCGCCGTGGGGTGGGAAAGAATGAGGTGCCTTGAGTGGGTGTGGGATGAAGAGCAGGGAGGAAATCGAGATTCCTGTTGCTCCACAAAGGCCACACCCTGGCCTGGGCACCCAGCCAAGCGAGAGAGCTCCCGCATCTCCCGAGAAATCTGGCGTGGGCTGTTATCACACTCTCCTTTTACTAAGCAACTTGGTGGGAAGAGACATTAGGAAACTTCAAGAGGTTAAAAAAAAGAGTGAGAATATTCTTGATTAGAATATTAACCTTCAAATGCACTTCTCTGCCAGGCATTATTCTAAACACCAAATTGTAATCTGTTTGTTCTCTCTGTTAGAGGAGTACCCTTCTTATCCCCATCTTACAGATGAGAAAACTGTGACATAGTTAACTTGCTGTGTTAGTTTGCTAGCAAAGTGGTCTAAGTGGAGTGGTTTAAACAACAGAAATTTATCCTTTCGTATTCTGGAGTATGGGAGTCCGGGATCAACATGTCAGCAAGTTGGAGGGCTGGGAGGGAGAATCTGTTCCCTGCCCCACCTCCTCGCTTCTGGTGGTTTGCGGGCAGTCTTTGGCGTTTTCTTGGTTTATACATGCACCTCCCAGATTTCTGCCTTCACCTTCACATGCGTTCTCTGTGTGTGGGTCTCTGTTCAAATTTCCCCTTTTTATACGGACAGCAGTACTACTGGATCAGGGACCCACCTTTCTTCAGAATGACTTGATCTTAGCTAATCACCTCTGCCGCCACCCTATTTCTAAATAAGGTACTGGGGGTTAGGACTTGAACGTATGAATTATGGGAGGACACAATTCAACATAACACTTGTCCAAATCACAGAGGCAAAGCAGGAACCTGGACTTGTGCCTGGGGACTCTGGCCCCTGAAGCCACGCCTCCCCCAGTCTGTGATGGCCGCTGTGCACGGGTGTTTGCTGTCAGAGATGCAAAATATGATTCCAGCCAGCCAAGTAGAGGCCTGGAATTTCAAATTCTTCTTTCCATTGTCCAGTGGCAACTGACTGATGATAATTACGGATAAACTATGACCAGAACATGTTTCGGTGAAGCCCACTAGCCAGATTCACACCGATCCGGTCTGAAAGCCTTTGGTGCCAGAGATAAGAGGTTGGTGGAGAATATGGAAAGTAAAGCAGTTAGACCTGTTTTCTGGAAGGATCGGGCAGTGGAAAGGAGGACCTAAAATGCGCATTGGGACCTGAGACTTAAGTAATGTTTGTACAGCTTTCTGTTTTTAAAATAACAAAGGGCAGCACTTAGACTGGCTTGGCTGTGTTTGGTGACTGTTTGGGACATAGTTGTCCCCTGAGTGGTGGATGTGGCACTGGGACAGGTCTTAGGGCATCAGCCTGTGCCCCGTGAATAGCTGGAAGATGGGTTGTCTGGTGAGTTCTGGTGAGTGTTCGGCAAGTAAGTCTTGCAGTCAAGGGACTCTGGTACTGTAGACTCCTGCCTTTTCCAGTGCATTTGCAAAGCCACCTCTACCCTTCCCCTGCAGTGAACTGATGCGTTTGGGTGACAGGAGGCAGCTGGGTCAAGGTAGGCAGGATGAGATGGTTTTCCTTGCTCTGTCTGCAGCATCCAGCCCAGCTTCCTGCTCCAGGGAGTGTGATGAATGAATGAATGCTGAGAGCGGCAGGGAAACACTGACAGTTCAGTGTCACCCCCTCATTCCTCCGACCCTTCTTTGCTCAATATTTACTGCTCTCCCCATGTCATGGGTGGAAACAAAAGGGCCGAGGGGTTTCCTGGGTGGGTTTCCTTTAGAGTGGTCTGAATGTCCTCTTGGCCACCTCTGGTTGTGTTATGTGACATTAACAAGCATCATCAGAGGGCCTGGCTTGTAATGTCCAACCTACCTGGGTTTTGTATCCAGGCTGTGAAATTATTTGGTGTCTGTAGCTCATTAGCTGAAGTGGTTAGAGAACCACATCAACAAGACCAGTCATGAACTTGGACCTGGTGTAGGCTAATTAGCTTGTGTCCTAGGGGCAAAAATTATCTAAATTTAGACCCAGCTTACTGACTGTCTCTTTGGTCATGAGAGAGCCTGACTGTTATTGATTAAGAACACGGCCACTCGATATCAGAAACAAAACAGTGCTTAGGTCCAGGTTATGATGGGGCAGCTGTGCCAACCTCATTTAAAGGAAACCCATAATAGCATTATTGTTCAATTTTTTTATACATTTCTGAGTCATTTAGCCAACGTTTGTCAGAAAGAGTCTGGACAACTTGCTCCTCGCTTGGGAGGAATTCTCTAGAACAGTCAAGTAAGCCCTCAAGACAGACACAGGTCTCAGTTCATGGCTCCAGGTATAATGGTGGTGAATGCTACTTCGAGGCTTTGATATTTTCAAGCCCATTGTGAGCCCTGTTCACACATTTCATTTCTCTACCATAAAGCTGTTTTATGAATAATCTATTGGGTTAGCCACTGTTACAATTTTTGGCCCACTTAAGGGAAGCTATGTGAAGAAAAGAATCTAAAACATGGAGTTTTTTTGGTCGTATTATTTACATTAATAAAAAATGGAGAGTAACCCATATTTTGGAGGAGTAGGCAAATAAATTATGTTACATCCACAGAGAGGAATGTTCTAGAATTCTTAAAAATACTAAGCTTAAAAAATTATGTAGCAACTGGGAAAGTGCATTTAATAAATTAAGTGGAGAGATTCAAGTGACAAAATTATATTACATTATAATTATAACAAACGAAAAGCAAATGCATATGGTACCTATCAACACTTAGAGTAATACTTAGGAAATAAGGATGGGCAAAAATATTCAGCCTTAAGGATATTCACCATGGTGATACTCTTAAACTAGAAAACACTTAAGCATTATAGTAAAAAAAAAAAAGATTGGCTGAGTGTATTTTTGGGTACATATTACAAAGCCATTAAACATGTTGCAGGCATCTATTAATGAAAGCTGTTTTGTATATTATTATTGAGAGATAAAAGCAAGTTCTTAAACATATTTGTGATGTTTTTCTATTCCTAGAAAAAATCTGGAAGATATGAACAGGGTAAGAGGCCTCCAAGGACAGATCCAAGTTTTGTGGAGCCTGAGGTTTATACAAAAATATATGGGAGTCCTCCTTTTAGAAAATACCCAAAGATTTTACTTTACAAATTTTACAAAGACAACAAACAAACAAAAATATACGTACATGCTCTGGGAGCATATTGCCCCTTGCGAGGGACCCATACAAGTGAGGGGTCCCTGAGGTTTAAGCCTCAGTAGCTTCTGGATAAAGCAGCTCTGGGGCCTCGGTCTGCATTTTGGTATCTTCTGCTCTGAAAGTAGGAGGCTACAACTTGTGGCATCCAGCACATCTCAGATTCCAGCAGTTGTCTTCTAGGCCCTCCGCTGATATGATCCCGAGCCTGGTAAATTGCCCTACAGAACAAGGTTCTTAAGAAAATTTGTGGTGCTTCTTTTCTTTACCTATTTTAAGTGCATTTTTCTTTCTTATAGTTCAGTCAGTCTTTAAGTGCAATGCCTAGACGTCAGCATCAGCATTCCTGGGGAACTTGTTAGGGATGCAAATTTTGGGGCTACCTTACTAGAAATTCTGGGAGTGGAGACCAGCCAAGCCCCCGACCCCAGGCAATTCTGGTGCAAACTCAAGTTTGAGGTCCAATTGGGCTCTGTAGCTGTCAACCCTCACTGTACGTGACAACCACCCAGAAGGCTTTGCAACTGCTGATTGCTAGGACTCACCCCAAGAGATTCTTTTGTCCTGTGAGAGAGAACGTTGCATCACCACTGAAAGTGAAGGATCGATAGTTTACGGCACTTTGAACAAAAATGGAGAGCCGTGTAGATGAACACTTCAGAACACTTCATCAGTGTGCTTTGTCTTTCCTAAAATCTACAAGGGAATCAGTATCCAGAATGACTTGACTGGCTAGACAGTGTTTTGTATACAGAATCCATAAAGTTATCTCCTAAGAGTTAATTTCATTCATTAGTTAAGCCCAGTTTCTGTGTGCTTCACTTACTAGCTCTAGCCTCTCTGAGCCTCTGATTCGTATTCGGTAAAAGGGGGGGAATATGAGAAAAGTACCTCCCTCCTAGGATATTGTGAAGATTAAATAAGATTAAAAATGCTCAAGATATTCAGATCCCTTTTCCAAATACTTTCTAATTCTGTTCCCAGTAATAAACTCATCTATCAAATCTATTTTTTAAAACATTTCTTCCATTTCTGTACTCCATAAGCTGAATTTCATGATGGTTTTGGATAATGACGGAATTATTTTTTTCTCCCTATGGACTGACATTTGCTTATTGCCCAGCTTTTATATTCCATGGGAAGTTGGAAAGAGAAATGATTCCTGTGAGGGTGGGACAGGGATGTTTGTATGAGACCTGTGTTGTCCCCTCCTGTAGCCACTTGAAACATGGCTAGGGTGACTAAGGAATGGAATTTAAAATTTTATTTTTAATTTAAATTTAAAACTGGTTACTCATTTGAGATGTTGGAAACTTTTCAGTTTGGAACAACTTAAGTTTGTGAATTTACCTGTTCAAGAGTAAATTTCATGAAATCTAAATACACATCAAGTATTTCTGATAAAGTAGCATCGGAATTGAGATGTACTGTTAATGTACAGGATTTTGAAGACTTAGTATAAAAAAAAGAATGTACAATATCCTGTTAACAGTTTTCATGTTGATTCCATGCTGAAATGATAATATGTTGGTTATATTGGGTTATATGAAACATTATTCATTTCGTCTGTTTCTTTTTACATTTTTAAAAATTTGTTTGGCTTTTTTTTTAGTTCGTTTTTGGCTGCACCGTGCAGCATGTAGGATACTAGTTCCCCGACCAGGGATCGAACCTGCGTCCCCTGCATCGGAAGCGCAGAGTCTTAACCACTGGACTGCCAGGGAAGTCCCACTTTTTACATTTTAAATGTGGCTCTCGGAAAATATAAGATGTGGCTTGCATTTTATTTCTCTTGGACAGCACTGTGTTAGACACTAACAAGAAACAAAAGAATTGAAAAAGCAAGCCACACACCTGGAAGACAAGTAAAATGATAAAACTGGTCACCCAAGTCATTTCTTTACATTAGCACAATCAGCTCTGAGTCTTCACGCTTGGGAGCAGCACCCCGCTCACTTAAATTTGCCTTTGTGGGACCGATTTACAGCCCCTCTCCTTCTTTTGATGTATGCCAACAACCTCTGTGTTTGAAAAAGTCATAGCCTACCATTTGCCCTCCAAACTTAAGAGGAATTTGAGTTGTAGCTGCTGGTTTAGCCACACTAATTTCAATACGGAGCATCTCAATGAAATGCATTTTTTATTTGTTTTTATTTTATTATTTTTTTAATGCATTTTTTAAATACTGTGATTTTGGCCTTTGTGTGTTTTTTCTGTTATCATAGGAATGTAATTGTTCTGCCCTAACGTTTTGCTCTGTCCATACAAGGGAGTTACCATTCTTGGAATTCAGATTTATAACCGCTTCCTTATTTTTGTAATGCCTCCTAATATACTTTTTAAAAGGGACTTGACCTTCATATAATTCATATTTTTCCCTGAAACGCTAAATCACCCACTTCAGCAGCCTTGGCTTTATGACCCATGGAATGTGTGTATCTTCCTGTATTAAAAGCTGCTCATTAAACTGAGCACGATGAAGATTTCTTATAAAGTAAAAGTAAATATAATGCCTCTTAAGGATTATTTTCTGCCTTTATATGGCTTTTGTCCTATTTGGAGGTCCCTTTTACTCAAAATATCTCTGGCTGAGTAATGGATTTGAGGCTGATCTTCATACACTTATGTTGACAGTTTAAAGATGACACTTGAGCCATGGAGTTCTGAACTCGGGGAAGAAATTTTTATTTCGGAACATCATTGCATTGGTGTTTTGCTTGTTGTGTCGTCATGCCACAGCACTAGGTACTGTAAGCTTTTTCATCCTGATCTGTGTGGTGTACTCTTTGTTGGCGTCTCAGCTTGAAACCCTAGGTTATCTGTGCCATCTTCTGGGCACAGAAGTAATGCTTGTGCCCCCCTGGATATGCCACACATGGTTCTTTGACCTTGAATTTTTGTACTGTGAATCGCTTGTCATGAGAAATATCCTCTTTCCACTCCAGAAAAGCTTTTTATTTTCTTAACAAGAGGCAGTAACTCAATCAAGACCTCCAGCTCTCACCACCTCCGCCATCAGTTATAGCGTATTAAGAGATGATAAATATGCAAAACATGAGGCCACAGAGGCAAAAAGGGTGTTGGCTCAGCGTTTTACTGTTTCTTCTGAATGGCGTCAAGACTGGGCGGCCAATTTGGTGGACAGAGCTGCGGGCTGCATTTACTGATCTTAGCTCTGCCAATTCCACGTGTGAGACTCCTGCAAGCCAGTTCACCTCTCTGGCTTCCCACATGGGTAAAAAGATGCTCTCAAAAGTCCCATTAAGCTTTAAAGTTCTGTATTTCCTGTTCAAGTCTCTTTCCAACCCCCTCTGCTCTCGCATTCATCTCTGCATCCACTGGTAATTGCTTCTGTAAGAGAGTCGGAAAGCAGTACATTTATTTGTACTGGAGTTGCGCAAAGTCCCACGGGCATCTGGAGAAAAAGACTGCACATCTTAATTGAAGTGTGTTCAAGTCTCCCCCAGTACCTTGTCAGAATGTACACGCTTCTTCTTCCTCTTGCCCGTGACGTTTCTTGTAATCTCTACTAATTAAGAACAGGGGAAAGAATGTGATCCTATTGTATATAGTGATTATAATGACCTTCTTTTGAAATATGCAGGTCTTTTTTCATGTTTCCTTAAGCACAAAGCAGAGCCTTAGACAGGAAATCTGTCTCTGACCTTGTCTCCAAGGGAAAACCCAAAGCTTTGAAAAATGGCGAAAGAAGAGATTGAGATAGGAAGAGAGAGAGAAAGGAAGGAAAGGGCTCTTTATGTCTTAGATGTCGACTGTATTTATGAATTTGTGTTGTTTCTGAAGTAGAATAAGGAAAGGTTATCTTGTCCAGAAAAAGCTCAGCTCCTCCTAAGTTTTATCTACATGTAATTGAAGATACAATTTAATACGCTCTTTAGAACCATATTGAAAGTAATAAAGCAGCTAAGAAGACATTTAACAGTTCATTTAACATTTAACAGTAGAAAAACATTTAACAGTTCTTAAGAAGTCTGTAGAGTTCTGATCAATCGAGTAAACATGCCAGCTGCTGAACAGTTGTCAGCGAGTTACCTTGCCCTTTTCACCAAAGCGAAAGAGAAAAAACTTTTCTTAAATGTGTTCAGGACCTATTTCATAAGTGCTGGGTAGCTTTGGATTTAGATATTTTGCCAACTTGCAATAGTGAAAGTATCAGTAGCTTGAAAAAGAATTAAGAGAAAATTTTTACTTTCTGTTAAAACTATGGAGGGTGGGATTGAATATAAAGGACTCTTATGCGCCACAGATAAAATTGGATGCCTGAGAGCCTGCCTGGAGCCATTTAGCCAATCAAACCATGATGGAATAATTATTCATATGGAAATTGATCTCTAAAGTCAGCTTTCAGGGTCTGGCTACTGAGTGTGAATTTCCCACAGGACGGGTTTTTCTAATTATGTCTGAATTTTGGACGCCCACCCTGACCCCAGCCACTGATGGAAAGAAAGCATCGCTCCTGTAATATTGGGGCGTTGTTCTTAACTCCCTCTGTACATTAAAATTACATGGGAGCTTAAAGACACCCCAGCCCCAAACTATTTCTGCTTCTCACCCCCTGCCCCTGAACCAACTGAATCAAAACTTCTGGAGAGGAGCCTGGGCTGGGTGAATGTCCTGAGCAGAAAGTGTTCAGAACCACTGATCCAGGATAGCAAGGGGTCATGTAGCAAGGAAGTAGTATGGTAGATATTCCTCATCTGAGAGGCATCACAATGAATCCCCTCCATCTTCACCCACTACCTACCCCCGCCCCCCACCATGATAAGAAGTAGAAAAACCTGGTCTTTTTTCTGGAGAAAGCAAATGCAATTGAATGCCTACATTTAGATGCAATTTCAGTTATTTTCAAATGGACTTTTGCAGAGGTTTTTTTTGTTCTCAGACTGAGTTGTGCTGGCAGATAGCTTCAGTCTTACATCAGGGACATTGAATTTGACCTGAGTGAAGAAATACATTCTCACTAACCAATTCCATTTGTTTGCTAGGGCTGCCATAACAAAGCTCCGTAATCAGAGGGACTTAGAACAACAAAAGTTTATTGTCTCACGGTGCTGGAGGCTAGAAGTCTGAAAGCAAGGTTTGCAAGGTTATGGTCCCTCTGATGTTCTTCCTGGTTTCTGGTCGTTTGCAGGCAATCTTTTGCATTCTTTGGTTTGTAGATGCCTCATTCCATTCCTCTGCCTTCCCTCCAGGTGTCTGTCTCTGTCCACATTTCCCTGTTTATAAGTCCAGTGGATTAGGGCTCACTCTGTTGACCTCAGTTTAACTTCATTACCTCTGGAAAGACGCTATTTACAAATATCGTCACATTCTGATTTACCAGTGGTTAAGACTTCAATAGGACTTTTTCTTTGGAGAACAGAATTCAAACTGTAACACCAAAACATGAAAAAGAATCTTCCTTTAACATGTTTATTTCATTCTTTTATTCATTCTAAAGGTATAATTCTTCACTCATAAAGAAACATCAGACTAAATGTGGGTTGGAATCATTTTCCTCTGTGGAAAGGTCGTGGCAGATAGAAGCAGTTTCTGGTGTCATTTAGGGCCCTCCACCTCAGCAGATTTTTCTCACTATTAGCCTGGGTTAGATGGCAAATGAAATCAGAATCCCCCATCAGTCCCAGGGTTCATTCATGACAGCAAGTGTGTCCTTGGGTCCCCCTTGGTTCCAGAACTACTGGGATGGTAGAATACATGGTCCTTAGTACATTTGTTTGGAGGAAGTAAATGTCGCAGTGGACAGGGAAATAGGAGTACAGATCAGGAATAGCTGACTTCTAAACGTTAGAAGTAAGTGAGAGTGCACTCCACCTCTGGTCTGTAGCTTTGCTTTAATCCTCAAAGAGAAACCCATCCAGTCATAGGCTAGAGACCTTCAGCCAACTTCAGGCAACCTTGCTGGAGCTTCCGGATTCACCCCAGGGCACCCCGGAGCCTGGGAGGCTTTGACGCTTGTCAGACTTAGTCCCAGTTGGTAAAGTATGATTGAAACAATTAGAGAACCATCCTTCTAAAGCTTTCTGTGAGGAAATGGGCTGGTTTTATATGATCGTGTTAAGACACTAGATTCAGCCAGGTAAATTTGAAGATCTAATTGGCTTTTTTAGGTGATTCATGAATGGGGTAGCATCCCATCCAGTAAGCAGAAGGGTGCTCCGAGGGATTGTACAAAACGGAAGGTTTTTATAGGAAACAGGGGCAGGGGGCTATTAGCCAAGGAAAGAAAGGATGATTTTTTTTTAGGCCAGGACATCATCTTAGGGAGGGAAAAGGGAAGGGCAGGGTCTTTATCATACAGATTGCCACCCCTTCTTCCTCTGGGGGTGGGGGGGGGGTGCTGAGAGAGGGCCCAGGTGGCACAGATGACCTCGTTGGTGCTGATCAGAAAATTCCAGACTGGTTGATTAAGGTTACATTTCTGGTGAAAGTCGAAACTGCTGTTAGGTTAGTATTAAATCTAAGTTTGGTATTATGGGCTTTAGCACGGGTGACACCATTTTTAGGCCTGTGGTTTTTCTCTTCAGCAATCGTATTTGTTCATGTGATAGAGCTGGTTGGTTAAGGCACTTGGTTGCCCAATTCATAATTACTTTGGTATAATTCCATAACGGTGAGGCCCCCTCGGGTTCTTCCTGTTAGGTTGGCTCTTTGATGGAAGTTGTGTCAGTTAAGAGGAAGGATGTCCATGTCTCTCGCTGCTCAAGGATGGACTGACTGCCTCTGGAGCCCCAAGGCTCAGGAATTTGCTGAGACTGCCAAGTTGGGTGGAAGATTAGATTTCAGTGGTTCCCAAACTTGCTTGATAAGAATCACGTAGAGTGCTTGTTGAAAACAGGGATTCCCTAGATCCTCTCCCTGGAGGTTCTGGTTCAGTAGATCTGGATGGAGCCTATCCACCCCTCCACCACCACCCCACACACATGATTCTTATCAGTGAACTTGAGAAATACCGACGAAATGGCTTCTGACCAGCATCCTAAGATAGTAAGATTCTAACATCGTATTCCTTCTTCTTGACAGAGATTGCTAGTGGACTACCCAATATCCATTTTCCTGTTCTTTCTTAGTAATAGAGCTTCGTTTTTAAAATTTGGGATTCAGTGTGCTCAGCCCAAATACCACATTTCTCAGCCTTCTTTGCGCACTTCTTTCACACAGTTTTGGCTGTGTGACCAATGAGAGTTTGACATGGGGGTCTGGGGAAATTCTACATAGGGGTCTGACCACTCTGCTGAAAGCTACATGTTTTTTGCCTATTCCATCATCATCTTTTGTTTTTCTGCCTGGGATCAGGACTTGATGGCTAGCATTCCAGCTGCCATTTTGGGCCCTGCGGTGACCTTAAAGATGGAAGCCTTGTATTAAGTTGGTGGAACTGATAGAGGGAGCCCCAATCTCAACTGTCTGTGGGGTTCTCTTGTCAGCTCTGGACTGACTCCTCTCAGACTCTGTTTATATGTAGACACTTGTATCTTGTTTAAGCCACCGTTATTTGGGGTTTTCTTTCATATACAGTTGAACCTAATCCTTATTCATGTATCTCTAAATTTGGAACTTTGAGTTTCCTGTAAGCTAAAATCACATTACTGACCAAGTCACCTAATTTCTGTGTGTCTCTGAGGTAGATTTCCTGAAACTAAAACCTGCCTTTTTTCCCCCGCCAAGGGTAAAATGAACAATTTGGAGTTTATATCTAAGGACCCTCTCAGTTCCAAGAAGTGGGAACAAGTCCCTTTATGGGAGAAATAAGTTGTCACATTGTATCCTTAGTGACTCAGAGTCCTAAAGGAAAGGAGTTTTCAGCTGATAGATGCATGAAGGAAGGAATGTGATTGAAAACTCGAGGGGGTTGGAGGAAAGGAAGACAGAGTTTCCCTTCTTTATAATTTCCTACTATATAAGTCTGTCTATTGAGGGAGTTCAGTCATAATAATGTGTTGAAAGTGCCTTGTAAACTGTAAAATGTCTCACATATGTTACTTACTGAGCACTTTATATACAGAATGTTGTTTCAGATACTTTAGGACAGTTTCCCCAAGTGGCGCTGCTGAGTTTTAACAGGCGTTATAAGCAAGAAAAGTTTCCTGTGTCAAATAAGTTTGGAGAATGTCCCGTTCAGCAAAATAAATAGGTTTCTTTATTACAGGACTGCTTGGTGCCTTTAAGCTGTTAATGTACATTGTAAATGTCTAAGACATTTACGTGGGGTGGGGGGAGTATGCCACATGGTAATACTCTTTACTTCACAACCCTTACGGCTGCAGCTTGAGGAACAGAACAGCCTTGGAGAAATGCAGCTTTGTAGAGGAGAGCACATAATATGTCAGAACACACATTTAGTACCTGCCAGGGGCAAGGTCCCGGATCCATACATAAATTGAGAGACATGGTTCTTGCCTTTGGGGAACCTGCACTTTTCACCGGGGGGACAAGACATTTACATGTAGAAGAAGAGTATTCAGAACAGAATCTAAGTGCAGCATGAGTGATGTAAAAAAAGACTTTAAAAGTTCAGATGAAGGTACAATCTTTGCGAGGTGAATTTTAAGGTGAATATAAGTATTTCAGAGCACCTTCAGTGAGTACTGCAGAGGATGCTAAGGTGCTCTATTTGAATTTTATTTTCTTTTTGAGTAGTGAGTTTTAGTTCTATTAAAACTGTTCAAATTCTTCAGGTCGATTTCTAACTTTCAACTATAAAGGCTCCATCACCAGATTTCTCTATCATTTTTTTTTCTTTTCTTTTTTTTTGGTTGTGGCATGTGGTATATTTAGTTGCAGCATGCGAACTCTTAGTTGCAGCATGGGGGATCTAGTTCCCTAGCCAGGGGTCGAACCTGGGCCCCCTGCATTGGGAGCGCGGAGTCTTAGCCACTGGACCACCAGGGAGGTCCCTCTACCATTTTTAAAGCATCCATTAATAAATCATTTTAATCCTCTACTTGATGGTTTCTGTTCCTCAACCTGTGTTCTTTAGACTAGCTTTAAAAGTCACATTAAACACAATTGAGGTTTGCAAAATAATTTCAGATTTTTAGAGAGGCAACCGTGTGAATGTGGCATTGGGTTAATTGGGATGGGAAAGTGGAGGGAACCAAAATTAAGTATATGTACTTCCTAGTGGACGTTCCAGCCGAGAAGCCGGAAAAATGATTTTCTGTTTGATTTTCAGGGCTGAGTGGTTTCACTCCTTCCTGGACTCAAGGTCATACGATTGTGAACACATGTTGCCATAAGTAAGAAATATTGGCCTCTAGTTATTGGACAGGAAAGGAAGCAACACCCAGCTTAAAAAATCTAATAACATATAATAATAATTTACCCTCTTTTGTTGAGTACAGGAGCCAGTAGTGTTTAATATGCAATTAGCAATACTATGTCCAAATACCTTCCTGGCATTGTCAGAAATTCTCAGCCTTAGGATTTTGTTTTTCATTTACTATTTCTGTCCACCTCTCGGATAGGGGGCATGGATGGTGTTTGCTGATTCTATTCAGATTAGAACTTTAGTAAACCAACCTTGAAAACAACACACATGTAATGAAAGTCAACGCCATCCATCAAAGAAAAGGTGGGCCAGAGAAGGGGACCTTAAGGCCATGAAAATTCTCCTGGCGTCGCCCTGCAAGAATGTTGTTGTATTGGGGGTCAGGGAAATTTGGGTTAAAAAAAATCCTCTTTTATCTTTCGTTAAAAAAGTACCCCGGGATTGTAATAGGTGCTTATATATAGTGTTTCTACTTTTGCAGTGAAGGTATTTATTATCCCCATTTTACAGAAGAAGCTGACACTCAAAAATTAAAACTTTTCCCTGAGGTCACACAGCTAGGAGGCGGCAGAGCTGGAGTTTGACTTCAGGCCTGTCTAATGCAAATGCCCTCATCTCTGTGTCACATCAGCAAAGCATAGTAGTTGTATCTTCAAAACAGATCCACAGACTGCCTGCCTCTCATTGTCCTGACTTAACAGAATTGGTCGCAAGTGATCCTTTTTGTCACTCTGTGCTCAGAGTCCTTCGGGTGGCTTCCCAAAGGTCCTTTCCAGGTCTGTAAGCCTCCCTTGCGTTTATTCTGCTCCAGGCTTGCTTGTAAGTTCCTGAGCCCACCCAGCCTTTCACGTGCTGTTCCCACCCTGGAAGGCTTCTCCCAAGGCATCTGCAGGGATCCCTTCCTCCAGATCTGTCTGCTCAAATGTCACCTAGAGACATCTTCCCTGACCCCTCCCCCCTCAAATCACACACTCCTGTCACTTCCTATCCTCACTTCCACTTTTTGAACATTTATCACCCGTGACATGATACCTGCATCTTTGTGTGGGACCTGTTTCTTCCCTGAGAGCAGCAGCAGCCCTTTGAGGACACAGGCTTCGGCTAGTTCACTGCTGGATCCCCAGCCTGGCACATAAGAGGTGCTCAATAAATCTCTGCTGAATGAATGAATAAGTGGATGAATGAACCACAGTTACCTCCGTTATAAATTAAGAATGTTATCATCCATCTTCCCATTAAAAAAAAAAAAAAGATTTCCTGGCAGAAATGTATGTCTTTGTGTGCAATATTCGGGTAATTGCGGTACAGTGCAAGAAAAACAGCCGTATTTCCTGTCCTCCAGGAATCTGTAATCCGTGAAGAACTCTGCCCTTGGAAATGCCTGATAGTACACATCTGGAGTTGTCTGTGACAAGCGGTGAGGCAAACAGGCAAATATTCTGTATTTATTCCGTATTTATAGGAAAGGCATAGGTTTTAAAGGATAAGTATGGGTGGATTCACGGGGCCCACGTCTTTTGAGATAATAGGAGTTTGGACGTGATAATCCCGGCGAAGCAGAAGCTCCTGGCTTTGGCCAGTTCCCCTGGGGGCCCTGCACCTCCTAGATCAGTGATCCTACCTCCATTCAGAAAATAAAGTGAAAGTCAGACACGTCCACAGCTTTTGTCATGTGGCTAGCTAATTATGAATTGGGGGTTAATTTCTTAACCATGTGGCTAGCTAATTATGAATTTGGGGTTAATTTCTTAGCATATCTTCTCTCCCACTTCTTCTACCCTTCCACTTCCTCCGCTTGCTTTCTAGGTTCTTTTAAAAGGAAAGGGAGAGAGCCTGGGTAGACCAGATACCTATCTGGGAGACTGTCTTTCCTTGCTGCCTTCTGCCAAGGATGGGAGATTGATGAGGTTCTAGGGGAGAATGGAGGACCCTTCGGGCTAAAGCTTCTTCTCTGTGGTTGGGAGATATGTTCTCTGACTGTTGGTGACCAGTATGTGAATCTTAAAAGTGTGTGTGTGTGTGTGTGTGTGTGTGTGTGTGTGTAATGGATCCTAGTTGTGCACGTAAGATGAGACATACATTTCCTTCATTTATGAACGAAGCAGTGGTTAATTGGTAGTTCATTTTAAGACTGTTTAGTTTGAAGAGTTACCACCAAAAAAAATCCTTAAATTTGAATTTCACATATGTAAAGTTAATGATAATAAGAAAGTGTTTTCAAAAATCTTGAGTCTTATTTTCTTTTTTTCCCCATTTAATCAGAGCTGAACAGCTCACAAGTAGAAATCACGGGTTTTGGTATATAGGCACATAGTCTTTAAAAAAAAAAATCAAAGTCTTTAAAAAAAAATCAAATCACATTTAATAAAATGTGGTTTTATGAATTGGAATTTCTTTGTTGTTTTGGCACCAACCAACTTCATTAGATACTGTAATTCCCCTCCTTTACCTCCCCCTTTTGGGGAAGAAAGAAATCCTTGTGGAATGCAGTGATCTAAGAGTTTAGGGCAGGGGAGAGTAGCCTGGGGGTGGTCACATGGTAGGACTTGCCTCCCAAAGCCAGGTCTTCTTGAGGGTATGAATGCTGATGACTGCAGCTAAAGAAAAGAGTCCTGGGAAGAGAGAGTGCATCCCACCCACCCCGTGCATGTCCATTTTTCGAAGGCTGGAGGTGGCCCTGTGTGCCTTACTCAGAATTCCATGTGAATGTGGCGGCAGAGGACTCTGGTGAAGTTGCCTTTCTTTTCTGAAAGAAGCCTTTCTATGGCACATTAAGTACCAGCATTCTTGCCTCTTTGGCACAGTTGTGAATGGAGCGGGCTCCCGTTTCTCAAGGAGGCAGTGAACTTGCCCTACATTCCTGATGGGTAATAAAGTTGTTCCCCCATCTCTTACCACCCCTCCCTTCTCATCCCAAGGGAAGCAGATGCCTGCTTAGGAGGATGCACCGAAGGACAGAGGCAAGGCGAGGCCAGGACCCAGACAGGTCCATTCTTCTCTGCCCGCCATCCCTGTCACGTGCCTGTGTATGGAAAGTGGGAAGGCACATGCATCATCATTAGCTAAAGACAGAATGCTGGCCAGCGCTCAGTGGGAGAACGGTTAGCAAATTTTTTTTTTAAAAATACATTTATTTATTTATTTTCGGCTGTGTTGGGTCTTCGTTGCTGCACACGGGCTTTCTCTAGCTGTGGCAAGCGGGGGCTACTCTTTGATGCGGTGCGTGGGCTTCTTGTTGCGGTGGCTTCTCTTGTTGCAGAGCATGGGCTGTAGGCACGTGGGCTTCAGTAGTTGTGGCTTACGGGCTTGGTAGTTGTGGCTCGCAGGCTCCAGAGCGCAGGCTCCGTAGCTGTGGCGCACGGGCTTAGTTGCTCCTTGGCATGTGGGCTCTTCCCAGACCAGGGCTCGAACCCTTATCTCCTGCATTGGCAGGCGGGTTCTTAACCACTGCGCCACCAGGGAAGCTGCACAATTAGCAAATTAATGAATTGTGGCTGAGGGGACCCTCTCCTCTCAGTGCCCACTATTTAAGAACGATCCCTTGGTAACCACCTTCATTAAATCAACAAAGATGGAATGTTGGTCATTGGCAACTCTTGAGTTTTCCCGTGGTAACACAGTTGTCCAACTTGCCAGGCATGAATGTGAATTCTGTGCACGGAGGTGTACGGTTCATGGTTCCCAATGTTTTTAAGTATGAAAACCCTGTCCTAATATATGTGTAAGAAGTTTACAGACTTTTAACTTCTAGTAGCTATTCTGTTATCATGTTAGTTGAGAAGATACGTAATCAGTACCAAAATCATAATAAAAACCAAGATCAGTAATGTATGAAATGAATTTGAATTGTAGTTATTATGGAATTTACTGTATTTGAAAAGTGTGTGTTTGTGGTGAGGGTGAGAGGGTGTATGACATACAGTGACTGCTGCTCATGGATTAACAGAACTTTCTCATTGCCACTAAATTGAGGCTTCTTCCGCTGCTGCCCCCCACAACCCCCCGCCCCCACCCAGGGTCAAGGCTTCCAGGTTGGGCTCCACTGGGAGAGCAAAAATATTGTGAATTTTAGATTCAGGCAGATATGGGATCAAACTGCAACTCTACCACTGCCTGTATGATCCTGGATAAGGTACTATACCTTTCTGTGCCTCAGCTTCCTCATCTTTAAGTGGAGATCACGGGCTTCCCTGGTGGCGCAGTGGTTGAGAGTCCGCCTGCCGATGCAGGGGATGCGGGTTCGTGCCCCGGTCCGGGAGGATCGCACATGCCGCGGAGCGGCTGGGCCCGTGAGCCATGGCCGCTGAGCCTGCGCGTCCGGAGCCTGTGCTCCGCAATGGGAGAAGCCACAGCAGTGAGAGGCCCGAGTATCGAAAAAACAAACAAACAAACAAAACAAAACAAATGGAGCTCACACTTAAACCTCATGGGGATTTTGGAGCAGTTGAAGTTTTGAAGTTTTCTCGTACTTGACGTGGTACCTGGCACAGGGAAGGTAGCACTTAAATGCTTGTGTTTCTGCTTCCTGCCTACGCTTTCCTACCTACAAGAAGACCCAAAGCCAGACATGTATAAAATCATATTAATCAATGAATTCTTTCTGCCTCTGGGTATTAATGTACATTCCAGTTACTAGGGCTGTTTAACAAATGACTACTAAATTTAGTGGCGTAAAACCAACATTTATTATACTCACAGTTCTCTGGACAGGGTACACTGGGGCAGCTCGTCCCTGATCCATGATGTGGGAATTAGCAGGGGAGATTCAAGGGCTGGGGGTGGGAATCACCTAGTGGCTCATTCACTCATCGTCTGATGGCTGATGTAGGCTTACACCAAAGACCTTCACTGAGACTTTCAGCCAGGACATTTCTGTCCCCTCCATGTGGCTTGGGCTTCCTCACAATATGGTAGCTGGCTTCCAGGAGAAGCACCTTGAGAGACAGCTGGACAGAAGCTGGATCACCCTTTATGACCCAGCCCTGGAAGTTACATGGTGTCACCTCTGCTGCATTCCATCAGTTGAAACCATCACGAAGTCTTGCCCAGATTCAAGGGGAGGAGAAATAGACTCTACCTATTGATGCAGGTGGCAGGGTTCTGGAAGAGTGTATGGGACCAGAAATCTTGCAGTGCCATTTTTGGAAAATATAATTTGCCTCAGTATATGAGCAGTTTATAAGCTTATAGGCAGAAGAGCTCCCAGAAGATTCTAGCACTGGTGTTCATTGGGTTACTGCATTAGCACACCAGCAGGTGCACTTACCAAAAGCCGAGGCCTGAACATAAGAGCCTGGACTTTGAACTCTGTCCCAGGACAGGTATCACCTTCCAGCTTTGAACTTGAGCCTGGGTTTTAATGTGAAAGCCACTGAAATGTCTGGTTGTCAACGGCGTGTTGGTAACTGAACTCAAAGGTGTAAGACACACTCAGGAAGCCAGGGACTGACCTTTATCCCAGTGCCATAACCTTATTTTATTTCCAGCCAAGAGCTGAGTTACCTGTATCCTACCTCGTCCCCATTGATAAGAGTTCATCAACTTTTTTTTCCTGAGATTTATTTTAAACTCATTTAGATTTTTCTAGAAAAGTTGTAGTGTTTGGAACCTCTGGAGGGGGAGAGTTGACTTCTACTTTGGGATAAGAGTTCTTTCGAGTATTATCACTCTCATTTTTCCTAGTAAATAGTCACGTATCTATCACTTTTCTCTCAGAACTTGTTTGCAAGAGAGAGATCTTTAAAGCTAAACAAACCGAGGTCTCAGGAGTATAAAGCCAAAAAAAGAACTTTTGTAGAGAAAGCGTGAACACAGAATTTGAAAAACACATATAAATCACATAGTTTGATTATGTACGAACCAGAAAGCTTAAGGGAGGGATGGTGGGGTGGAAAAAAAAAAAACTGTAGTTGTTTATCATTTCTGTGGAGGAACGTTAGTCTGTAAAATGTTCAATTGCTTCCAGTCTCTGCAAGTCACTTCAATGACTCCGTCTCAGATTTTTTTAAGTTTGTCAAATAAAAATAATAGTTCTGTCAACTGAAAAACATTACGCAAGCTAAAATTGAGAATTATGTTTTATTCGGCAGACATCTGAGGACTTCAAGCCCAGGAGACAGGAGTCTCAGCTAGCTCTGAGGGACTGCTCCGAAGAGGTCAGGGAGGAACCAGGAGATACAGGGGGTTTTGCAACAAAGACCAGGCAGTCGGGACATCAAAAGATGACTGTTCATTAAAGAAAACCAGATATCTGAGGTTAAGGAATTATCGCTTTCTATGTATGGGAAGGTGCAAGAGTCTGGGCTCACTGAAATCATGCCTTTGATGTGCACCTTCGCTATCAGGCCAGGATCCTATTCTTCCCCATCTGAGTCCCCTCAGGGCTCACCATCGGCGGCTGTAGTGGCTTGACGGCTGCGACATCCTTTGTTTTACGGATACGGCAGGCAACATTTTTCATTCACAGTTCCATGAGGTCTCACTGGGCTGTTTGGGGTACATGAGGAATAACAGAGGTGAAAATTCTTTGGAAATGTACACGTGCTATTCCTATGAGAAGCTCTGGCATTTTTCGTTACTAGTCAGAGGTGGGACCTGACATGGTGCAGTGCTACTGAGAGAGGAGGGACAAAGCCCCACCTTCACACACTGTTCCTTTCCCATTTCTTATCTTTTCCTTCTTTCTTCCTTCCTTCCAGCCCCTTTCTTACCTCTTTTCTTCTTTGTCTCCCTACTGCCATTTTTTCTTCCTCTGTCTTCTCTAAGGCCTTCGGTCTCCACTGCTGCCTGCTGATGTCGTTAGATTAAGCACTGTGGTCAAAACTGTGTCAAAACTGTGTCTTTAATATCATGCCTACCACATCATTCCTGGCCCCAGGCTTAAGAGGGTTTCGTAACTGATTTTATAATTACTGTCTAGCCTGTGGGGAGACTCAGTAGCCGGGCTCAAATAACTAAGTCCTTGCTGTTTTCTACCCCTGAGCAAGATGTAATATATCATCAGTGTGACGAATCAGTGCCTAAAATTCAGTGTCTGCCTTGATGCCTTGGATTTGGGGCTCTTCTTTATTTTATTATTATTATTTTTTTTTTTGCGGTACGCGGGCCTCTCACTGCTGCGGCCTCTCCTGTTGCGGAACACAGGCTCCGGACGCGCAGGCTCAGCGGCCATGGCTCACGGGCCCAGCCGCTCCGCGGCACGTGGGATCCTCCCGGACCGGGGCACAAACCTGTGTCCCCGGCATCGGCAGGCGGACTCTCAACCACTGCGCCACCAGGGAAGCCCGCCAATTTTTTTTTTTTTTTTTGGCGTTCGCGGACCCCTCACTGCTGTGGCCCCTCCCGTTGCGGAGCACAGGCTCCAGACGCGCAGGCTCAGCGGCCATGGCTCACGGGCCCAGCCGCTCCGCGGCACGTGGGATCTTCCCGGACCCGGGCACGAACCCGCGTCCCCTGCATCGGCAGGCGGACTCTCAACCACTGCGCCACCAGGGAAGCCCGGGGCTCTTCTTTAAAATCATCTCTTTATTTTCTCTGCCAACCAGTGTTGACATACATTTGCATGTTTTTTCAGTTGGACACTTCTGACTGATCTAGAGGAAGGCTATCCCTAAATTGCTTTCCCCCAAAAGTGAGTTTTATGCCGTGTAGCCTAATATTAAATCAGATTTGTTTCAGATAGACCCTCTGTTATGGGCTGAATTGTTGAAGCCCTAGCCCCTAGAACTTCAAAATGTGACTGTATGTGGAGATACGGCTTTGAAAGAGGTGACTAAGTTAAAATGAGGCCTTTAGAAAGGTGGGCCCTAACCGCATCTGACTGTTGTCAAAAATTTGGACCCATGAGGAGACACCAGGGAGGCACGCACACAGAGGAAAGAACATATGAGGGCAGTGCACGAAGGCGACCACCTGCCAGCCTACCAGAGAGGCTTCAGAAGAAACCAAACCTGCTGGCACCTTGACCTCTGGCTTCCCAGCCTCCGGGATTGTGAGAAAATACATTTCTGTTGTGTTAGCCACCCAGCATGTGGCATTTTGTTACAGCAGCGCCAGCAAGCTAACAGGCTCTCTAACTTTAGTGAAAAATTTGTAAAGCCAGGTTTGTATGACATGGGAACAACCAGATAAATATAAACTTAATTTCACTTTTATAGCTGTAGAGTGATGGTGATGGTGTGTATTAGTTAGGGTTCTCCAGAGAACCAGAATTGACAGGATCTCTCTTTCTCTGAGTATAAATGTGTGTATATATGTCTGTGTGTATATAGATCTGTCCGTCTCTCTAGAAATTCTAAGGAACGGGCTTACATAGTTGTGAGGGCTGGCAAGTCTGAAATCTGCAGGTCAGGCTGGAGACCCAGGGAAGAGCGATGCTGCAGTGCGAAGTCTGAAGCCAGTCGGAAGGCAGAATTCCTTTTTGGGGGGATCTCAGTCTTTTTAATTTTATCGAAGTATAGTTGATTTACAATGTTTTATTAATTTCTTCTGTACAGCAAAGTGACTCAGTTAGACATATATGTATATTCTTTTTCATATTCTTTTCCATTATGGTTTGTCACAGGATGTTGACTATAGTTCCCTGTGCTAGACAGTAGGACCTTGTTGGTTTTCCATCCTTTATATAATAGTTTGCCTCTGCTAACCCCAAACTCGCAATCCTTCCCTCCCCTACCCCACCTCTCCCTTGGCAACCACAAGTCTGTTCTCTATGTCTGTGGGCCTGTTTTTGTTTCATAGATATGTTGATGTGTATTGTATTTTAGATTCCACATGTTATATCATACGGTATTTATCCTTCTCTTTCTGACTTACTTTGCTTAGTATGATAATCTCTAGGTCCGTCCATGTCGCTGCAGATGGCGTTATTTCATTCTTTTTGATGGCTGAGTAATATTCCACTGTATATAAGTCTTTTGTGGTCTTCAACTGTTTGGATGAGGCTCCCTTACATTATGGAGGATAATCTACTTTACTCAGTCTACTGATTTAAATGTTAATCACATCTAAAAAAAATACCTTCACAGCAACATCTAGACCGGTGTTTGACCAAACAACTGGGCACCAGAGCATAGCAAGTTGACACATGAAGTTACCCATCATATGGCGGTAATGCAAAAGTGATACCCTGGGCTCACTGTATAAGAAAAGTGGGACTTCAGAAGCTAATCTAATAAAAGCTAACTTTCAAATGGTCTTATTGTTAATGATGTGCTTTTGCCGCATTTGATCCTTTCAACCAAACTTTTTTTCCCCTTCCAGTTTTATTGAGATATAATTGACATACAGCAGTGTGTAAGTTTAAGGTGTACAGTGTGGTGATTTGATTTACATGCATCATGAAATGGTTACAATAAGTTTAGTGAACATCCATCATCCGACCTCTTGATTTAATACACGTTCAGTCATAATGTACTCATTCCCCTAAACTTCTGTTGATGATTACAAGCATTAAGTGTGATATCAACTGTGGGCTGGTATTTACACAATGCTTCAGCATTTCAACACTCTTGCTACACTTGTTTTTTAAATCACTTAGTCTACGCTTTTTTTTCTTTTTCCCACCTTGGTGTCTTAAGCAGAGTATAGAAAACTGGTGAGATGCGTAGCTTAATTTTCCTTGGTACTTTGCATCATAATCCAACTTTGCTACCGTGGGAATTCCTGCTTTAAAAAAAAAAATCTAAGCTGTAGTTGAGGTAATAACTTGAGTTTTACTTTTCTTCTGTTACTCCTACTGGCCATTCGATTGAGGCTTAGAAAAGTAGCCGTCTATTAATTGAAGCTGCTTTTCTGAGAGGACAGGCTCTGGTAGAAAGGAGAGATGGGGTCTCCTAGGTAACCAAACTTGTGCAGCATAAATTCCCTCCTTTTAAAAGGGTCTGGGTCTATTTAAAATGTGTTGGTAACTGTTAAAGAAGAAACCATTAACCCTACCCCACCCCCCAACTTCATTGTGATTTAAATTAATCCCTGCTTTTCATTCTTGCAAGGAACTAATTAACACCCTAATTAGTTAGAGTGCTTTAAAACCAGGTGACAGGGCTCCCCTTTCTCTAGAAGGGATTGGAATTTTTCTCTGGGAGCAAGTGGAAATAAATCTATGGGTAGTTTACCAAGGGATTCAAATCATGTAGAAATATATCACTGTCATAAAAACTCCATTCTCTTTCTGTGTCTGTGACGTAGGGGTCATGGAGATAAATTCTGGGGTTTATACAACCTAAATAGCTTTCTGAGTATATGACCTGAATGTACTTAACAACGCAGATTACTTAGACAAACCAGAAGAAAATAGTTTTGAATATTCATTATATCTTTGAAGGAAGGGAGAAATCCTGAGCTTAGAAGCAGTAGAAGGAGTCACAAAGTATGCTTAAATTAGGAAGCTTAAGTTCACTGGGTAGTAGATGGACATGAGGGCAGACTGCCTCACTCCAGCTTCCATTAGTAGGTGAATAACGGACTGAGAAAATATTTGTAACAAAAAATGGTCATCAGTTTTTATTATTGTCAACCCATCAATTTAATTCTAAGCAAGCAGAGGACACCAGAAGGTAATTCACAGCCAGTAACCAAACACAGTAGAAATGTTCTCACCCACCAATAATCCAGTGCTGCAAATTAAAATCAAATGCCCAAAATATCTCATAATACAATGGAGGAAATGGGAATACTGATCAGATATTTGATATTAAAGAATTATTAAAATTCTTAGGTTTTATAGTGGTTTTTTTTTAAATCACTGTCTTTTAGAGATATACACTAAAATACTGAGAGATGAAATTATATGATGTCTGGGATTTGCTTCAAGTTAGCGTAGGTTTGGAAGAGAGAGAAGTGAGTGAGGGTGTGGATAAAATAGAACAACGGAGAGGGAAGCCAGTGAGTTGTTAAAGCTGGGTGACAGGTACATGGGATTCTTTATATTCTTTTCTATCCCTTTGTTTGAATTAAAAAAATTTTTTTAAATTGTTTATAATGTTTAAAAAAATGAACCCAAAGAAAGACTCCACAGAAAGAGGAAACCAGACATTTTGTGCCTTCCGATGGAAGCACCTTCTATGAGGTATTTACTGTTTCCAAAACACTGAACTCGAATCTGATCAAGCCTTTATATCCTCCTACGGATTTACAGGAAGTAAGGAGATAGAGACACATGTTATAAATGTCATTATGAGATGCAGTCAGTACAAACTCTGTAGGACAGTTGACCTCATTTCTTCAAAAAGTAAATTAAAGAAAAAGAGAGGTGGGGAGGGAGGGGAACCTACAGATGAAGAGACTGGAGAGATGGGGCTGCCATTTACAACATAAGGACATTATTTGTATCCTGATCCCAGCAAACCAAGAAAAGTTTACCAGCCAGTTGGGAACATTTGGATTTTGACTGGATATTTGCTGTATTAAGGCATTAGTGTAATTTTGATTTTAGGGCTCGAACCTGAATATTCAGCTTGGACAGGGGTTTGTGAGCACCTTCTGGCTTCAGTAAGTTGGGAGGAAATCAAGTGACAGGGATCTAATAAAACAGGCATTTAAAAGAGATTTCCCCCGTGTTTTAAATACCATTATCTTTCATCCTCTCCGGTAGCAGGTGCAGAGAGAAGAGTGACATATCCCTGCCCATCAGAGTCAAGGCAGAAGGACTGTACTGAGGAGATGCTCACTTGCTTTCTGGGCAGGTGGTCTAACGCACGCTGGGCCCCTCTTCCCCAAGTACACACTGCGGGAAGCAGAGGTGAAAGCACACGTGAGCCAGGTAAAGTTGGGGTGGCTACAGTTGCCCCTGGGAAAACTTGAGGAAGAAGTCTGAACACCTATGAGCCTCGATGAAGGAATCTAGGAGGTATCTGAAAGGGAAAAAACCCCGAAATTGACTGCCCTTATACCTCGACAAGTGTGTCAGAAGCGAATCACCCTAACATGCTAGAAACACCTTCCACTGATGAAAAGCACAGTGAAGATGCTCTAGTTTTTCTGTTTGAAAGTGAGTTTCTCCAAGTGTGGCCTCTGCACTAGTCCACAGAAATACTGACTCAGTTCTCCATTGGGTAGATCAGAAAATCTGCATGTTGGGACTTCCCTGCTGGCTCGGTGGTTAAGAATCCTCCTGCCAATGCAGGGGACACGGGTTCAAGCCCTGGTCCAGGAAGATCCCACATGCAGCAGAGCAGCTAAGCCCGTGTGCCACAACTACTGAGCCCACACGCCACAGCCTCTGAAGCCTGTGTGCCTAGAGGCCGTGCTCTGCAACAGGAGAAGCCACCACAATGAGAAGCCCGCACACTGCAACGAAGAGTAGCCCCCGCTCACCGCAACTAGAGAAAGCCTGCGCACAGCAACAAAGACCCAATGCAGCCAAAAATAAATAAATACATTTATAGAAAAAAACCCAAAATTTGTTTTCCATAAGGGACGCCAGCAAAGTATGGGGGCACTAGGTATCATCACTGTAGAAAATGTTTACAATTATATAACAGTGAGCAAAAACTGGTATTTTTTTATGGAAATATTTAAACATATCCAAGAGTAGAGAAAATAATTTATACTCCTCTTCTATGACTATCAACTGGTGCCTGTCTCCTTTCACTTATCCTCCCATTTTAAATACTTTCCTCCCCAGATCATCTGAAGTAAATCCCAGACTACATAGCATAGCTTCAATAAATATTTCAGCATATGTCTCTAAATGATAAGAACTTTTTTTTTAAGAACACAAGCACAATACCATATCACATCTAAAAAACATTACACTAATGCCTTAATACATTAAATATCCAGGCAAAAATCCAAATTTTGGTGACTGTGCCACCAGGGAAGTCCCTATGGAAAGCAGTTTTATCCGAGATATTTTTGAAAACTGTACGCACAGATACGTTTCTAGCTGTGTTCTTTATGCCACTTTCCTGAAAATATAACCTAAATACTAAACAACAAAGGAATGTTAATTTTTTCAAAATAATTTAGGGAATTTTCTGTATCCTATAAAATCACAATGTATTGCTCTATAAATTTGCTTCTAATACATTAGTGTGAAAGAGGGCAGGGCAAAAATCAGTTATGCTAGAAGGAAGTGCTTAGGAAAATTGACTAAAATGAAATAAAGCTAAATGTTTGACCTGATTTTTAGCAGAGTATCAAATTATGGGCGTGGATGTTCCTCTTGTGTGTCTCTTTATAATTTTCTCTTATGTGGTTATATTTTGTTTTTAAAACCATAAGGTAAACAGATTAAAATGTATAATGTGAGCTGAGAAAATATACTCCCATACGTATATTTAAACTACACTATTTATGTTCACCTAAAACAAAGATACTGTATTTAAGAAAGTAATATCTTGGGGGTTTATTTTATATTTTAAGTGAATGGTAAATTATTTGGCAATTAGATGCCCTAGAAAATGCTTCTATAAGATGTTTATTTATTTGCATGTTTGTACATTGACTCATGTATTTTAGAATGGGCAAGAGTGAGTAGCCTTGGTACTCTCGACCTGTGGGAGGTTTTCGCATTTTCTGTCCCGGTACATGGAGGCTGTTGGCAAAGCTGTCTTACACATTGCTCTTCCATTTTCTAGTTTCTTGGCACCCAGCTACCTAAGTGCTTCCCTTTCGCAGGACCAAAAAGAAAAAAAAAATAAAGGGGGGGAAATAGCAAGTGGTATTTTGTAAATAGTTTGGGGGAAAAAAGAATTTAAGGAAATAACTAGTGAAGTTGCTGATAAATGTTGTCATCTCAGCTCCTGTTTTGATAGAAGACAGTTGAAAAGCATGGGATTGCACCGGCTGGGTGAAGTTTACATGGATTCAAAGCAGGAAAGTTGAGGATTAACCAGTGACCGATGGCCTGACGTTCCCCAAGTCCAGACACAGCCAGGGTGCATGTTGTACTAAAGCACTAAGACTGGGGGGGATGGTGAAGCACTGCCTCATCCTCCCGCGACCTGTTTTCTGCCTGTAAAGAAAGGAGTGAGGCAAGGAGTGAATCCCAGGCCCCGGAGTGGAAGTGGCCCCTGGAAATGACTTAGTAAGAAAAGCCAGAGGCTGGGGCCCAGCCTGGGTGTGCTCAGGAGCCGCCAGCCCCCCAGGGATTGCCCAAGAGCCTGTGACCTGAAGGCACAGCCTGCTGGGGCTGCCCCACTGCAGGAAGGTGGCGTTTGGCCGTGTGCTGGGTTCTCGTCTGCTCTGCAGTGATGCTGAGCTACCGCCCATGGACCAGTGCCCAGGAGGGGCCTGACTCTCTTCAAGTACCCAGAAGAATCTGGCTCATGGATTTGATGGTATATACAGACATAGCCCTAGTACTAGATGTGTTGAATTACCAGTGCTAATTTCACCAAGACGGTTCTTCTTTGTTTCTCCTACCTTATAAAAGTACTAGTCCTTACCATTAATTTTGCAAAATATATACCCTGCTGGGTAAAGTCATTCATATCGATTTTTTGGCACTTAGAGGCCATTTTCCTCCTTATATCTAGAAACAGTGGTCATGAGGCTAGAATTGACCCACAGGAGGCGAGCTGTTACTGGCCTCCCTCCTGCAGCCTCTTGCCCTCCTCCACTTTGAGAGCCTGGAGTAACTTCTCTGTGTGACTTGTGCTTGGGTTTCTGAAACACAAGCTGTTCATCTCAGTTTAGCTGCCTAAAGTGTGTTGCTGAAGTTAAAAAAAGAAAAAGATTGTTTTATTATAGTTAATTTCCAGGATTCTTAGAAATTTATTAAGGAGGCAGAAGGTTCAGAGAGTTTCCCAGAATCGCATATTTTCCTGGAATTTAACTTCCCACGGCACAGGGCTTTTCTGTGGGTCTCGTTCGCAGCTCCGTCCAGTGCACTGGAGGTGCTCAGTAAGTATCTTCTGAATGAATGAATGGGCCAAGCCAGGATCTGAGCCCAGGCTTGGGTCAGTACTGTAGTGCCCCTGTAGAACATGTGTGTTTTACCCTATTTGAGCTGTAATTGATCTATTGAACTGACTCAAGTCCGTGAGGTGTAAAAGTGAAAGGGTCTTTATTTTTCTTCGGTCCTTGCCTTCCTTCAGCCATGCCCATGCCATCTCCCTTTCCTGTCCCTTCACAGCATGCAACCTCCATACACTTCCAGAGATGAGTCCCGCTTGAAAAATCAATTTCCAACGTGATTGAAATCTTCTTTTCTCTTTGCCCCAGTGCGGCTTGCCCCTGTCTCGAAGCACTGGAAGTAAGGGAGATGTGGAGTACTCTGCCCTTTCACTGTGGCCCCTTGCTCTTTGGGGATCGAGCCCCCATCCCCTGCCTCCCCCCCTGCGTGGGGCAGGGACAGGGAAGAAGCACGGGGGTGGCGGGGAAGGCGAACACCTCTATATGTAGCCAGGTGCGGCTGCTGCCCTCTTCTCACTGGTCAAGGCTGTTTCTCGCCAACAGCTCGCTCAGAGCATGGCCCAGGTCTCAGCACCCTCACTCGGTGGGCTCTGCCTCCAGCTGGCCCTTTTCTATCCCCCCTCACTACCCTCTTGCTGCTGGCGTCCTCTCACCCCAGGACAGCCATCTCAGTCAGGGTACCAGCAAGATGCCTCAAGTAAGGCTTCATAACGTGGTGTCCACTTAAGTCCCAGGAAACGCACAGGTCCTTGCTTCTCCAAGCTGTGGGTGTGTCGGCTGCTTTCCTGGTGCTGCCTTTCTCTTCTTCTGCCCCGCCCCTCCTCTTCATTTCTCTTCTCTCTTCTTCTGTTGCTCAGGACACAGCGAAATCAGCCAGTCCACCGCCTAAATAGATGGGCAACCAGTGGAAAGGATGTTTTTTTCTTCTTGGAGGCATCCCCAATCTCTGCAGGATTCTCTGGATACCCCACCAGTTGTTACGGATGGGGAGTGAGCTGGGCAGCTGGGGTGCCTGGAAACATGCGCACTGCACTCCCCTCAAGGGACTCTTGTTCTCCCCCCTCCTCTAGTTCTAATAGAGACTCGGAAGCTGATATTAACAGGGCTGGCTCTGTTACCTTTTTATTAACTTCTGGAGGAACTATACAACCCCAATTATTTTTTTAGAAGTTTGGTCATTTAGTGGTTTTGTTTTGTTTTGTTTTGTTTTGTTTGCGGTACTCGGGCCTCTCACCGCTGTAGCCTCTCCCGCCGCGGCGCAGGCTCAGCGGCCATGGCTCACGGGCCCAGCCGCTCCGCGGCACGTGGGATCCTCCCGGACCGGGGCACGAACCTGCGTCCCCTGCATCGGCAGGCGGACTCTCAACCACCACGTCACCAGGGAAGCCCCTAGTGGTTTTTTTTATCCTCATCAGTGGGCTTTGTCTTTAATGCTGAGGCAATAGGGAAGATCATATTCAAGATTTTAGGTGTCAAAGTCATTTGGGTAAGAAGGAAGAGCACCTATGTTGAATGATAACATTAATGGTCTGAAGGGCTAAAAAAAACCCTGTAAACTTACGAAGTGGGGCATTAACTGGCAGGCTGGGAAGATTCTAGCAGTATTTGTGCCTTATCTCATTTATTCTTGAAATCACACTACGCTATGCAGACATGAATGTTCAAAGATGTTCAAGCCAGAGCTGTTTATAATCATGAGAACCTGGTAACAACCTAGATGTCATTACCATTTCAGCTGTAAAAACTTTTGCTGTAGCTCGTTATTGATACGAGAAAATGTTTAGCATATAGTACCTGGTGAGAAAAGCAGGTCATAGAACAAAATATTTGCTTTATGCATAGAAAAAATATGGACTGGTACAAAAATGTAACAGGTTTGTTATTCTTGAATGATAGGATTGAAAGTGATTCTGTAAGTTTTATTCTTCTTAATTCTCTGTAGTTTTTGAACTTTTCTGCAGTGAATCTGTTTACATATATAAAAATGTTTTTTAAAGAGATTATATACTATTAGCTTAATGAAAAGCTAGAATACGTACTTGTCTCAGCTCTTTTGTCTTTTACATGCCCTACATCCTTAATTACTGAAGAATTTATATATTTCTTATAATATCTGAACTTTGAGGCTTTAGTCAGTTTTTCTCTTGCTTGGTCTAATAACTATTACATCATTCCACAATCTGGCTTATATTTCAACAACTGAATGTCCTAAATATTATTTGGCATTTATAAAGGTACATGGTAATTTGGAAAAACGCCTTTATTACAATATAAATCTTCCAAGTAACTTTAAAAATGATGTTGTGGCCTTTAGTTTGAAGACCAGAAAATGTGAACACTCTAACTTGTAGAAAGAGCCTCCAAATGCTATTTGTCTTATATCTTGACTATTCTGTAATTTATGCGAATCACTGAAGTGTTTCAGGAAAATTAATTCCACAGGGTTGACTTAAGTGCCTAGGGCTTAATAAATTAGAATGGAGTTTTAGCAGGCAGAGAAACGTTGCGTCATGGGTCTGCATGTCTTCAGTCTGTATGAGTCGAGTATCAGCCTGTAAGCTCTGTGGGTTAGGAACCTGCCTATGGGTCTAATTTCTTGTGGCCCCCCCGGGCCTGGAAAAATGCATGGTACATGATACAGGTGGTCACGATAAGAGCAAAGAGTCACTCAGCTCTTGATGTGTACAAACCACACCACTGTGTGGTCTTCGTGCATTATCCTGTTTAGTCCCCAAAACAACTCTCTGAAGAAGGTGATTTTTAATCTTTTCTGAAGGGGGGGGCAGGTGCAGAGCTCGAGTGTGTATAGAGTGATATATGAGAAAAATGCCAGTAGTTTGGCTGCCAAACTGGCCTCAAATTCCGTAGTTACAGACACACCTTGGAAAGCCTTTTGATTAAGTTAAAATTCAGGTTAAATTAGACCGTTTTCATAAAAGTCTGTGTACAAAGTGGGTTTGCATAAATTGAGGTAACAGAAGGCACAAAAATTCTTTAGTGTTACGAGAAAACGTCGTAAGAATGGTCTTTTTAACGGTTGCCACAGTTTATTATCTAGAAATCTGTAGAATCCCCCTCTGTGTTCTGAGTACTGTAATCGGTATAGTTAGGATACTAAACAGAGCAATTCAGAGGTAAGGGGACGTAGTGCAGGATATGTTGGGGGTAAAAGTGGTGGCACTTAAGCTGGTCTTGAAGGGTTTTTGACAAGTTAAGGAAGGTAGTACTACCAGCATAAGATTTTGGAGGCAGATCCTGAGAGCGGTTTGGTTTTTTAAAAACAATCTGGGGAATTGTGCAGTTATTTGAATGTATACCTGGCATTCGTTCCAAGAAGATCACCGTCTCCCAGCAGGATGCCCTTTATGGAAAGACAGTGCATTGGAGGAAAATATGCTGTCTTGAACTTTGAAATGTCAAGTCTAAATGTTTAGAGTGATGGCAATCAACACTGCATTCTCGTTTTCAGGTTCGAAGATTATCTACATCTTCATTGTTTTATAGCCATATTAACCATTTTCTTCCTTTTGCTACACAAGATTTATGTCAACCAAATTTCCTAGATTTGGGGGTTCTTGTATTGATTCGTTCCTTGGTCAAGGGGACCATGGCTTTGAAAACTTTGAGCGAGCATTTAGGTAAGGGCATACGCGTGCTCTGGGTGTCTGAGAATGAGTTTCTGTTTTCCGCACACCTGAAGGACAGTTTTGTCGGATAAAATTGCCACAGGATGCTCGGTTCCTCTCAGAACTCTGTTGGTGGTGGGCCACTGCCTCCTGGTGTTGTGTTTTGGAGAAGTCTGAGCCAGCCTGATTGGGGGAGCCTTTGAAAATAACCTGTTTTCTACCTGGATACCAGTAGCATTTTTTTCTTTATCCTTCAAATTAAAAAAAATGTCAACAGAATGTGTCTCAAGATACTGGTCTCTTTCCCCCTGCTCCCCTCTCACTAATCCTAGCCACAACTTGGAGAGTCATGTCATTTTATAGGCAAGCTTTTCTTCAGCTCAGGGTAGTTTTCTTTTATTCATTCTTTTATTCCTTAACTTGGCTTAGATTTCTACATCATATATTGCCTGGATCCTTTTTTCCTTTCCTTTGTATTGTCTTTTTTCTTTTCCTTTGAGTTAAACTTGTCTCTTACTTTAGCTCCAACTTCCCTAGATTCCTCAGTCTGCTGTTCACTGTTGCCAACACGTTTTAAATATGGCATCTTCACGTAGTCGTCTTTGATTCCAGATTGTTCTATGGAGCAGTTTCTCAGACATATTTTTCTCCTGAATCTAGTTGGAAAAGCACATATTAGAAAACCTCTCTGGTTTCTTAAAGAGTAATTCTGTTTCACAGGAACAAATGTGCTCTGATTCCTCAAAGAAATTCGCCTCTTTTGGACTTGCTGGAGCTGTTCTCAGGACCTGTGCTGTGCCGACAGCTAATAGTTATAGAAGGACGGCTATGCTCATCCAGAATTGCGGGAAGGATGGGTTCTATCAGATATGATAAGATTCCCTCTCAAATATTTCAATCCAGAAAACAAGTAGAAGGAGATCTATGGTTGTCATTCTGTTCTTGGCCATTTCAGAAGCCTAGCAGCCTGAGGAGTGTGTGAATCTGAGGTGATTGTAGCAAGAAACCCTTGTCTGCGTTCAGTGTCAGGGGCAGCCTGGAATTCCCTGGGGCAGCACCCCTTTCTGGGCTGGCCACACATGCCTGCACTGTTGGCCTCCCATGTCTTTCAGCGTCCTGTTGTCATGTGGTGCACTTTGTGGTAACACAGAGGGGTCACCCTCACCATCTCCCTTTATCCCTCTGAATTAGGCATCATGAATGGAGTTTGTTGGAGTCTCTTCCTGGCATCTTCCTGACAGGCAAGAGGCCAGCTGTCATCATTGGTCCAACTGGCCGTTCTTCAAACTTGTCCCATCTGACCCAAAACTATAAGAAATTCCCTGAAGTTTCTGACTTGTGGCTGTCATCTCTCCATGGTTTCCTGTGCAGATACAAGTTTTCTCTTAATTTTATATTCTGCAGCTCATTTTAATGGGGCACTGATAAATTGGTCAAGATATTTAAGACATTGTTGAATTTTCCCGAGGTCCCAATCAGTTTAGTAGCTTAGCTGAGAGTTGCAGCTGGAGCTTCGGGACTTGTAGACAGTCTCACATGTGCTGTAGCCATCAGTCAATCTGGGATTGGCTATGGGAGTGGATTGTGAATGTGGACATCAGCCAATAATCCTAGAGGACGAGAACCACTGTTCAAAATAACAAAGGGCATTCCCTTAGGAGTGTGAATAATAACCATATTAGCAAATTCATCCTGAATGCTTACTGTATGCCAGACCATGTTCTAAATGTCTTGCAGATATTTGATTCACTTAATTCTCACAATTACTCTATGGTAGAAGCGACTCGTACTATCTCTTATTTTACAGCTGAGGCACACAGGAGTTATGGAACTTGCCCAGGGTCACGGGGCTGGAACTGGGCTGTGACCCCAGGCTGTCTGGCTTCCGGGTCCATGCTTTAAAGCACTATATTATACTGCGTTTCAGTAAGTGCCCATGAGATTGGGGATCTGATAGAGAGAAGAGTTTGGATTTGTTAGAATAGATAGAAGGGAGTCTGTTGATGGCCAGGAGTCTAGGGAGGTGTCAAGATGAAAATGTCAAGATAATAACTTTTAAATAGTTGCAGTGAAGAGGGAAGACTACCTTAGGAGAATTGTGAGGGCTGGCTACTTCCTCAGTGATTTTAGTAGCAACACTATCTTTTAAAAAGCCCAGTGCTTTGCTGGAGTCTTTCACTCGGGCAAACATTCATTCACTTGATGAACATGTATTCATCACTGGCCACGTGTCGGCGCTGGTGCGAGGTGCCTGAGATACAGATGTGAAAGTCAGAGCCCCTGTCCTTGAACTTCACAGTCTGTGGGCCACCACTAGATGTACACCCAGCAACTTTCAGTAGAAATGGACTGTGAGTGACAATAAGTTGTGTGTAACGTGCCCTGGAAAATGGAGTTTCAGAATTTCAAAAGCATCTGCGTTGTCTATTTTTATTTCATTGTTTTACCAGTAGACTCATTCATTTCCAGTGTGTATGTCCAAACTGCAGATTCCTGACATCTGTATTAGACGAAGGTCAAAACCCGTAGCCCAAGACCACACATCAGAGTTCCAACATTGCTTGACTAGAATTTTCCTTCTTTTGGTGCCTTTTGTCTGTGTTTTTTTGGCACTCGGCATCTAGCTGAATCATAAAACTCGAAGACGAGACATTTTTCTGGGAATCCCTTCTGGGCTCTAAAAGGATAATGAATGAGGCTTTACATATGGGGACTTTGATGAGTTTTCCAAAGTTCTTTGTATCTGTCAGTGTCCTTGGTTTTGGCTTGTCGTGCTTATTAAGAAACGTGCAGTTACGGGCTTCGGTCTTCTTGGGCTCTCCTCGGGGGCCCTTTGTCTTGGGGGACCGGGGAGACAGTGGTGCAGGAGGGCCATCTGTACACATGCTCATGGGAAGCCTCAGACAGATCAGACCGATGATAAACGTCATGGCCCCTCGTCTTGTGTTCTTAAAAACCGCTGCCCTCTGCCTTCAGACGTCAGGCAGAAATAATTTCTTGGAACAAGATTTTTCCCCTGTGGGTGGATATTGGAGTTTATTTTGGGTTGGCTATTATCGGAGTGTAGAAAAGCTATAACATCTATGCCCTTTCTTGAGAACTACAAGAATTTTGTTGTAAATAAATCAGTGGTATCTCTTGCCTAAAATACATTGAAATGTCCAGACTATTTAAAATTAACCTCTGATAACATTAGACAGTGCGCTTATGTGTGTGTAGTGTTTTGATTATTTAAGTCACCTTCCAAAGCCAGTTGCAGCATAGATAGAAATTTGGAGTGGTAGCGGTGAGGGGGGGACCTGGAATGTTTCCTCCAAACTGGAGAAGGTTTATTTTAATGTACTGATTCATTAAAAAATATTCAGATAACTAACGGGGCAGGGGGACTGTGGAAGAAGAGGAAATTTTCTGCCATCAAGTACAATCTGTCTGGGGAGTCAAATCTTTTCAAATGTGCTGTTGTCTTCCCTTTTACAAATAAGGAAACTGAGGCATAGGGAGTTAAATGACTTCTCCAGGCTACACAGCTAGTAAGTGGTAGAGCCAGGGTTTGGATCCAGGAGCCCAGAATCCAAGCCCTTAGCCCTGCACTCTATCTTCTCTCTGTGAGACATGAAATGGGAAAACCATATACTTCAAAGACTAGTGTAAAACTTTGTTAAAACAGAAGGCAGGGAGCAGCTTTACGCCTCCTTGGCAGAGAGAGATGGCAAGATAGAAATGAGAGAGGAAAAATTACTTGAGTAATTTTCACATGGAAGGGGAAAGAATAAGTTGGATTCTGGAGCCCAAGAGCTTGGCTCAAGTGGAACGTTTGTGTAGGGCCATGGCGGGGGCCAGAGGGAGAGGTGGGCAGAGTGGAACTGAAGGTTTGAAACTGGATTAAGAGAAGCCTTCCATTGTATGTGTGTGTGGAGGGGCGCTAAAGAGTGTTGGGTCTCTTGTTGGCCATAGACAGCCATGGGCGATTTTGTATACGAAAGTGAGCCAGGGCAGAAGGCAAGAACATTTAACCCCCAGGGAATTTGGCATGGGACGAAGGAGGGCCGCGGTGGAGGTGGGTGGAGGGTGCGGGACCGGAGGTAGAAAGGCCAGTTAAGAGGCTATTGAAACGTCCCAGGTAAACAGTGATCTGTGTCAGAACCTCTTCCCTGGTTCTCCAAGTATCTGTACCTGTCGGTGGGCCCAAAGAGGAGGGCCCCATCTGAAGTGTCTAGCATGATGCCTGACAAAAGCATGCGTTTGTGGAACTGGACTGGATTAGTTAAAGGCGTCGGCTGTAGGATGGAAAACAAGTCAACGCAAGGGAAACCAGAGAAGCAGTTGTCCACAGTTGTTGGTGAGTAATTGGCTGGGGAGGTGGAGGGAGAGAAGAGCCAGGGTCTTTGGCTTGACTGACAATATGATGCTAGTACCAATTACAGTAGGTGGGGTTTTCCACACGCCTTCAAGCAATTCACTGACATCAGCTGGGTGTCGTACTCTTCAACCCAATTCTGACACTGTCTACCTGGAGACAACATCAGATTACACAGGTTAGGGACTCAGTGTCCCCACTTTAGATGTCAATCGCAAGTCCAGATCTTCACCTGTACCTTTGACTGTCCGGCTATAAATCAGAGGTTCCCACAACCGCCTCTTTGGGTTTGATGAATTTACTAGAGCGGCTCATTGAACTCAAAGAAACGTTCCATTTACTAGATCTCTGGTTTATTTATAGAAGGAGATGACTGAGAATCAGCCAGATGGAAGAGATGCCCAGGGCGAGGTATGGGGAACAGGCACGGAGCTCCCATGCCCTCTCTGCACCTCCCGGAAGCTCTCTAAACCCTGTCCTTTGGGTTTTTATGGAGGCTTCCTTACCTAGGCATGACTGATGAAATCATTTGCCATTGGCAGCGGGTTAAACTTCAGCCCCTCACCCCTTCCCTGAGGCTAGGGGCACAGAACTGAAAGTTCCAACCCTCTAATCACATGATTGTTTCTCCTGGCAACCAGCCCCCATCCTTAGTTGTGGTCCAAAAGTCACCTCATTAATATAACAAAAGACACTTTTTTTTTTTAGGAGCTCTGTGCTGGAAATGGGGACGGAGATCAGATATATATATATTTTTTAATAAATCACAATATCTCAGATGAACTTACCACTAACCAAGGCACAGGCATCAGGACAAGGGACCCGTCGGAAGGAGGGTGCAGTGAGTTTGGTTAAGGTCCTCTTCTCTCTGTGGGGCATCTCGACTGCCTGTTGGGACTTACGCCATCTTTATGTGCGGAAAGGTACGGAATGTTGAGATTCACCCTCTCCACTACTTCAGCATTTTAACAGAGACAAATGCGGTTAATATCAGGCTAATGTGTCATCTTCATGGTTGCCCAGGGAAGAATAATTCTGGCTCACAATAGAATCACGTAGAGAATTTTTAAAAGTTAACACTCATATTTTTTCCAAGAGACGTAGGTGATTCTATTATGTAGCCACTTAACCATGCTCTTTGAAAGACATTGGGTATAAACAGGTATATTATTATTTTTTTAATCATAAAAAGATTTTCCCTCTAAAAATTTTGAAAACCTTAGAGAAGTCGATTTTTTAAAATTTGGCCGTTCCACCAGCCTTGAGATAGACGCTAGGTACAGCCACCTTACTGCAGGTTCCCCATTTCTGTGTCTGTACCCTGCTGGCTGTGAACAAACAGGAACTGAATCAGTGTCATCTGTGGGTCCCCCAGAAGGTTTCTGTTGACCCGCAGTCAGCGGGGATGGAGTCCTGTGTGGGCCATTTGTGCTGGTTAAGCAACCCTCTTTCCATGGGTCGCAGTCTTAGATTCCTAGGGCTACCACAAACTGGATGGCTTAAAACAGAAATTGATTCTCTTACAGTCCAGGAGGCCAGAAGTCCACAATCAAGGCCCAGGCAGGATTGGCTCCTTCTGGGGGTCCTGATGGAGGAAATGCCCCATGCCTGTCTCCCACCTTCTGCTGACTGCTGGCACTCCTTGGCTTGTAGACACATCACTTTAATCTCTGCCACCATCTTCACATGGCCTTCTTCCCCGTGTCTCTGTCCTCACTTCTTATGAGGAAGCCAATCATTGGATTTTGGGCCCATTTTTATCTCAAAATCCTATTTTCAATTAAAGTCACATTCTGAGGTTCTAGGTGGATATGAATGGACTCACTATAGTCACCTGTGACTTGCACATGGTTAGGGGACACTAAGTAGGGGGAGCTGCCTTGGTCTCCTACCCTAAACTTGAGGTTCTTAAATATTCTTAGTCCCTAAACAAGAAAACGAGTCCTTGGCAATGGAGATATCCTGGTTCTGGGTCGACATCTACCCCATTGAAGATCCCAGCTTTCACCTGCTAAACTGACTGGTTCCAGAAGGAAGAGTATGGGGTGGGGTACCAGTGCAGGGAGTGGGCAGGGGGAGCAGGAAATACAGAACAGAGAACGCTCGTAGAATTTGTAACTTCAAGGACTGTTTCCTCTTCTCGTAGATTTCTTTAGCTATCGTTTTGTCCCACGGTCATCATTTAACATCTATAAAGGGCATGATGCCTGGGCATGAGCAGGGCAAGGGATCCGCCCCCCATCCTCTTCTCTGACCATTTAGGCACTGAAAGTGCACTCACGCATTTGGCTTAAGACCTTACGGATGAAATCATTTCATCTGGATACTTCATGTGAAATCTATATTGTGCCCCTTGGGTAAAGAGCAAAGCTCAGGGGCTGTGGCTGCCTGTTATGCTCAGATGCATGCCAGAAATACTTGGCACGTGGCGTGTGCTTGGATTATAGCCAGACATGTCCAGAGGTGTCCTGTCCGTGTGCAAGGAAAGCCTTGCTCAGGCCTTAAGGTATTCATTGTTACACATGTATCTCCCTTTAAGTAATGAACATTCTTGGAGTAAATCAAGTCTCATTTACATATGATTCATAAATAAATATATATATATGAGCTTACTACTCAAAGAGACCTTACTGTGAATATGCTTATAAATAACCATACTTTAAATGCTTGTGTATAACCATGAAGTTCATGTATCATATTGAGTTTGCTTTAGTGGGGTTCCTGCTTTTAAAAAGGATTTAGAGCTTAGAGTTTCCCATCTTAGTACCACCAGACTGAGGTGTGTCCCTCTGCCTCACATGGCCCACCATCTGTGTTCTACCTGGTCTTCCCCAGTGCAGTGAACATACGTGAGGGGCAGGACTGTACAGTGGAAAAGGTACAAAGGTCTGGGGTTTGAATCCTGATCCTTTTACTTTCTGACCTTGTAACTTGGGCCAAGATACTTATATTTTTCTGATCTTCAGTTTCCTCATCAGTAAAATGAGGATAATAATAGGTATCTCACTGGATGGTGTATTAATTTCCTAGAGCTGCCATAGTAAATACCATAAACCAATTGGCTTAAAACAACAGAAATCTATTCTCTCACAGATCTGGAGGCTAGAAGCCCCAAATCAAGGCATTGACAGGGCCATATTCCCTCCAAAGGCTCTAAGGAAGAATCCTTCCTTACCTCTTCTAGCTTCTGGTGGTTGCCAGCATTCCTTGGTTAATGGCAGCATAACTCCAGTCTCTGCCTCTGTCATCACGTGGCCTTCTTTCTATTTCCTCTATGTCTTCATCTGTCTCTCCTTGCAGGGACACCAGTCATTGGGCTTGGAGCCTACCCTAATCCAGAATGACCTGCTCTTAACTTGATTACATGTGCAAAAACCCTCTTTCAAAATAAGGTCACATTCTGGGGTTTGTGGGGCGGCGGGCGTGACATTTGTAGTGATACTGTTCAAGCCGGTACAGGTGCTTAGACTGAAATGAAGTCAATTCTTGAGGGCACCCGGAAGGGACTGGTACATAGTAGAAACTCAAGTTAAGTCACAGGAAGCCATTTCTATATTAAGGCTTGTGCCATTTGCTCTGCAACCTCATCACTCCATTCTCTGTTGACAAGCACTCTTTTTGGTTATGCTGGGCCACCCTCATCTCGCTTTCTTCATCATCTTTTGGGGGCTCTTTTTCTAGGAATTTAGCTGCCAGCTCCTACTTTTCCTTTCTGCTATCATCACGGGAATTCTAACATTCGTCTAAATGACCCATCTGACACCCTGCCTCTGGTCTATAGGACTATGTCCAGACCTTACCCTTCTCTGCCCTGATCCCATAGTTGTTTCAAATACCTGTTCCCTGGTACCTCCTGTCCTCTTGACCCTGGAATCTCTGCTTTATCTGTCTTCCCAGTCTCCAGGCGTGGCTCAAGCTACCCACTTCTTGCTCCCATCCTACCTAATGCTTCTAGTGAAAAATCCCACACCATGACTAAGTGGTTTCTTTATGGAGTTATAATTCCTGCTCTCAGCTGGACCTTCAGGGCTGCTTGAAAACCCCTTCACTCATTCCAAGTGGGTTTCCTTTCTCATTTCCCCCAGGAGCTACTGGGAACATTTCTCGAGCTCCTTAGCCCACCCCTGACCCTGCCTACTTTACCTCCTGTCTCCCTGAGAAAACAGAAGCTATAAAACACAAACTGACGTCCTCTCTACCACAGAATCTTTGCTTGCCCTCCTCTTCCTGCTTTCTGTCTCTGAGCCGTAACATGAGTTAATTAGTCTCTCACTCACAGAGATCAGCCTTCTGCCTGGGCTGAATCCTCACTTCCTCCCCCCACTCCTTATGTTTTGCACTCCTCCTTTCTCCACTGACCCCCTTGCTTGCCTCAGTCTGTAAATACGCTTCAATGTTGCTCATCCTAAAAAGCGTCTTCATTTTCTTTAAAGTGAGCTGCTTGACCTTTCTTCTCTTGAGAGAACCAAGAGTAGCTTTTCATGCTTCTTAACCTCTCGGTGCCTGTTTTCTCATCTGTCAAATGAACTCATGATGGTACCTGCTTCATAGGGTTATTGTTAATATTAAATTGTATTTATATTCTTATGTGGTTACATTTTTGTAATATTAATGAAATTACAATTATGTAATATTAAGTAGGAACTGTGGTACAGTTCCTAGAACTATGCGATTGTAGCTGTTTTGGGTGTAATAGCGTCCGCTCTGGGCTTCGGTAGCACTCAGTTCTCAACACTGGCTGAGCACTGACAGATGATGATGTAAGTAGTTATTGGGTGTGTTTCTGTCCTCAGAAGTACACGAACTTCTTCAGTGTCCACATTACTTCATATCCATCTTTTTATCCCTAGGACTTGCCATGGTACTGTGTGTGCGTGTGTGTGTGTGTGTGTGTGTGTGTGTGTGTGTGTGTGTGTGTATACACACATACTCCCCTGTTTGTTGTATGTATATAAAATAAACAAATACTTGAGCCCAACTGAACTGGATGGAACCATTTTCCTCCCGGAAGGGTAAAGTTGGTTTGACCTATTCCCAGATTTATCTCTGTTCCCTTGAGACTGTTTTGACCTGACGTGACATGGTTTTAAGTATAGAATAATGTTTTAAACTGGTTAGCATAGTCAAAGGAAGGAATTTGATAGGATTATGGAGCCTTTACATGCATTTGTGAACTGAGACAAAGGCGTCAATGGAGAAGATTAATCAGTGCTGGCTCCCGAGGTAGAAGGAAGGAGAACAAAGCTGTTGGAGGATCAGCTCTGAGTCGAGCCCCTACCATCTGGCAGGCAGTGGGCCAGGACCCAAGGCTTTATGATGAACAAGATAGATGCTGGCCATTGGCCGTGCCCTGGAGACCCCAGTCCAGTGAGAGGTTGACTGGCCGGTACTTGAGGAACACTGTGTAATTATAGCTGTGCCAAACGCCGTGGAAGAGAAGCACGGGAGAGCCTAGCCGGGGGAGTGACCGGTCCAGGTGACTAGCAGTGAGTAGGGCGGTGTGTGAAGTGGGTCTGACAGAGGGACTAGCCTGTTTCTGGGTGGAGGTGTAGATAATTATGTGTTAGGTCCATGACGCAGTGTTCAGCATTTATGTGGGATCACATAACACAGTCTGTTGAAGGGATGCTGGCAGGTTTCAGGGTGATTCACAGAGACACTGGAAGCTGCATGTGTGAATAACCTGACATAAAAATGCGGGGAGAGGGAAACTCATTTTAGATGAACTTATGTTTTGGTCTGAAGTAGCTGACATTATATGAAGCTGCTGGCTTGTTAAAGACAGGACAATGGTCAGATTTTTCAGTCCTGGTCTATTGGTGATTTCCTGGGTGTTCCACGGATGCCAAAGAGGGCAGTCTTGGAAGGCCTCACGTGGATCAGCTCACTATTTACACTCTTCTCTAAATACGTCTTGCATTTTTCAATCGTTGTGTCTTCTTTCCATTAACCTAAATGTTACTCATTGCAAGATCTAGTTCATCATCCAGTCAAAAAGCCTTCCCTTCCTGCCCAGCTGAAAGTCGTCCCTCCCTTTCATTGGACTGATTCCCCATTTCACTCCTTTTACCACTCTGAGTCTTGTCTTGTATCGTTGGCATATTTCTCATGTTGCTATGTTTTGTCTCAACTATATAGAAAATTCAGTAAAGACTATGCCAATCATGTAAAAGGCACCGAGTTTGAATGAATGAAAGAACAAATACATGAATGTTAACCTCTATAGAATTTCAAATATTACTTTGTACCCAGTAGGTAGATATCTAATAAGCGCTGGCTGGTGCAGTCAGCAGGGGAAGGTATCATCTGGCCCCAGGCTTGCCAGTTTCTTGTCCTCTGTCTTAAAATAGGAGGTGTGTGCTCTTTTTTTTTTTTTTTTCCTGGATGGTGTGAATCTGAAACCTTCCCCGTGGTGAAAACACTGTCTACTTTGTCTAATGTTCATTTTAGCCGAACTGATTATTTTGGCAAAACAGTCTACTCTCCGTAAACTAGAGAGAGAAAGGCAGTCTTGCCAAAGATAATCTCTCAAATAGACTCCTCCGGATGGCCGCTCAACCTGTGTCCAGCAGGAGCTCCGTGAAGTTTTGATCCGTAGGGTTTTTAGCATTTTTCCTAAAGGAAGTCAAAGAAACTTTCTCTTCCTGGATCGCTCTGTGCCTCTGGATTCTTTTGGTTGGGTTGGTGTATTCCAAAACTCAAACCTGCCCACTAGCCAGATGTCTGCGACCGCTGAGTTTCCACTGGTTTTTCAGTTCCCAGTGATTAAACCAAGAGAAAAGAAGGTGATGCCACGTCTGGCCAAGGGCAGACGTCACCAGTTGCCAAAGCCCCAGTGTCCATCGCGTGGTTGACAGGGTCTCTGCAGCCCTCGCAGGAGGCAGGCAAGTCTTTCAAAAGGGCCGAACTTCAAGGAAAAGCTCTTAAGTAAGAGTGTCATTTGGAAATGATTTGACGAATAGGACACTTACCGACCAGCCATTGAAAATCCCATTTGTGATATATTAGCAGGAATGTTTGGAGCCCACATGGAAGGTAAGGTCTGCCTTTCCCACATGCTGCCCTTCACAGCTGACACATTACACATGTCTCCAGAGCGTAACATATGGCTTCCTGAACTTGCAAGTGGGGCCCAACGTGCTCTGTTGAAACAGTGTCTGTTTAAACAGTCTCCTGGAGAAGTGAGCCATAGTCACTAAAATAGTTAATTTCATGTCTGTGAGTGTTGTCTCTAGAGCCCTTTAAAATGTGATGCTTAAGAAGCATAGTACAAAATTTGCAGATTTAAGGCGTTATCCGCCTCTGAAAGGGTAGTGGACCATCCGTCCTAATTTGTACATTTTGGAAGACTCAGCATAAACCAAAAAGGGAACCATGCAGATCATCTAATTTAAGCCTAACCATAATCACCATCTTTTTGGTGCCTAATATGTGGCAGGCCCTTTATGTACATTGCATTTAATTCCCAGGCTAATGTGCACGTGCACATTAGGGTTTCTCCCATTTTACAGATAAGGAAATAGAGACTTAAATGTGGATGACCTACTCCAGACCACCTAAATGCGAGGAGGTGGTGCTGGAATTTCAACTCGGCAGCACTTAAAGTCTGAAGGCTCTTTCTTTCTCTATGCCAGGCATTCTTAATTTAGGCTTACAGATGGGCCTAGGGGTAGGGGTTTACGCTGCTGGAGAACCCTCTTTGAATAATCTTTTTTTTCTTTTTTTTTTGGCCGAGGTGCGAGGCTTGCGGGATCGTGGTTTCCCGACCAGGGATCGAACCCGGGCCTCCTGCAGTAGAAGCACCCAGTTCTGACCACTGGACCACCAGGGAATTCCCCAGAGAGCCCTCTTCTGTATGCAAACGTTTGTGTGTTTGTGCATTATTCTGAGAAAAGTCCATACGATAATCAGATTCTCCAGGGGCTTTGTGAGGCCTCCTAAGAGCCCCATTCTGGCAGCAGGCCGCCTTTATTTTAGAGACGAGGAGACAGCACGTGAGAATGCAGACTGTCCAAAGGCACTTGGTCTGGTGATGATTTGACCAGAAAATCAACCACAAGAACTTCTTTCTAAATTCCGTGCGTGCGTGTGTGTGTGTGTGTGTGTGTGTGAAATAAATCACATATAGAGAAGAGTGCACAAAACAAGAACGTAGACTTTAACAAGTGAACATCTGTAGAGGCACCAACCAGGTCAGGGAATTGAGCCGGACTCTAGACTGCGCCCAGGTGTCCCTTCCAGATCAGATGCCACACACACACCCCCCAGCCAATATCCTTGTTCTTTTCTTTATGGTTTTATCGTCTATATATGCATCCCTAAACAATATGGATCCGTTTTCTCCGTTTCCATCTTTATATACGTGCAGTCGTACTGTCGTGCTCTTTTGTGTCTTGCTCCTTTCACCAATATTGTTTTAAATATTCATCTGTGTTCTTGCACGCAGTTGTGTTCATTTTCACTGCTGTGTGATATTCCGTTGTTTGATTATATTGTCATTTATTCATCCGTGTTCTGTTATTGGATGTGTGACGATTTGTCATTTTTGCCTATTATGAACAATGCTTTCATTGACATTTCATACGTGTCTTATACATAGGTTGCACGTGCAACTCCTAGAGAAAGCCTAATATTTATTAAGCTTTTGTAGGCAACAAAATACCTAGTTCCGTAAGGAAAAAGTGAAGAAGAATTCTCTTTTCCCATCCCTGTCCTTAATGACGCCTTGTGGGGGAAGAAAATTCTTTCAAGTAAATTCTCTACGTAGCCTTAGCATGGGTTCCCGTTGTCCCCAAACCTGCAGTCCAAATCAGAGCAGTCGTTGAACCTGGGTCAGTCCAAGGCCCTCTGCCCACCCTACTCCCCAGATCGCTGGGACCAGAATCTCTCCAGGATGGGACCCGGGAGTCTGTGTATTTAACCAGTTCACATGCGGTTCCCCTGACTGGGGGACACTGGCTTCGCCCTGATGGATTGATGGGGCGTGGATCCTTGGTTGGGAAGAGATTTGGAGAAAGTGTACCTAGGATTAAAATCTCGGAAAAGTGGCCTCACAAGAGTTAATGGAGTAGAAAAGCTGAGGGAGCTGGATTTGTTTAGCTTGTTTAAAAATAAAATCTGAAACATCATTAAATAGTTGTTTGCAAAAGGATGAAAGAGTTTCAGAAATGAAGAAAGAAATATTTGCCAAGTCAGAGGTTGGAGCTGAGCAAGAGGAAGAAACTCCTACTAAAATCAGACACTGAGCGTTTACTAGGCACCCCGGGGCTAAGGAATAAAGGCTGTTGTCCGTGCCTTGAGGGAGCTGGAGACCGGGACACAAAACTAGCACCCGCTGAGCTGGCGCACAAAAGCCGGGACGCGATATTTCATCAAGTCTAGACTGTGGGCTTCAGTGGAGGTGAGTGGGCGGGCCCTCGGGGACTGACAGCGGCGAGAAGCCCAGAGAGGTCACCTGGAAAGGCTTAAAGAGCCTGCAGGGTCCCTCGGGCTTTAGAAGGCAGCCTTTCCAGAGGCGGATGGGATGACTGCCTTCTGAGGCAGTGGCATCCATCGTTTTTTATTGTGATTCCCCGGTAAGAAATATATTTTATATCACCACCCACTACACACTTAGAAGTTTCATAGAACGTTAACCTTATTAAATATTATGCATCTGATGTTTAACATCTTTTTTCTACTTTATTATTTTTTTTAATGTTGGATTAATCCACTAAGGGGTTAAAAACACTGTTCTAAGGGAACCAGGAGCTCAGCTTGGAGGCAGAGCTGAGCCTGCCCTGTGGAGGGAGTGCCAGCAGGGGGAGGGGGTTTATTGATGTGCTGGTGGTCTCCGGAAGCCTTCCTTGACTCCGGAGTATGAGTGAATTACTTTGGAATGTTATGGCAAGACTTCACACTTCATCTGTCCTGTGATCTACTTCTGACACTGTTACCCGAAAACCGGATCCACCTCTTGGTGGATGTCGAGCCAATAGACACAGCCAGGCCGAAGATCAGGAAAAGGAAGGATTCCTTACTTCCAGTAAGGAGAGCCCCGGGGATCTCCCCCGAACAGCAAAGTGGGGGAAGTTTTATGCTCAGGTACATGCATATTCATGAGGGGCCCTGAGCAGAGGAGAATTCAGCATAGAACTGGGGCACAGGTCAACTAGTCCAAGCTTTAGTTGATTGAAGTCAGGAGGGTCAACATCCATCCTCCTCCTGGGTGGGGGCCTTAGTTCCTGCAGAACTCGGAGATATATTATTATGTCTGTCCGTTGAGGAGGAACTAGGGCTCTGCTTTATCACTGCACTGTTGTTTGACGGCCTTTTCTCTGTTTCCGAATTCCTTTGTTCCCTTGGGGTCATTAATCACTGAGACCTGTTCAAGGGCAAGCATTATGGTCAGGCTTAGATCACAAAATGGCTTAGGTCAGAACGGCTTCTCTTATGTCAGGAAAGCCATTCCTGGTTCTCTTTCTCCGGGGACCCCCTAACCTGTCTGCTGACAGCCCCGGATGCGGGCGGGGGTGGAGGGTTCTGTCATACCAACACCCAGCTCTTCAACTTCCCTGACCAAGTGGGTGTCCAGCGATGCAGTTCAGTTCTGACCCTAATGCCCTGGAGTTAGCATCTGACCCCACAGGTTAAGGTCTCAGTCCCACAAGAGTGCTCCCACTTCAGATGCCAGTTTAAGGTCCTGGGCCAACCATGCTTCTCACTGGCCAGTTATAAAGTCCAAGGGTCCCACAACCCCCCTCCTCAGGTTTTTGTTTGTTTGTTTAAAATATTTATTTATTTCGTTGCACCTGGTCTTAGTTGTGGCAGGCAGGCTCGCTGGCTCCTTAGTTGAGGCATGCAGACTCTTAGTTGCGGCATGTGGGATCTAGTTCCCGGACCGGGGATCGAACCTGGGGCCCCTGCATTGGGAGCGCAGAGTCTTAGCCGTTGCACCACCAGGGAAGTCCCGCCCGCCTCAGGTTTGATGATTTGCTTGAACGGCTCACAGAACTCAGGAGGGCACTTCCCTTACTATTGTCAGCTTATTATAAAGGATACCATTCAGGAGCAGCCAAATGGAAGAAACGCATAGGGCAAGGTATGGGGTGTGTGTGCGCATGCGTGTGGGAGCTCAAGGCTTCCATGCCCTGTCCTCGGCACCTTTGTAGCCGAGCGGGGACCCTGGACACTCCCCGCGACAGACCCCTCTCCCGTATCCTCTGCTGTAGCTCCTCTCTGAAGTACTCAGATAATGGTATCTCCTACACGTTGCCTGGGCTTTTCAGATGCTGAGAAACCACCACCAAATGGAAGAACTACTGGATGATCTTGAGCACACAGCCCCCAGACCTTCTGGTGCCTAAGCCGCCCATCGTCCAATCAGAGAATCGTGCCCGAGCTGATCACACACCCTGGGACGCCACCACCCCGCCTCCGCCTTTAAAAATGCTTTGCTGAAACCCTTCAGGGCGTCCAGGGTTTTGGGGGGCACGAGCCACCCTTTCTCCTTTCATGGCCCTGCAATAAACCTTTCTCTCCTCAAACTCCCGACATTTCGGTTTGTTGGGCACACGAACTTGTGTCCGGTGACAGATCCACGTGTAACTAATTTTAGAGCGCCCCGGCAATCAGATTTTTCTCTGCCCGAGTTGAGGGCCTTAGCTGAGGGCCTTAGCGGCGCTGAGAAGGAAAATCCTTTCATGTGGCCTTTCTTTGCTTAGGTGCTTTCAGTCAGTCCTCTGAGATTTAATATCCTTTTGATCTGCCCAATCCAGTTTTAATTTGGTCAGTTTAAATTAGGGAAGGATTTTAAAAGGCAACACTAATAATAATGCTGCGTTTGGGATAATGTAGGTAGGAGTAACTGGTCCGAAATGTGCTTCAGTAAACTTTTTTTGTTTTGTCTGTGGCTAGTAAAATGCAGTGGGGGGAATAAGCTGATCTGTTTCTTGGTGTTTGCTACGTTTTGTTGTTAAGTAAACCTTGCTATTCCACTAACAAATGCTTGTGCCTTGGGCAGTATGTTTGTTTCTTCCCCTTCAATAGGAAGCCTGATTTGTAATTGAAGAGAAAACCTAATGTCTTCTTTGTGAGTAAATTGATGGTTGTAGGAGAATTGGGGATGATTTGGCCCAGACACACTCTTTCTTTGTTAAACAGTATTTAGAGAGCCTTCATGTGAAGCTGTTCTGATAGCCCCTAGCTACTGGCACTTGAAGTTTAAAATTAAAATTAAAAATTCAGTTCCTCAGTCGCGTTGGCCACATTTCCACTGCTCAGTAGCCACGTGTGGCTAATTCGAGACTGGCGTTTGGGGCCAGATAATTCTTGGTTGGAGGGAGGGAGCCATCCCATGCATTGTAGGGTGTTTAGCAGCACCCCAAGCTCTACCTCCTGGATGCCAGGAGCGTTCTCTAGTCATGACAGTCAAAACTGTCTGTTGAGATTGCTAAATGTCCCTTGAGGGGCAGAGTCACCCCTGGTTGAGACTCACTGGCCGAGTGGCTACAGTTTTGGACAGTGCAGATATAGAACATTTCCATTATCACACACAGTACTGTTCTAGAATAATTCCTAGCACTGTTTGGTGTGGCACATTTTACAGATTAAACCTTTTAAGCTTTAGAGGAATCACAGTGGTCATCCAGTTCAAAGCTTTGGGAAACTGAGGCAGAGAGGTGTTTTTTTCCAGGTGACTTCAGATCCATAGCATGTAGGTGTCCATCTAAAGTTCTGGACTTCACGCAGCCTAGAGGACAGACTTGTGATTTTCATTCAAACCTACCTCATGCTTGCTGTGTGCTTGCACTCAGTGATGGCAAAAAGAAGGAGGACTTCCTCCTTCGTGCGGGAAGGAGGGAGTCCTGAGAAATGGAAGACACCCCGCCCTGAGACTCTCAGGGAAGCAAATTCCTGACTTGAACCCTGGGTTATACCTGTTGCACTCCTCCCCGGCCTGTGGCTTTCTGTAAAGCCCTGCCTCTAGGCTAGGGTGGGAGGGGTGCTGGGGACATCTGGTGGCCTCACCCTTGCTCTATGAGAGGGCACAGTCCTGTTGGGTTTCCCAGTTCCATGAGTACAGAGAGATGTGAACACACTTCTGGCCCATGGAAGACTGCGGTCCTTTAAGAGTCCCTCCTGTTAGCTTTTAAATCTCCAGTCTCCTTGCGTCTTCCTGGAAGTAGCCTGTGGCAAAGCCTTCAATATGAATTACTTGGAGATTCTTATTTTCGGGGTCACAGGGAAGCAGCCAGCCCTAGAGACCTGTCTACAGAAAGCATTGGGGAGGGAAGAAGATTCTCTTTCAGGGTGGTGGTGTCCACAGCTGGAGAGGCCAGAAAGTAGGCTTAGCAAAGGCTGGGGTGGGGATGTGTCTGGAGGGCAGGCTGGGCCTGCAAAGTTTCCCAGGGGCTTTGATGTGTCCCAGGATCTCCTCCCCCTCGATGAACCCCCCCATGCTTCACGTACCTCCCATTGACTCTTCTTCCATCACCGAGTTTATTCTCTCCTCTGCTCTAAAATCTTCAACGGCTCGCTGCTGCCTTTTCACGTTGGACAGTTCTTAGTACTCAAGGCTCTTTTTGCTCTTCTATTATCTTCTTTCCCTTCTAAGAGTAGAAACTGGTTTTTGTGCAGCTGAAAGCTTTACTGTTACTGCGGTTTGCAGAATTATTCTCTTGGGGCTGAGGGTCCACGGTGGCGGACACTTTGCTCAGAGCTATTTGATGTGGAATAGTTTGCTCAGGAGGAAGTTTAGTTTCTGGTGATACTCTGTTGAGTCGGAGGCCTAGACAACTACTTGAAAGCAGCATACAACTCAAAATTCCAAGTCCAGTAAACAGGCCAGAAGCAGACGGGTGATCGCATGTGTAAATCCTCAGGGAACCTTGGGCTGGTGGCTGGTTGGTCCTGTAACATCAGGAGCCCAGTGAGCTGCTGACCAGGTCCAAGGTCAGTGCTCTGTGGTGGCAGCTGTCAGGTTTAGCTGGAACTAAGCTAATGTGTAAACTGGCCTCTTGGTCTTTTTAAGTTGCTTCATCTTCCCCGTTTCAGTTGAAAGAAGTTGCTTTTCTTTCAGAGTTTGGTGACTGGCTGCTCCTTCATCGAATTGTGGATGTTTTCTTTTGGGAAACCGGTCTTTTTGGGTGTCTCCATGGTGAAGGGAAAGGTATTTTTAAAGTCGTGCGTTTGGGGGCAGGTTCTGATCTGAGCCATGGGAGGCTTGGGGAGTGGGGAGGACCAAGGTCCTGCCGACTGCATGGCCGTGGCCGCTATATTGCTCACTGGCTCTGCATCTCCCTTTTGCTCCACAGACCAACGAGTGGAACAAGAATGATGACCGGCTGCTGCAGGCCGTGGAGAACGGAGACGCAGAGAAGGTGGCCTCGCTGCTGGGCAAGAAGGGGGCCAGCGCCACCAAACATGACAGCGAGGGCAAGACCGCGTAAGCTAAAGAGATTGGCTTCTGACGGCCGCCTCTGGGTTCTCAACCCGTTCTCTGGAATTCCCGGGGTCCCTGGGGGAACTTTGCCAGTGCATCTATGGGGACTTTGTGAAATTACTGCCTCTACCGCATCCCGCATGTTAAAATGTATGAGAGGATATTGTAATCCAGTTCCTTTCTCTTCAAGGTCCAAATTACATATTAGGGCTTTACCTTGAATGGCCACATTTGCTCCCAGGTGTGACCGGAGATTTTTCCAGAGAAGACATAGCACCAGGCTTGCAGCCAGTTAACTGATAGGTGGGAAAAGAGTTCTGCCCCAGATTAGAAACAGCGTAAAAGAGAAAGTAATTTTTTCATAACCCTCAAATCTTATTATTTATAGTATTATTTCTTATGAAACCCCTTCCTTCACATAGACCTGTAATTTTGTATAAATTTTGCTTTATGATTTGCCATATGTGGTACTTTTGTCCACCATAATTAAAACTATATATTTAAGTGTGTATGTGTGTGTGTGTGTGTGTGTGTGTTTGCTTGTTTGTTTGTTTGTTTGTTTGTTTGTATCCATCCTTACTCTGGTCGTACTGTAGAGAGATCTTTAGACTTCTAATCTGGACTCCATCACTTAGGAGTTGTGTAGTCCTTGAATTTCAATTTCTTCATTGTACAGTGGAGATGACAGTATGCAACCGCTAGGGCAGTTATAAGAATAAAACAAGATACTGACTTTGGTTGGGTGCCCCCAGGAGCAGGCTGTGAGGTGAGGATTTGAGTGTAAGTAGTTTTTATAGCCCGTGATCCCAGGAAGTGCTCGGTAAGGGAATGAAGCCTCTATAGCATGTTATTGACAGGATACTGCTCTGGGCAACCGAGACTCGTTCCCACTAAGGACCTCTGGGAATCTGTTTAGATTTAGAGCAGAGTGTGGCCCACTGTGTTTGTAAATCAAGTTTTATTAGAATGCAGCCACACCCATTCATTCAGCATTGTCCTGCTTCTGCACCACAATGGCAGATTTGAGTGGTAAGACAAGGACTGCATGGCCCACAAAGCCTGACATATTAACTAGTTTGCTTACCCCAGGCTTAAACTATGCCCAGAGTTATCCCACCCGAGGGGTAAGGAAACTGGGGTATCTATTCCTGATCTCCTGTCCCTCCCAAGGTTGAGTGCCTCTCCTAGGGGCCGTAATGCTCGTGGCCAGAACACTTCCAAGACGTTGAGGAAGGGGCACCGACAGCCACAGACACCGTGTGTAAAGAGCTGCACAGTGCCCAGCCCACAGCAGACACTTGATAAAGCCAGCTGCCTTCCTTTCTTGTCCTAGATGAGTGGTTCTCAATCCTGGCAGCTCCTGCATTAGACTCTCCTGGGGTGCTCTTCAAACATGTTGATGCCATGCCCACCCCAGATGTTCTGAGTCGTTTGGTCTAGGGAGAGGCCCAGGAATCAATATTTTTTAAAGTATCCCATGTAGGTTCAACCAGAGAGAACCATTCTCTGGAAACGAAACTAGATTGACTCTAGATTGAAGGGTAAGTATCAGGCATGACTGGAAAATTGTCAGGAGAAAATTGTCACATTTTAGCATACTTTGCCAGTTAACCCTCTTCCCAGCACCCAGTGGATCCCGTAGTGTAGACTCTGACCCTGTTGTTTTGGGAGCCGCAAGAGAGCTTAAGGGGCTGAGCTTTGTGTAGAGACCAGGCTAGTTGGTACACAAAGAGAAGAGGGATGCGTTGTCACGCAGGTCGGAGTCTGGTCCTCTAGGAGCTGGGCTTGTCCTCCATGCCCGTCACCCCAGGTTGAGCTCCACCTCACAGCCTGTTTGACTTCCTCCTTGGCCTGTCTCAGGTGTGAGGACAGGGCCATACCCCCGTGAGCTCTGACTCGTTAGGATGCCCAGTAGTAGGTGGGCTTTGGGTGTTGGCTAATATTTTGTTGCATCAGTTGCCTACTTGGCCTTGTGTAACTTTTAGTTCTTATCACTCTTGCACTCTAGGCTGTAATTTCCTTGCTAGAAGGGACAGTGACCTTGTAGTTCACGGCTATAATTATATCATCTAGCCAGCTCAGTTTGTAGTAGATAGTCAATAAATATTTGTTGGATGAGTCAGTTAACCTTTTCCTGTGATGCCACATTTGGATTCCGTGCTTTCTGAGCTACCGTGGCAGAGGCCATACTCCTAAGCCCGTCCTGAGGCTTTTGGCTGTAGGCATGGTGCTTTCGCATTACCCTTTGTATCACTCTACAGCTTCCCTGGCTCCTGTCCTCCTCCCAGTCTGGCTCTGCAGGTGTCTGCACGAGATGAACTTTGTAGCCATCTGAGAGAAAGGGGAGGGAACTGTTCCTGATAGTTCTGTCCAAGACAGTACTCACTAAAAGAAGATAAAAAAATTGAGATTAGTGGTTTCGCCACAATTGTGATCACCTTGATCCCTTTGTGTCTTTTGTTCATAGGACATTTATTATGTATAGAATAGATGGCCAGACTGTTATTTTCTATTCCCTCTCTTTTTTAATTGTAAAATATACACATCATAACATTTACCATTTTAACCATTTTAAAGTATACAGTTCAGTGACATTAAGTACCTTCATAATGTTGTACAACCATCATCATCTAGTTCCAGAAATTTTTCATCACCCCAGAAGGAAACCCATACACATTAAACGGTGACAGTCCTTGACTTCCCCTCCCGCTCTCCCTGGCAACCACTAATCCGCTTTCTGTCTTTAGGAATTTGCCCATTACAGATATTTCACGTAAACGGAATCATACCATACATACGGGGCCCTTTGTCTCTGGCTTCTTTCACTTAGCATAATGTTTTCAAGTTTCATCCTCATTGTAGCATGAATCGGTAGTTTATTCTGTTTTTTTCAACTGTAGAAATGCACACAGCAGTTATAAAAAATCACCACCTCCATTTGGAAGCTGATAAAACTAAGGCCCACATGATACATCTCTCCCTGAACTAACCCTAGAACCAGTTCTAACATCTCTACCTTTGCACTTACAAGCCACTGTCGTTCCCTTCAGTGACACTGAGGTAGAAAACTAGAGGAACTCTATGGAAAAGGAAGAGAGGAGGTCATTAAGTTTTCTGTGCAAGATTTTCCATAAGTCATCATCTGCTAACGTTTAACTTTTCTACTTGGGCTATTCCTTTTGATGATTAAAGTTATCAACGGATAACTATGAGAATTTAATTTTCAAAGGCACCATGGAATTAAATCTATCTGGCTTCATATTTTCATTCACATCTAATGGCCCTAGTATTGAGAAGGAGGGGTGCGCTGCGGCGTTGGAAACCATCTCTCCTGTCCCTTCTGGACCTCGTCATTCTGCACAGCCAAGTGCTCTGTTGTGAGCCCCAAGCAGTGTTGTTCCCTTGGCTTCTCACCTTGGAAGTCTGCACTTTGGGATTTGGGTTAGTCCAGTCTGTGCGTTCCTGCCCGAGTGTACATGTGTCTCCCTCAAGCTGCGGCGACTTTGCAGTTCATGCGCCAGTTCTTTCCCACGGGCATTTGGTTTGGTAGCAGGTGAATTGGGAACCTCCTAGGAGCAGTTCTAACTTCACGGCGGGCCAATGCAGTGTGTCCCTCCTGCCAGAGGTCTTGGCTTCACCAGCCCCGCGGAGCTCGCAGGGCCAGCATTTGTCGGTGGACGCGTGTGGAATGTACTGCATTTGTCTCCAAAGGGTAAGACTAAATCACACACCTAAGGTTAGGTCCTTGGCAGGACTTGGCCTCATTCTCTGCCCGCTCATTAGGGTTTACCCTTTGATTTATACACACCTCCATATCAAAATTAATTTGGAGGCATATTTTCTAGGTAGCTTTTGTGATAACCCGTTTTGTCATCTTGCTCAGTGATGCACCATGTTTTCCTATTGCCTGACAGCCTAGAGTCCCGATTTTGGCTTTCAAGGGCCTCCCCATGACCCTGCCCTTACTTAGCTGTTTTCTCACACATTCCTTCTGCTGGAGGTGGCGCTGTCTGCTCCCTGCCCTCCCCTCCCCTCCTATAAGACCATCCAGGTGTTGTCCCAGGTTCTCTGGTCCAGAATGCCTTCCTCCCTGATATTCTCAGTCCTTTTTTTTTTTTGATTCTTCTTCTCTTTGAAATACTAGAATCTTGCTTTAGAACTTGATATTGTTACAACAATAGAAAAGTCTCTACAGCTTAAATAAGATCTGTGTTTTCTGAACGACTTGAATCCCTTACAACAGGGGTCCCCAGCCGAGGACCCCCGGGCCGGGGACGAGCAGCTCTCCACGGGCCTGTTGGGAACTGGCCGCACAGCAGGTGAAACTTCATCTGCCGCTCCCGGTCGCTCGCGTTACCCCCTGACCATCCCCACACCCTGTCCTGTGGAAAAATTGGCTTCCATGAGATCGGTCCCTGCTGCCAAAAAGGTTGGGGACCGCTTCCTTACAACACAGAAGGTCCCTGAGGACAAGGATCGTATGATTTTAGTGTTTGTGTCGGTCTCTCCCACTGTTCCAGGCATAGAAGAGGCATTTGGCTGGTGTTTGCGGATGTGAACTTTTCAGCCTGGTTCTAATGGAGAAAACACTCTCTTTCTGCTGGTACTGTCTCACGGGTAAAGTTATTAGGGGTGAGTTAACTTGGGGGTTCGAGAGGCAAAAAGCTATCCTGGTGAATGTCACAACTTGACACTTGTCTCTCCCAGCTTCCAGTGAACTTTCAGTAGAGAAATACTCAGCCTTCATTACCTAGAGAACCAGACGACCCAGAAAGTCCCAAGAATGAGGCAGCCATCTCGGCAGACATTCTCCAGAAGCCTCCATAACCCAAGGTCAATAACCAGATGGGTGGTTTGGTAATTCTTCAGACTTTTCCGTTCTTGCTGGAATATTTCCTTTAGGGAGAGATAAGAAACCTTGTCTGAAAATTTTCTCCCTCTAAAACTGATCAAAGAGGGGTTAAAAAAAAAAAAAGCTGAATGACTGGAATTCACTTTGCGAAGAGTAAAAGCAGGGTGGTGTCTGGGGTCAGAAGAGAACAGAATAGAGCAGGGCAGAGAGCCACGGCTGCAGGCTGTGTTTGTGGAGTCAGGCTTGGCTTCCTGCGACCCCTCCATTCTCTTTCCACCGTGGAGGTGAGGAAGGGGGAGGATGCCATTGCCCTAAAACCTCTCACCATAGAGCAGTCTAATTGTTTCAGGATGGTTTCCCCTACATTTGGATGTGCATTTCATTAAAGTTATGTGTGTTTGTTTTAGGAACAACCAGACTAAATAAAATCACTGCTGGGACTGTAGTATTTGAAGAAATACCACCCAGCCATGTGTGTATAGATAAATATATATATATATATATGTTGTCTGTATCCATAGCCCGCGTTTCAGAAACCTGATCTTTTTGGCTTTGAAAACAAGAACTTGTGCTAGTATTTTTAGATGACTCTGTGGAACTTACATGTAAAATAGGGGAGGTCGTCCTTGAATTCTGCAAGTCAGGACAAGAAGGGGCTCCTCTGGTGGGTGACTTGTTGTACTTTTGACTCTTCCTGTTTTCGCAGAATAGGGATGGATACAGGGTTTTCTCAGTACAGTCTTGGAAATCAAGTCATACCACCTGGTCACCTTCCTCCAGTTCTTCCCACACAGCTGTCAAATTCATTTACCTAAAACTGCTGTATATTTTATGTCATTGCAGCCTCCTTCCCAGCAAAATGACCTTCCAGGCAAAACCACCCTGTGTCTTGTCTAAATCTTGTTAATGTTTGGCAGAGGGATGAACTGAACGCTATAATTTCTATATAGCATATCTGCTCTGCTTTTGGTCAAGTAGATTTTCGAAGGCGACATAACGTCTGTTCCTGTCTTGCAAATGTGCCCAGACGTTTGCTTCTAGTTGGGAGGTACTAAAATGTGCCAAACTCTGTTGTCTAAAATGCTCCAAACTCTATCGTAAGCACGTACAAAAGAAGGAGAAAATATGGTCCTTGCCTACAAGATGCATAGCATCTGGCTGAGAAGACGAGACCAATGGATGTACTGGAGAATAATTAAGTGCTGAATCATAAAATACTAACTTGTAAGGGGTTCAAGATGGGAAGAGGTGGTTAGGCACAGGAGTAGCGAAGGAATGCTTCCTGCCTGAGGTATGAAGTGTGATGCAAGGTGGACCTGAGAGAATGGATTGGGAGGGTGTGGGTGGGGACAGAGGAAGTGGAGGACAGTGTGGGTGATGTGATGGAGGCCATCGCGAGTTGAAAAGGAAAAACAACACAGTGCTCACTGTTTCCTTCCCTTCCTCCGGAGTTATCATAGCAGTTCAAGGTCAGGGACCCACTTGACACTGGATCAGTGGTTCTCAACTCCCATTAGAAGCACGTGGACAACTTTGAAAAGTGCTGTGCGGGGTGTCACCCTCTAAGATACCTATGTAATTGGTGTGGGGTGCAGTCTGCGAGTGGGGCTGTTTAAAGCACCCAGGATACTTGAATGGTCAGTCCAAACTGAGAACCACAGCGCTGGACACTCTTCAGTGAGACCCCAGGCTTCTTAGCCCAAGGCTTCTCGACAGGTTTTCCCCATGATAGGTTACAGGTAGACTGAGGAAGGCCCACGGAGCCCAGGTGGAATTTTTCCTGGCATACACGCACATACATATATGTATATATAATGCTTGTGCACAGAATAAAATTAAAGGTAAATTTTGGCATAAAGTAAATTATGTTAAACTAATTCACAAGGGTTTTAAAGGGAAAAATGGTGTTGTAGGTTAAAGCTGAACAGATCATGTTGCAAAATTGTGCTTTGGAAGGAACACTTGTAACCAGGGAAGTGGTGCAAATTGAGGAGAATAGATTTGGGGATTAAGAACTGCACTGATTAAAATATTGGAGGGATCACAGGATTTTTCATTTTAAAACTGTTTGCAAAGCAGGATTAAGTATATTGAGAAGGGAGGATCTTAAACACTCAGTTGGCTCACTGTTGCCCGGGGTTGCAGCAATCTGGCTTTTCCATGCCCTCCGCTGGCCCGGACCTGCCCCCGCATGCGAAGGTCAGGAGAGCCTGGGAAACCCCAGCTGGCTGTGTTAGAGGGCGGAGCAGGGGCGGGCGGCCGGCAGCACAAGCAGGCAGTGACCTCCACTCAGCCTAACCCCGCGAGAGGAGGGGGCACCTGGGGCGGGAGGTTCTCACGCTGGCAGTCACCAGACAGTTCAAGGGTGGAGGCGCATGAAATCACTCGACACGTGCCTGTCCTTTAGAAATACTCCTGCTTCCCTGAAATACACGCCTTCCAAAATGCTGCCGCCGCCGCCCCACCACGCTGCTGGGTCAGTCGAGGTCCAGTTTTCCGTCTCATTCATGAAGCCTTTTCTAAATTCCTAAGGGGGTGAGCTCGATCTCAACCACTGCCTCTCTTAAAACACCTAGGATTTGATGAGTCTTGGTTACCTATGTACTTATCTTATCCCTGTTATTCGACTATCGGGGTCAGAGCCCAGTCTTATCCAATTAATAAGAAAGGAATTGTTATTAATCGTGTTAATATTGAGGGCCCAGCACTGGGCTAGGGGCTTTCATATGTGTCATTCATTCAACAGATAGTTGATTCTTTCACCCATTTTAAAGACCATGTCAGTTTCCCTCAGGTATTTCTTATCTGATGCTCTCAATTACCCTGGAGTAATTTGTGAAGAGGAAAGTGTGGGTCAGAAAGGTTTGGAAATTGGTACAAATCACCCATTCTGGGTGGTGGAGTCTGGGGGTCTATTCTGAGCACAAGAGATGAATCATTTGCCCTAAAGAGATTTCATACTGCCCAAGTGCTGTTTTTCCTACTGCATTTGTGAAACCAAACAATCCCGAAGAAAAAGAGCTAACTCTTAGCTTAAGTGTCGCGGGGTTTCTTAGCTCTGAGTATGTGATCTTTCTTCTCAGCCTCTCCTCCTCCTGTCCCCAGGAGATCTCTGTCCCCAGAAGCACGGCTGATTCCATTAGCACATCGTGGGCACTTAAAGGACAGGAATCCTATTTTTACAGCCTTTATTTCTTTTATGCCAGTCACCATTTATTATATCTATCTGAAACGTTTAGCAGGAGAAGGCCACCAGTGTTCCCATTTCTCAAACTGTCTGCCCCCTCAGTCCCTAACGGGGGCAGTGATCAAAGTCCCTGTTGCAGCTGCCTTTGAAATAGCTGAAGGCCTGGCAGCCCTATTACTTCTCTGCCAGAGGCGATTTCTCTTAGGCCCATAGGGTTGATCCCAACTAGTAGAGTAGGATTCGTTTTTCAACGCCTTTTTGACTATAAGCTATTAGACAGTGATGCCTTCCTTACCCTTGGATTATAATCTGAAACGGGAATCCAGGTCTTTTAGGATTAAGGTTTGTCCCGCTGAAATAGTTGGGTGTGTGCTAAGCCTCTTTTGAGCTCAGTGACCTCATTAGAATTTAGATGCTGCAGCAAGTAAGTCCCAGGAAACAATTGGTAGGCTGGGTTGGAATCGTAGACTTGAGAGCTGAAAAAGGCTTCAGTGGTCATGTGGACCAGATGAATAAACTGAGGCCAGTGAAAGTGAGCGACCTTATCGTTCCATACTTGGGGACAGCAGAACTGCGACCAAAACCAAAGAATACTGAATTTTAGTTCATGCTTCTGCCTCCTATGCCAGTGGTCCTAAAAATGGGACGTGTATGAGAATCACCTAGGGGGCTTGTTAAAACACAGATTGCTGGGCCCCTGCCCTGTGTCTGGGCAGGATCCTCAGAATCTGCATTTCTCACAAGCTCCCAGTGCTACTGATGCTGCTGGCCCAAGGGCCACACTGTGAAAACCACCATGTGACATGATGTTGGGAAGCAAACTAAAGCTTGTAACAACGACATAAAGGACACAGCCTCTCCCTTAAGAACTTATAGTACAACCTGAAGAAAACATGGTCATGCCAGTTTCTGGGTGTGCCTTGGTTTAAGGAAATGCCAAATAGAAACTTCAGATGGAAAAGGCAAATTCAAAACGGAAGACTTGCATTCTCCCCCCGCCCACCCCAGACCACTTCTCTGTGCTAGGAAAATTGCAATAGGCAAGACAAGATCTCTGCCCTCGTGGAGCGTATGGAAGGTATAGTCTAACGGGGCACTCAGACAATAACCACATGCCTCTTTCATGTAATATCAGGTGCATCGGAGAAAAAGCAGCAGCCAGGGGCCACTTTGAATAAACCTGGGCAAGAAAGGCCCCTCTGAGCAGACACCTTCATTTGAGCAGATTCCTGAATTAGAATGGGGTGCCAAGCCTGCTCTTTTCTAGGACTGCTGTCCTGGTGGAGGGAACAGCAAGGCGAATGCTCCTAGGTGGGAGGGTACTTGATGTGGCCTCAGCGAACCGGGAAAGAGCTAGAAGGTGAGATCACAGTGGGAGCCAGGACCTCCTCATATAGAGCCTGGTGAGCCACACCAAGGATTTTGGATTAAATCCTAACTCCAAATACTTAATTTCTCTGATTCATTTTTATGTGACTTAATATCATTTTTTCCCCCCTCCAGAAAGATTGTCTTACAAAAGCAATGCAACTGAAGTATAGGCGACTATAGGTGTTGGGAAATGCTGAAGCTCTCAAGGGATTATGAAAAGTTGGTTATTACTGTGAAGTATTTCTGAGTCACGCCAACCATGGTGATCCCTCTTGTAAATAAAGGGCTTTCAAAGGAAAGAAGGAAGATGTGGGTTTCGCAGGGAGGAACTGCTCTTAGAGTCAGGGCAGTGAGCTCAAGTCCTGATCTTCTGCACATTTCCTAACCTCTCTGAGCCTCAGTGTCTTCATCTGTGAAGTGAGGATGTTGGGCCAGCGTATCCTTCTGGAACCTTCTAACACGCTGGGATTCTGGGTGTGTCTCGTGCTGGTAGGGTTTGGTGTATGGGTGTTTCTTTGTGGCTTGATTGACTTGGGGAGTGAAAAGTCGGTTGCCGAGGCTGCCAGTGGCCAGCCTGTTGCGTTCCCGACCTCACCCGGCTGGCCAGCTCTTTTGGTATCGGGAGCTGGGGTGCTCGTAAAGGGCGCAAGAAAGAGTTTGGTTTGAGTGAAGTCTTCTGTGAATGAATATGCCTAAAAACTCCAAGTCTTCTGAAAGTAGCCTTGTGAGTTTGTGTCTCCTCCAAGTATGTGCTTCAGCTGGCAGTCAGAAACCAGAAGAACTCTGTTTGTTGTTACTCTGAAAGATGGAAGGAACTTTCCCAGCCATCAGTCATGGGCTTTTAAATAGTAATAGTTCAAATCCGCTTCGGGTTAAGGGCCTTGAGAAACATGCCGGCCTTGTCTCGAGGCATTGAAGGCTTGGACAACTTGCGGAGCGGTTTTGTCATAAACGAAACCTCTGTCACAGGCTCTGTTTGCTGCAGTGCTTGGATAACACTTCTTTCCATTGGAGACCACTGGCGACCCTGGTCAGCCCCAATGAGAAGCCTGTGTTTGCTTTTTGGCCAAATACTTAGTTTTTTGTAGTTTAAACTTTGTTTCTTAAAGAGCCGTACAGCTAGTAAGTTATATTATGTGGTATTTGACAGTTTGCAGAGTGGTCTAACAAATAGTGCAGTTTCTCAGCATGGTGTTGAAGGGCCAACTCTGCAGGCAGAATGCTGAAGTCAAATCCAGGCTCCCCTACTTACTGGTTCTGGGACTTCGGGCAAGCTTACTGGACTCCTCTGTGTCTCAGTTTCCTCCTCTGTAAAATGGGGATGATGATAATTACCCCTCCCAAGGCTGGTTGGGGGGTGTAATGAGTTAAAACGTAACTAGTGCATTGTATTTCAACAGATAAGCTGCTATTATTATTGATGCTGATGTTTTTTAGTTGCCCAAACATGGTTTAGAGATGAGGGAACTGAAGTTAGGTACCTCAGCCATGATGACACAACAACAGCGCAGCAAACCCAGCCGTGGTAGCCCGGCCTACTCACTGGGTTTCCGCTGGTTCTTCCTCTGCACCTTCAGGATGCCATCCAGCTGCTGTCCTGGGGCTCTCAAGGTCATCTTGGTCTTCTCTTGGGAGTGGGAGGGAGGGAGGAGGAAGAAGAAGGGGGGTGGTTGGTGGGGGAGAGATCGGGAGCCGCAAAACTCTGAAGCACAGAAACCTTGGGAAGTTCCAAGTGACAAAAACAGAGAAATTCCAAATATCAATAAGCAGCAGAGGCATCAAAGGATCACGATGTAAATCTTCAGGCCATTCTGCCTTTTAGTTACCCCTCTGTGAAAGGGCCCAGCTGAGTTTTATAAGCAAAGCTAAACATTGCCTATTATAATGAAACTTAAAACAGCATCGATTCCTTTTTTGTGGGATATATCAACAAGATTGCTTTCAAGGCTTAAGGGGATTTTGTTTTCAGAAGCGGTTTGAAACAATAGGTACCTTGGTAAAAAGGATGGTGTGAGGTTCTTAACTCATCCTCCATTTAGAGCAGCGCTTTGCAAACAGTAATGTGCACGGGAGTCAGCTGGGAAACTTGTAAAACACAGCTTTTGGGGCAGTGATTGGGGGTGGGGTCTGAGAGCTTCCATTTCTAACAGCTTCTGGTCTGTGGTTCACTCTGTGAGCATCCAAGACTTTTAGGCTATTGAAGTGCGCTCACTTCGGCTGCACTAGAATCTGGACAGCCACCCTGCTGTATCCCTGGGCAGTGACGAGTGTCCTTGTCACTGGGCCTGGAGTTAGAGGGGTGGATAAAGGATTTTATATCCCTCCCTCCTCCACTGAATTCTGAGACCTGTCCAAATGAAGAGGTAAACAAGCCAATAGAACCTCTCATAAAATACATTGCTATTGACTCTTGAATGACATTTCTTGTCTTTAAGAGGAAGGGCCACACTTTTTAATTAGGTGTAAAAGCCTACAGAGACAAAGCCAAAGGATGTTCTGAATTTGTTTTGCATTCACTCTTCTATTCCTCTAAGGGGAAATTTCAGCTGATAATTAGCTGAAATAGCTATCTCAAAGCGTTCATTAAGAAAGACTTAAGTGTTTCTTGTGTGGAAAATTTAGGTGTAATTAAAATTCTCATCGCTTAAAATTTGGCAGACAGTAACAAGTCCTGGCTGGGATGTGGACAGATTGGAGCCCTCATGTCGTTGATGGGGATGTAAAATGGTGCAGCAGCTTTAGAGAACAGTCTAACATTTCCTTAAAGACGTCAACATGGTTACCATATGGTTCAGCAATTCCACTCCTAGGTCTGTACCCACTAGAATTGAAAACAGGTGTCCCCGCAAACACTTGTACACAAATGTTTTAGCAGCATTATTTGCAGTAACCAAAAAGTAGAAACACCCCAAGTGTCCATAACCAACGAATGGATACACAAAATGTGATATATCCACCCAATGGAAGGAATAAGGTGCTGGTACGTGCTACAACGTGGATGAACCTTGAAAACAGGCCAGATGAAAGAAGCCAAGCACAAAAGACCACATGTTGTATGATTCGATCTTGATGACATGTCCAGAATAGGCAAACCCATAGGTACAGAAAGTAGGTTAACGATGGCCAAGGGTAGGCATGGGAATGGAGAGTGAATACGAATGGGTACAAGGACTTTTTTTAAGCTGATGAAAGTGTTCTGGAATTAGATAGTGATGTTGGTTGCACAACTTTGTGAATATCCTAAAAACAACTGAATTGTGCATTTTAAAATGGTGAATTTACGTACCTTAAAACATATCTCAATAAAAAGACTGAGATCTGCTCATGATGTTTTTTCAGCCTTTGTTTAATTTGTCTTAATAGAATTATATCGCAGCATCATGCGTTTGTATTAAATGGTTTATCCCAGAGATCCTCAACCGGGGCACTATTGACATTTTGATATGTTGATGTTATTGACATTTTAGACGAGTCAGATAATTGTTTATTGTGGGGCCTGTACATTGTAGGATGTTTAGCAGCATCTCTGGTCTTTACACGTTAGACACCAGGAGAATCTACCCACCCCCAACCCTGTGAATAATCAAAAATGTCTCCGAATGTTGCCAAACGTCCCCTGGGTGGGGCAAAAATCACCCCCAGTCGAGAACCACTGGTTTATCTTTAGTCTTCCTACTAAAAGCTTAGATCCATGAGGGCTTTTTTTTTATTCACCATGTGTTTCTCAGTGCTTAGAACAGTGTCTGGCACGTAAATACCCTAGTATAGTAAGTATATGAGTGAATTAATGTATTTAGCTATAGCAATTTATAAAAATATACAACTGTAGAAATACCGAAATTATCCCATGCTTGGGTTAGGTCTAATGCCCTAGAATTAACATTGTCAAGAACAGTCTCTGTTTGGGGGCGAGGGGGGCCTGTTAATCAGCCTACTACTTTGCCTGCCCACCTCACCCCAGTCTGCAAACTGTCTTCATCTAGAGGTGTGTTGTTTTACCAGCTATCCAGGGCACGGGCCATTAAAGGCCACCAGCCATGCTCTTCATTAGTGGTGTGCTGACCTGGGGCGCCATCTGCTCCCTAAGCCTGAGGTAACGCCCACAGATGCCCATCTGCAGTCCAGACCAGCACCCACCAGTCACAGGGTCTGCTGCCTTGAGGAGACTGCCACCCTGAGGGGACCGCATTTATCAGTCACTGCAGAGGAAGGGAAACCTACTCGCTGTCATTTACAAACCTAGGTTCTGTCAGTGACTAATCATGTTTTCCCACCCAACTTTCCACTTGAGTATCTTATTAAAAGTTGGCTCTGCTTCTCGTTCACATTCAGAGGCTAAATGCTAACGACTTGTTGCTGCCAAACCCTGCTTTGGGGATTATCACTTCTATGGAAGGCGCTGGAATGTTAGCAGCTCAAGTGTGAGCATTAGACAAGGCTGGTCTCAGATGGCTTTCTTTCTGGTCATCTGTGACTGTCTACAAGTCTCTCTTTCTTGCTTTCCTCTTCCTCCTTTCTTTCTTTCTTTCTTCATTTCTTAAGCAATGATGGTTCTGACCTAATTTCTGCTAACCTGTCTTTTCTGAACACTGAGACAAGTCCTTTTATTAAGCAACATGTCTCAGACTCTGTGCCTTGTCTTGTGTCGATGAGGCTCTGATAATTGGTGGTATTTTCTTGGATGTTTACTACACGCTTCACGTTTTGCTAGTGCTTTTACACGTACCTCATTGATTCCTCACAGCCCATTTAACAGGTGTGATGATGGTACTGTGAGCACATTTTTGTAAAGAGCTCTTTTATTTTAGAAATACATATTGAAGTATTTATGAATGAAATGATATGACATGAGATTTGCTTCAAAATAATGGTAAGGGTGTAGATGAAACAAGGTTGTTTCGCCTTCAAGTTAGACATGGTATTGGATACAAAGGATTTCATTGCGTTATTATTTCTCCTTTGTAAAGTGCGTATCTTTTAAGTATATGTGTAGAAAAGTTCAGAGACAAAAAGATAATGAGATTTGCCTCAAAATAATCCAGTTGTGGCAGGGGAGGAGGTAGAGTGGATGAGTTTATAGATAAAGTAAGATCTGTGACTTTGAGTCATTGTTGTTGGTTTTCTGTTTGTTTTCTTTTTGTTTTAGCTTTAAAAAAGGTACTGTTTAATTCTTATCCTCTACTCATAAATAGGTCTTTTGCCTTGGCCAGTATTTTACTAAACTTCTTTATGATGTTATTACGCATGGCCTGAATTAAATAAAAAATTCATAGGAATAAAACAACTAAGAAGTAAAAATATCTAGTTGTCACTTTTTTAATACATTTTTTAAAAACTGGATGTTTGTACCTTTTGACTGCCTTCGTCTAGTTCCCCTTCCCCCGATCCCCTCACCTCTGGTAACCATAAATCTGATCTCTTTTTCTATGAGTTGGTTGGTTGGTTGGTTGGTTGGTTTTTGAAGTATAATTGACCTACAACACTGTTAGTTCCTATTACGCAACATAGTGATTTGATATTTCTGTACATTCCAAAATGATCACAGTGATAAGTCGAGTTACCATCTGTCACCATACAAAGATGTTACATAGTTACTGACTGTATTCCCCACGGTGTACACTTCATACCCCTGACTCATTTATTTTGCCACTGAAAGTTTGTACCTCTTAATCTCCCTCACTTATTTCTTTCCTCCCTCCACCCCCCTCCCCTCTGGCAACCACCTGTATCTATAACTGTTTCTGTTTTGTTATGTTTGTTCATTTGTTTTTTAGATTCCACATATAAGTGAAATCATACAGTATTTGTCTCTGCCTGACTTATTTCACTTAGTGTTAATACCCTCTAGGTTCGTCCATGTTGAAGCAAATGGTAAGATTTCATTCTTTTTTATGGCTGAGTAATAGGCCATAATATGTATACATACCACATCTTTATCCATTCGTCTGTTGATGGGTAGTTATGATGCTTTCATATCTTGGCTGTTGTACATAGTGCTGCAGTGAACACTGGGGTGCAGATATCTTTTCTAATTAGTGTTTTCATTTTCTTCAGATAAATACCCAGGAGTGGAACTGCTAGGTCATATGGTAGTTCTATTTTTAATTTTCTGAGGGATCTCCATTCTGTTTTCCATAGAGTCTGCACCAATTAATATTCCCGCCAGAGGTGTGCCAAGATCCCTTTCCTTTACATCCTTGCCAGCACTTGTTACTTGTTATCTCTTTGATAATAACCATTCTGACAGGTGTGAAGTGATATCTCACTGTGGTTTTGATTTCTATTTCCCTGATGAGTGATGTTGAGCATTTTTTCATGTATATCTCAGCCATCTGTATATCTTCTTTGGAAAAATGTCTGTTCAGATCCTCTGCCCATTTTTTAAAAAATTTTTTTTATTTGCAGTACGCGGGCCTCTCACTGTTGTGGCCTCTCCCGATGCGGAGCACAGGCTCCGGACGCGCAGGCTCAGCGGCCATGGCTCACGGGCCCAGCCGCTCCGCGGCACGTGGGATCTTCCCAGACCAGGGCACAAACCCGTGTCCCCTGCATCGGCAGGCGGACTCTCAACCACTGCGCCACCAGGGAAGCCCCAAGCATGTGAGATTTTGTGTGAGCCTTTTAAGAGTGGAGTCTCTATTTCCCACAGCCCTCTGGCTCTCCCGAAAGTAAGCCCAGCTGACCTTCAAAGCCAAACATTCTAGGGACTCATCCTCCTGGTGCAGGGCCACTGGGCCAGGGAACCCAGTGTGGGGCTTGGACCCCTCACTGCTTGGGGGGAAACTTTGCAATTGTAATTATCCTCCTCTTTGTGGGTTACCCACCCAGGATATGGGTCTTGACTATAGCACATCTCCGCCCCTCCTACCTGTCTCGTTGTGGTTCCTTCTTTATATCTTTGGTTGTAGAAGATCTTTTCTACTAGTCTTCTGATCTTTCTTTAATAGTTGCTCTGTAAATAGCTGTAATTTTGCTGTGCCCGTGGAGGGGAGGGTCTTTCTACTCTGACACCTTCTCTAATCAAAACATTTTTTAAGGCTGAATTTGCCCTTATAAATATTTAATCTGATAATGTGCACAGAAACCTAATAGTTCTTCCTGTGGATAATCACACACAAAATACCCAACACTGGTATCATTCAAGGTCCCAGTAGGAAACAGGTAGCACTCACATAGGATAATTGATGGGTGGTTAAGAAAGGAACTGTTTATACACCTGTGGTCAGATTAAACCAGCAAGGCTGGAAAAGCAGCCCTGCCTAGTAACAGTGGGAAATATTTCACCACCACTGCTACCCACACCTGAAGAGGCAAGGAGAGAAATCAGTTACCAAAACCCAGAAAGAGCTGCAGCTGTAGCTTTGGAAGAGCTGGCCCACAGAGCTGTGAACTTCACAGAGGACGTAGAGGAAGGCAGCCAAGTCATCCATAGAGCACGTCGTGTTCGTCAGAGCACATTTATCAACGTGCAGTAGTGGCCTGCACTAATGCTTCGTTGTCACATGTGTCTGCAATTTCAATCCCCTTTTATTACAGTGTGCAACCCAGAGGTAATCCAGGAAGCCTTGGAGTAGAAGAAATATAAATATTACAGGGGGAAGAGGGTTAGTAACTCAGAGGGGCACATTGAAGAGATTCTGGGTTGCTAGCAGGAGATACGAGGAGGGATTTTGGGTCTCTGGCCAAGTTCTGTTTCTTCAGTATCAAAGTAAAAGGGGCATGTTCCATTTGTGAAGTTTTAGCAGTATACAGTTACGGTGTGTGTAGCTTTCTTTATATATGTTAAACTTCAATCAAAACTTCTGTATCTATACATACTTTTATGTTTTTTGTGTGTGTGCACGCGTGTGCATGTGTGTGAGTGTGCTGATTACTAATCCTGGTACTTTTATCTTTAGCAGAAGATACGGCTGTCCAGATCATTTTGATTGAGTTCTCCCCGGTCATAGGAGATAGAAGAATGAATAGCTTAGAAGCAAACACATAGATATTAAGAAGATAAATATTAATAAATATTAGAGCTTAATAATGCGGGGCATTTCGATTCATAGCCTTGAAAGCAGAGTTCAATAATTGAGGCTCTTAATGGTAATATCATGTCCCCGAGAGCAATTTAATTATGTAACATACACTGTTACTAAAACTGGGGAGATTTTAGAAACCTTCCACTGTGATTGCACAATTCACTGCTTAAAGATGAACTTTACTTATTGTAAAGTTGTTACCCCAACAATACTGAAAACAGAGGTATTATTGTAGTGCCTTTTAGGGAGGTTCTTCGGGTTAAGCCGTATTTAATGAGGAATTCCATTTAAACAAGTCACCACGTTCCCAAGTCATTCCAGATGATCAGAGTTTCACCGTAGTGTGTAATCACCTACAGAGTGGATTTTGACTGTAAAGAAACGTTACACATAAACTACTGCACAAATGCAGAAATAGTTGGTGTGACCAGAGCCAGGTAAGCTTTCATTATCATTTTAAAGAATGTTAGAGCCAGAGGGACCATCAGATATCATCTGAGTCAATCCCCACATTTTACTGTGGAGGGAATTTAAGCTCGGAGAGGTTAAACTGACGTCCCAAAGATACATAGCTGACGTATGGCCGATTTGCAACCAGGACTGACCTATCCCCAATTGCTGACCTGCCCACCTTTACAAAGCCTCGTTCTCCAGAGCAGAGGTGCTGGGTCAAGCTGACTTGGGTTTGAATCGGTTTAGCTCTTGGACTTGCTAGTTGAGTGTGACCCTGGGCCCCAGTGACAGGTCCTGTCCTGTGAAAAAATATTGCCTGGGTATTAATTCAGAGGTACAGATACCAAGGTGCTGCATGGCAAGTATCTTGAGAAGTTAAGTCCCTGAGATAGGGCGGAGGAGAGCTGGGAGGCTCCTTAACCTCCTTCTATAGGAAGGAGGCTGTGAAGAGGGAAGACCTCTGCAGTGGAGACCTTCCTGGGGTTTTTGCCTTCTCAGCCTCTGGGCCTGAGTGCCCAGTGGAACTGTGCTTTCCTTCTGTCTGTAGAAGTGCACTTTACTCCGGGATCTGTGGGGACGATGGGTGCATTTGTGGGCCTTCTCTAATGCTGTTTGCACCTGACTGAGCGTAGACACCTGCCATCTAATGCAGATGGTGTTAGGACTCACCTCAAAAGGCTTTTAGGAGAATGAAAAGAGGTAATGTATCAAACTGAGCAGTTGGCACACATCAGCCACTTAAAAGTTGTGTACAACTATTGTTATTCAGCTAGAACACAACAATGGATTTGACCTTGATGCTGTTCAAGAACCTTGACCGTTGTTTGACTCAGACAAATTTCCCTTCATAGAGCGTATTACTTAAAAATAATGGCTTTGGTGAAAACACTAGACAGCAGAAAAAAGTTGATAAATTACTTCTTATTTAGGAATCCAATCTAGTTGGGACTGGCTCTTCTTCCCTAAAGGGACAAGGAATGTAGTTGTGTCTTACTGTTTTCAAGCTTTGTTTTTACGTTGGAAGACCTAAGATCTAGCTCCTAATCCATTACTTAATAAAAAGTGTCAATGAGCAAATTATCAGACTGCTTTGAGCCTCCATTTCCTCCTCTTTAAAACGAGGTTGATAATAATACCTACTCACAAGATGGTTGTGGAGCTTAAGTGAGAGAACGTGTACACAAAGAGGCAAAAACATGGTCAGAGATGAACTCTGAAGAGTGGAAATCTTCAGGAGATTATGTTACCTCTTTTTCAGTTTTCATCTTGCTGCTACAAAAGGACACGTGGAATGCCTCAGGGTCATGGTTACGCATGGCGTGGATGTGACAGCCCAAGATACTGCCGGTATGTAGTCTTTTTCTCTTAAGTCAACAGGCCAGCAGGAAAGTAGATGTCACAAAAGTGATACATATTCACTGTGGAAAATTTACAATCTATACAGATAAGCCAAAGGAAGAACATAGAGTCTACTCCATTGACCAAGCTCTGACATGGTTTCATTATTCGTGCCTTTACGGGTGTTTTCATCTTATATGTGGTTAGTCAACTAGAGACTGTATGCTTTTTATCCCCCATTAAAAATTTTTATTTTCTAAGATTATTTGTATGGACCAAGCACCTTTCCCTAATTTTTGTTTTTATGAACCATGGTATGAAGTGCTGAATGGAATGAATTGTGTAGGCGCTCATTTTGTCAACTAGCTGAGTTGAGCTCTGTGGACAGAAGCCAGGATCCTAATGTGGACCAGCTGCCCATGGTCTGCACCCCTTACTGTGGTTTAGTGTATCTGAATCACCTGGGAACTGGAGGGGAGGAAGGGAGGGAGAGAAAGGGGGAAAGGAGAGGAAAGAAAAGAATAAACAGTGCACGCACACAGACACACACAAAACCCCACATATAGATACCCAAACTCTACCTTCTGAAATTCAGATTCCATTGTCCGAACGTTTCCAGCCAACTGGTATTTTTTGTAAAGCTCCAAGGTGATTCTAACGTGAAGCCAGTGTTGTTAAATGATGATTAAGGCAAATAGAAGAGGAAGTGTAGTCTTGTCTTTCATGAACGTTGTTTTACAGGAAGGAGCCCCTGGGGTCTCCAGCCTGGGATTCTGCCCCTGTTGGCCACACCAAAAGATCAAAGCAGCTACTGATGGATGGCTTTTCATTTCTATATTGTACTTGAAAATCTGTCTTCTAATAGGCTTTTGGTGGTTTTTACTGGAATATAAAATCAGTCTATTTCACAGTCTTTATTTAGGCTTTTCATTAATCGTAATGGATCACTTTCCCTTCCCCAAAACACTGACACCTCAGAGTAGTCATCTTGGGGCAGATTAGTCAATCAGGTATTGTGAAAATATAATTTTTTCAAAACATGACTGGAAAACTGGTGTTTTGGAATTGTCTTCATAAAGGCTGTGGCATTAAAAAGAGATCATCTCAGTGTTTGGGAACCTTTATTCTTTGAGAATAGATTCGTTTTTTTAGGACAGGCCAAGAGCCACTTGACGTCAAGTCAGATAAATGAAGTGTCAACCTGGTAAAACCATTTTTGGTCAAAAATAGTGAGTGACTGAAGTAACCTAATGATTTTCCTGAGCAGTCCCACAGAAAGCTCCAGAAAAGTATTGTGAGAAATGGCAATACGAATAGAAGAAAGAACGGTTTCCCTAAGTGACCACCTGGAAGGAAACACTAATCTATGTTGCTAATTAAAATCATCTTTAATCCCAAGACCCAGTTATTTTGTTTTTAAAGTTTATTGTTACTACTTTTTAAAGTTGTACCACATACACTCAGGGCAGTATGAGTGGCTACAGTTGCCTTGATGAAACATATGTCCTCTTAAGTAGACAGGGTTTCTTCTCTAAGAAAATCATTATCTAGAAGAATTTTCTTAGACTGAATATATTTGAGCTGTAATACAGTTTTGTTTAACTGCATTTGATGTTAAAAAATAGATTAGACAGGAATCTGGTTATTTCCATCATAACCAAACATCTCTCCCCCATATTTTTATTAAAGGGAAAAAATGTTTCTGGGCTTCCCTGGTGGCGCAGTGGTTGAGAGTCCGCCTGCCGATGTAGGGGACATGGGTTCGTGCCCCGGTCCGGGAAGATCCCACATGCCGCGGAGCGGCTGGGCCTGTGAGCCATGGCCGCTGAGTCTGTGCGTCCGGAGCCTGTGCTCCACAACGGGAGAGGCCACAGCAGTGAGAGTCCTGTGTACCGCAAAAAAAAAAAAAAAAAAAAAAAGTTTCTTCAATACGTGCTCATTGTAGAAAATTTGGGAAATACAGAAAACTACCAAGAAGATAACGAGTGCTTCTACTCCAAGAAGAAAAAAATTTTACCGTTTAGCTATATTTCCTACCAGATTTTTCTGGCACATTTTTACATAGTTGAGATCACATTATATAATAAACTCTAAATCCTGCCTTAAAAAAAAAAAAGATTACCATGATCATTTTCTGCACTAAAAGCTTTTAAGAAGCATAGTTTTTTGTGGCCATCTAACACCACGTGGGTGGAGTTTGTATTTACTATCAGAGCCCTCACTCAGTTTCTGAGAGCCTGGGGAATCGGGCAGTGAGACCTGGACACCCCAGTGCAGTTCCCTCTTCCTTGCCAGCTGAGATGACAGTGCCCTCCAAGAAGCTGGAGGGGAGGACTTCCCTGGCAGTCCAGTGGTTAAGACTGCGCTTCCACTGCAGGGAGCATGGGTTCAACCCCTGGTCGGGGAACTAAGATCCCACGTGCTGCAAGCCATGGCCAAAAAAAAAAAGAAGCTGGAGGGGACACTGCAGACCCATCCTGGATGCTTCTCTGGGCTGGTCAGTGGGAACTGCCACAGCCCATTTCTTTCAACTCTGATGGAAACTGGGAGAATCCACGGCACTTTGTAGCCCCAGAACATCGTCCAAACATCCCATGAGTTGGAAATGTCTCAGAGCTGCCGGTCACTTCCCTCTTGCCTGATGTTTTAAACAATGAGGTCAGCACTCTGGTCCTTGGCCTTATTGTTTTTACTTTAGTCTGAGTGAGGCACTGACTTCTTGTGATCTCTTGAAAACATGCAAAGAGAATACAGGAACAAAAGAAGGAAAAGTGGCATGGATATAAAAGTGCATAGAGAGTCTGTCGTGTTATGTAGAACAACACTTCTCAAACTTTTTTCTGTTACAGTGAACCAGGTAAACGTGATGGCCTTTACTGCTCACATCCCTCCTGTCGGCTCTGTCACCCAGTCCCATCTCTCCCTCTCAAGAACACGTATCAGAATCCAAGGGAAGGACAAGGACATTAGTCACTGTGCTTTAGTGGTCGTCATTTGCCCAAAACATTTGACGAATGAATGAATTAAATGGCTCCGCTCTCATAGGTGCTGTCTTTTCAGTAAACCTACCTGAAGTATTGCCATATTATTACTAAGATATAGTCGTCTTCAATCCCAACAGCCACTGAGAACGCGTGTGAAAATCTGTTGCCATAAATCCAGTTGCCCTATAGAGTTTCTGAAAAAAACCTGCTTTCAAAATATATCATTACGCTAACCCTTTTAATTCTTTTTATCCACAAAGTCTACAGGATGATTTTAAACTGGTGCTTGAATTTAAGTTCAGAAGCAAAGGGTTTTTAGCATCTATTTCTTTATCAACTATCCTTCCACATAAAATGCTTGGAAGTCCGACCAGAGACTTTTTAATTTATTTTATTTTATTTTTATTTTTAGCTGCATTGGGTCTTCATTGCTGTGCGCGGGCTTTCTCTAGTTGTGGAGAGCGGGGGCTACTCTTCGCTGCAGTGCGCGGGCTTCTCATTGTGGTGGCTTCTCCCGTTAAGGAGCACGGGCTCTAGAGCGCGGGCTCAGTAGTTGTGGCACACGGGCTTAGCTGCTCCACGGCATGTGGGATCCTCCCAGACCAGGGCTCGAACCTGTGTCCCCTGCACTGGCAGGTGGATTCTTAACCACTGTGCCACCAGGGAAGCTCCTGACCAGAGACTTTTCATAAGTGCTTTACAGACAATCTTAGGAGCAGAACACTGTCAGAAGATAAGGCCTTGGGTACAGTACAGTACATCTCAATCATCATTTTAGATAGCCTTTGAGGCTTAGGTGAGATAATACGTGTGGGCATCTTAGCGCCCAGCACACAGTGAGTGCTCGCTGCCTTTGGCTCCTATTTTATGATGATTATTGCTACTTCATCCACATCACCTTTATTCTCTTTTACACATCAGGCTTTTGCAGAGGTTTCACATCTTAAAAAAAAAAAAAATTGTGATCATCCCCAAGCCAAATACTTTCATAGTACAAATCAGAAAAAGAAACTCCAAAACTGGCAGAAGCTCATGACTCATGTTTTTGGTTTGGGGGGGGGTTCCCCCCATTCCTTATTGCCTGTTTGCCAAACAACGCCATAGGCGTATATATAGCGATCAGCTGGGAAAGTCCACACCTAAACTCATAGCGCTGACTCTGAACAGGGCCTGCGTAATTGTCCAGCGCCTCTCGTTGCTTTGTTTGCTCTTGTTCTTCACTGATGTAGGAAGTGGCATTTCTGTCTGTTTCTTTAGAAATCACTTCTCCCAGATTTCTAGGCTTATTTATTATTATTATTTTTTTAATGGCTGCAGTTAGCACCTGGGAGGATGAGATTGGATTAAACAGAAGCATTTACAGAAGATTGAAGAAGACCAAAGAATCTTCTGTTTGTTATCACTGCTCATCTGAAGCATGAGCTTTCGGACTCCCTTTATGAGCAAGCGTATGCATTTGACACAGTGTGATCCAGTGGCTTAAACAAGATAGACTTTTCTGGCTCTCAGTTGAAAGTCCCAAATTGGTATGGCAGCTTGGCTGCACACCAAGGGACCCAGACTCCTGTTGGTCCACCATCCAGGGTGTTGCCTTGGTCCTAATGACCCAGGATGGCTCCCCCTGAGTCTGCATCACAGTCACAGTGGGCAGAAGGGCAAGCCCAGCCCACAGAGTGATCTGTGGCCACACCTGGCTTTAACGGAAGCTGGGAATTCTGGGCAGCAAATTATCCAATTAAAAATATAGAAGGTTTTGCTGTAGAAGGAGATGGAAACAGATTGAAGGATGATGTGCAGTTTCTGTCACGCTCCCATATCTAACGTTTTCCCTGATTCCTTTGCACACAAAACTTCTTTTCTCATAGAAGAAGAGAGGCTTAGGGAAGTGAGAACTGAAGTACGGAAATACCCTAATGCACAGAGGTCTCAGGAGGGGGGCACTTGAGAACGCTTACTCTTTCCTAGGGTTTCAGGTGCTGGTTTAGCTTTTGTTTGGATTTCTGGGTGGCCCTCCATTCCATTATGCCCCTAATCCCACTCACATATGACACCATGTGAAGACACAGACGGTAATATTCATCTTAAAATTCAGGCACTTGAGAGAATGGTCATGTAAAATGTTAATTGCAAATTATAGCCCACTAAGTGTATTTCGTATTTTCATTTGGATTAAAGGCAAACCAAAGAACGATTGTATGATTTATAGTCCTTTATTTGCTGTTCACGCATGTGTATGGGATGTCAGGAGGGCCAACCGTATAACCTGGCCATGAAAATATTTCAGGTGATACACCCACACACAAAAAAATCTTTTGATTCTGTATAAAACAGTATGCAAATCTACTTTGTGGAGATTAAGGGATAATTCAAAACTATTTAATAGTAAGAATGGTTATTAGAAATCTCCTCTATATATGTATGTGTGTTTGTGTAAAACTGAATCACTTTGCTGTACACCAGAAACTAACACAACATTGCAAATCAACTATACTTCAATAAAAAAAAGACAGATTTTTTAAAAATTATTTTTTATTGAAATATAGTTGATTTACAGTGTTGTGGGGTTTTCTTTTGTTAACTTTTATATTGGGGTATAGTTGATTAACCATGTTGTGTTAGTTTCAGGTGTACAGCAAAGTGATTCAGTTATACTATACATGTATCTATTATTTTTAATAAATAAAATTTAAAAAAGGAAATACATCTTTTATACCCTGATCTCGCCCCTGGAACTATAACTAGGTGAATAGACTTATGCTTCAATGATTAAAAACTTGATGTAAAGATAAGCATTTCTGAGGACAGAGTTGTTTAAATATATTTGAAGTTGTAAATAAGAAACAAATTAATTTACACTTTTATTGTTTATATTCAGCATTCTGAAACTCTGGTTCTTAAATAGATATTTTAAACCTTACCTAGTCGAGTATCATTTAATTCTCTTTCTTTTTCTAAATGTCTCCATGTTATAATCTGGAACTATAATTTCTCAAACTTCAGCCTTTTGGTGCTTGTTCGTCATGTCTTTGTGTCTTATGACCTCATCGGTTTAAAAATTTGTCACCTACACTTGAAGACTGTGTTCTCAGTGCCATCAGTAGTAGTTCCTCCACTCTATGAGTGAGTTCTTCTCTGTTTCAGCAGCGCTCTTAAATCACTGAATAAATGGTTGTTTTCTGAGGTGGGTTGGAGGATGGTGTTCCTGGCTACAATGGCTAGGTCATCCTTCTTAGACTCTTTCAATAACAGGATTCTTAAACCACCTGGAATAGCCCACGACTCTTGACTTATAAATAGCCCTGGTCTGTTCGCTTATAGAGTTCTGCTGAGATGCACTTGAATTAGGGTTGCCCTGTTATTTTCCTATAGGGAAGTTGCTTCCTGATATTCCAGACAGATCCACAGCTGAGTGGGGGCCAGACTTATGCACTGGCTCGTTTCAGTGAGGTTCTGTCACTAATATAATATACTCTCCAGAAAATTTTGCATTTGGAAAGAGAATTTTGTTTTAATGGTAGCAGTGAGAGACATCTCACTCCAGTGTAATGTCCAGGGAATGATGCATCATTTGAATTTTGAGACTTTTAAGTGAAAAATGCTTTTGTGCTCCTGGTTAGGAAAACACATCACAGGGCCAAGGAATAAGAAAATTTTGTTTCTCTAGAAACACAGCGTTAACTTCCAGGTATGACTAGAACACTTGGAGTGAAAAATAAAAGCCTGTTATTTATTTTATGCTGAATTGTTTCAATCTCCCTCCCCTCTTGTCTTTGGAGAACTGTGCCTTTTTCCAGTGGGTGCTATTTATGTAGAAGAGCTTTTGTCCACAGGGTAGACAAAAGTTAAGGCATTGCATACACGACATAAACAGTCTTCTACTTACAATCAGGATGGGTTCCAGAAGTTCATCTGTAAGGCATTTGTTTAAAACACAGAATGTGCTTGTCTTTAGAAACACTGGTATAAATGATGGTTGAGGGCCAGGCTAACCCACCAAAACCTATTTAACGCATAGTGTAACTGAACTCACTATTGTGTGTTATACATCCTGAAAGGACGGGGTCTCCTGTGGTAAAAGGAGGAAGGGGAAGAGAAGATCTTTTGTCTTCCTGCTTCCAAGGGTCTCAGTCCCTCATCTCCTGACCTTCCTCACCCTCATCCACTTGGTAGGAGGTCAAAGGATTCCTTGCGTCAGTGTTCTACCCCCATCAGTTAACTCCCCTCACACATACCCAGAAAATCTCTGTGCAGCTACTCAGAAAAGAAGGAATCTGATCTTTTGACCTCACACATGCTTTTGTGCCGCTCACTGTGGTCCTAAAACCCTCTAATTTTAAATATGGTATTTCCTAGCCATATGATAACCTAATAATTAGTGGATTTCTGGTCAGAGTTATTATAAAGACTAATTCAGAAAGGAGAAATGGTATTTGGAGACTGGACCACCATATAAAAGAGGGGTCCTGGACCACCATATAAAAGAGGGGTCCTCTAAGCCAGGGGTTCTCAACCGGGGGTGATTCCCACCCATCCAGGCGATATTTGGCGATGTCTGGGGACATTTCTGATTGTCCCAACTGGACGTCCAGTGGGTAGAGGCCAGAGATGCTACTCACCATCCTATAGTACATAGGACCACCTTCCACAGCTTCAAATGTCAAGAGCAGTAAGGCTGAGAAACATGCTTTAAGCCTGTTCCGAAGTGTGGGTTGCTTACAGGTGTTACATTGGGGGTATCTTGGTCAAACAGTTTACAGACGCAGGACTTAGGAGTTTCCTAGGTGTATTGGGTTGGCTGGCAGTGGTAACTTTGGTTCCCTCCCTCCAAATACCACTCTGCAGACATCTGTAGTGGACATACCCTCTAATTCAAATGAGCAAATGTGTATCGAGAGCCTATTATGTGCCAGCAGTGCTGCAGGCTCTTGGGATACAGAGTTTATATTCTAGTGGGGAAAGAAGAGCAGTTAAACGTAAGAGAGTGCGTGTGTGTGTGTGTGTGTGTGTGTGTGTGTGTGTGTGTAGGGAGAGAAAGGAGTGGGGTGGAAAGGGAGAGTTGAGGGTGCTGGGTGCTATGAAGGATAAAAGAATGAAGGAGGAAGTAGGGATAAAAGAGGTGGGGGAGGAACTGGAATTTTAAGTGGTGAGGTCAGGAAAGACCAGAGATGCTGGTCTGTGACCAGAGATGAGGTCAGAAGACTGTGTTTTGGTGGCATCCGAGGGAGGTAAGAGGGCAAGCTGGGTGGTCATCTTAGAGGAGGAGGGTCCAGGCCAAGCAAAGAGTAATTTGCCAGGGCCCTTGGGTGGGAGCCTGCTGGTCTAGTAGGGCTGCCTCTAAGCCCCTCTTCCATAGAAACTCTGAGGCCCATTCGGTGGTAGCGGGGAGGGGCCTGGGTATAGCATTAAAATTTCCTAAAGTAATCTGGCCACAGAAAGGTCAGAGAGTCTCATGTTGTAATGTTCTGTGAAGGGAGCGTGAAAAGATGCTACTTTGCTAGTGTGTTGTTTTTATATAACCCTTTTCCTTCTTCCGTGTAAGAACGTGGGACATCTGAACTCCAGGTAATTTCCACACAGAGCTGGAGCACATTTGGGGGAGGGAGAAACGAAAGGTGGAAGTGGGGTTTCGTCGGGTGTTTGGTGTGCTCCCTGCTGGCTCGCTGGCTGCCTTTGCTGGGTTCCTGGGCCAGTGGCAGTCGTGGCCTGGTGTGACTGTTATGGACGTGGGGCGTCTGGCACCCGTGCTGACAGCTGAAAGCAGAACTTCCAAGGTGCATACCAGGAGTCCACCGCCAGCTTCTAGCCCAGAGCTCGATTGTACCCCAAGAGGACAGCAGCTGGCATGGCCTGTGAATGTTATCCAGGGGACAGGATGCTCTGTGTTCTCCCCACTTTTGTCACACTGAACTTTGCAGAGAAGAAGTTGAGGCCTCATTCTCAAGAGTAACAATTCCCTCTTTGTTGGAGAACAATTTATTTCCTCATAGTTGTCTTCATTACAGAGATGAGAGATTTAAAAAACAATTTTTTTAATTCCATTTAGGACACAGTGCTTTGCACCTTGCAGCTAAGAACAGCCACCATGAATGCATCAAGAAGCTCCTTCAGGTAAAGTGGGACAACAGAAAATTATAAACGTGTCGTTTTTAAAATTTGAAAGTAACCTTGTGGGTGAAAGAACAAACACATACACACGTACTCCTTCAAATATTATCCCAGAACCTGGGTTTCCTAAGAAGCTTCAGTATAGCCAAGGAGAAGATTATTTCCATAGCAGTTGCGCTGGTAGAGAAGAGGATCCTAATCAAAATTTGGAGTGTCTTCCTGGGATCCAGCCCTTTTCTCTGCTTTATTCAGCTCTTTTTTCCTTATTGGAAGAACTTGTACCCTTTACATAGTCAGCTTGAAAAACTTTTTCATGCTGTTGGAGATCCTTATAATACAGGATCTCCAGTATCCTAGTATTTATTCTCTCTCGATCATTAGTAGAATGCAGCTTTTCTTGATAAGCGAAATTTCAACCAGTTTCCTTGTATGTAACTTGATGAGCCTTTAGTTCTTAGTCTTTGTTCAAGTTCTTGGTTTTACTCTTCTTTATAATTTTAGGTCAACCCCCTGGTTTGATAACCTTGCCAGGAAGTTTATAATGATTGCTTAGGGTGACTTCCGTATTTCTTTAAAGATGAATATTTCGCGAAATCCCAACAGCAGTTTGTACAGTAACTTCCAGCTGATGCCAGTCAAAATGCAAGCTGGCTGTTTTCAGGAACAGCACAGAGCAATAAAGTATGTGTTTGGAGTAATGTCTGTTCTCTTGAGCTGTTGTCTTGGCCTTCCTGAGCATCATTTGGGACCCAGCATCTTGCTTTAATTTGGCTTTGCAATTCTAATGCAGCAACATGGGCACATTCTTCAACTTGTCCTGGTCTGTTGATCACATAGCTTCTTGTCTTGCATTACCTGATGCAAGCTACCACCAATACCAGCAATGCTTAACCTTAACAGGTCTTTGAAGTGAAATTCAAGAAACGTAGATCAACACCTGTGATGATGATGATGATGATTTTTATTCTGAGGCTCCTCTCTAAAGACAGTTACAATAGAACTTTTCTTCCCTGCCTCCACACCCATGGCCTTAACCTTAAATTTTTGTTTAACTTATTTGTATTTTAAATTTCCATTCCCGTCCTGGCTTGGCTATCCAGACTTTGCATCTGGCTCTGATTTGAAGGAAGAATGAACTTGACAAGCTGGAAATCCTCATGGGCAAGGACCAGATATTCTAGCCTCTAATGTAATTTTATATCTGGTTATGCAAATGGATTGGTTTTTCCCTGGAATCTTTGAAGCTTTTAAACAGTTCCTTGTGCTGTTCTAAAATTAGGCCAAAACATGGTAAGCTGTAACATGATCTCTATTCTTCTTACCACTGAAGGGCAGACAAACATTTCCACCATTGCCTGCTCTCTGCAAACTGTCTGAATTCTGTTCCTCTTTCTGGATAGTTGTTAAAACTGGAGGCTTTGACGGCCTCCTAATGGGCTGCTTACCTTGGGTCCTGCACTCCTCTGGTAACTGCTTCACTCCTCGTCTGGGCGACCCACGCCCTCCGTGATGGGGCCACTGCCATCTCGGGCCGCCCCTCACCCTGCGCCCTCTCTCTCCGGCCTTTTGCTCTTACTCTCTGTCTGCTGGAGAGACTTCCCTTCTCCAGTGGCTACCATTTCAAAGTTCCACCTCCTTAAGGCAATGGGCACAAAGAGAGCCTTGTGAGAGTCTTCAGATGAACTCTCCCCCACTCTCTCTTGTAGCAAGTGGTCCCTGGGCACCATGCGCTCTGTCAAGCAGCGAGTATTTACTCACAGAGCAGCCCCTATCCTGCTGGAGCTTGGCTTCTGGTAAATGAAGACAGAAATACACATGACCGATTGCACATCACTGAGAAGAAATCTAACAGAGTATTGTCAGAGGGGAGTGAGGAGGGATGTTCAAGAAGGCCCCCGGGGAGGAGGTGATATTTAAGCCGAGAACTCAGCTGTGCGAAGAGCATTCCAAGCAGAGAGAACAGCAAGTACAAAAGGCCTGAGGTAGGAAAGTCACTAACTAGCCAGGGAGGAAAGAAAGCCAGTGGGTGGGCTGGGGGCAAAGCCAATGAGGAGCAGAAAGAAGGGCCCAGGGGGCTTCCCTGGCGGTCCAGTGGTTGAGACTCTGCGCTTCCACTGCAGGGGGCGTGGGTAATCTCTGGTCATGCCGTGCAGGGAGGCCACCAAAAAAAAAAAAAAAAAGAAGGGCCCAGGCTACCTTGTGTGTCATGATGGGCAGACAGTGATTCCTCAGAGTACAGTGTGGAACTGTGGAGGACTTTGCAGTAAAGAGCAACACTGACGGTTTAGAAGTTCACTCTATTTGTATAGAGAATTGACTAAAGAGCTGAGGACGGCCAGGTGGCCATCAAGGCTGTCCAGGTGAGCAGGTGTTGGCTCAGACCAGGTGGTGACAATGGAGGAAGGGAGGAGAGTAGATCGGGGTGTGTTTTGGGGACAGAATCGACAGGACGTGGCAGGAGGAAGAGGAGAAGAAATCAAGGATGACTCGGTGGTTTCTGGCTCAGTGACTAGACTGATGATAGCACTGTTGACAGAGGCAGGGACGGCTCGGGCTGCGTGGCGGGGAGGGGAAGCCAGAAGTGTTGGCTGTGCTGCGTTTGAGACATCAGGCGGAAATGTGAAATAGGCTGTGGGTTGTCAAGCCGGGGGCTCAGAGATGCCATCTGCTGTGTACAGATATGGACACTGGCTGTAGCCCAGCCTGTCTGGCTTTGAATCCTGGCTCTGCCACTTACTGTGACCCGAGCAAATTACTAACTTCTTTGTACCTCAGTTTCCTCATCTGTAAATGGGGGTAATAACAGTATCTAACTAGGATTGTCAAGAGCCTTAAAACAATTCTTTGAACAGTACCTGGCACATACTAATAGCCAATGCTTACACAGTACTGTTGTCACTGTTAAGATATACACTAGGGAGGCATTAGCTTCTAATGGGATTTCGAGCTATGGGTGTGGTTGAGATTACTGAGGGAGAGAGCTTAGAGAAAGAACACTTAGGAGCCCCACAGTTTTATGTTTGGCTAAAGGGGCAGGCGTGGCCAGAGCAGTGGGGGGAAAACCAAGATCGGATGGGCCAGGCAGGGCTCTAGGGGCTAAAGGAGAGAGTGTTTGGAGAAGAGGGAGTGGATTGCCGGGGAGAGGTTGGTAAGAGGAGGGCAAGCATGTTTGCCATCGTTGGAAACACGAAGGTGGCTGGCCACTTGGATCAGGGCCATCCCTGAGGAGTCTTGAGGGCAGACACCCAACTGCAGTGAGTCCAGGAATAAATGGGAGACGAGGAAACATGGCTTGTGTGGGACAGTTCTTAACAGGAAGTTGGTTTTGTGATGGCGGATAGAGAATTAGGGCAGGAAATGGGGGGAAAGGTGGGATCAAGATGAGAAATCCTAGAGCATGTTTGTTAGCTGGTGGGGATGATCTGTTGGCAACAGAGTTGATGGAAGAGAGAGGGGACGGTCAAAGCAGCCAAGAGGTGACAGTTCACCTGTGTCATGATTACTTGGAGATGAGTCTCCCTCCCCATGAGACCCTGGGCCCCTGGAGCACAACAGTTGGGACTTATTCATGTTTATTATACTTTTCTTAGGAAGTTGCATCCTACCTTGCAGGAAAAGGATGAACTGAATTTTATTCTACGTGTTTATTGATTTTTGTCTTACAGTCTAAATGCCCAGCCGAAAGTATCGACAGCTCTGGGAAAACAGCTTTACATTATGCAGGTAATTTTCATTCTCTTATTTGTCTTCTTCTGCCATGAGAAACAGTAAGTGTTCGGTTTCCTTATTTAAGCCATTAACCTTGCCATTGTTATTCCTGATGCCGTCTTTCTGTCGTCATTCGTAGACATCATTCCCATTTTCCTCAGTTTGCAAATTGTGTAGGGTTTTACGGAGGAATACAGCTAGAATTCGTCAGTCGCCTGCCAAACAACTAGTAAAAATTGTCCTGGTTATTATATTTTAACTAACGTTAGCTTCTTGTTTAAGAGATATTCATGAGCATTTGTAGATTTCAGGTAATGTGTGGTACAGATTTTTTTTTTTACTTGGGGATCAAAAGGAACATCAATCAGTTTTATTTATCAACATTTGGTTTTACTATCTGTCACACAGTTTCAAGTGACGAAACATTGGTACTGAAGTCCAGGATGATGAGATTTGCAAATTTCTTTTAGTGCTAGTTGAGGAAAAGCTAAACCAAAGGTTTGCCTAAAGGCAACAACTGGCAAGCACTGCCTTTAGGTCTGGATGACACCGAAATTAAACAGTAATTTAAAACACCACTTAACCATTCTGACATCGTTTCTCTTCAATGCAACGTATGCAAACTGGGTGGAAGGTGAACTTTTCCTTCATAGAAGTGTTTGATGCCCCTGGCTGTGAGAGTAGCTTTGTGATTGGCTGTGGTTTCTGTGTCTTCTTTCTCTCAGCGGCTCAGGGCTGCCTTCAAGCTGTGCAGGTTCTTTGCGAGCACAAAAGCCCCATAAACCTCAAGGATTTGGTAAGTACCAGGTGACCACTAGACGTGCAGATGGACACTGGTGTCTAGAGCACCATGGGCTACTTCTGGGAGTCACGAAGACCTTAGAGACCCAAGCATTTGGTAAAAGTCTATTGCTTTCCGACCTAGATCCTCCTGTGCAAAACAGATTTAAGTATTATCCCCGTTGGTCCTTAAACCGTTAATAAAACGTTTTGCAGCATGCACTTCCTCTGTTTGCTTCTAAGGATAGACACGTGGCTTACCAGCAACCTAAATACGAATAAGGCTTAATTTCTTGATTTTTATAAATAAAAAATAAGTCTAAATAGAAGTTCTATTATTTTCTTTTTGCACCCCATATATTACCTTTGGTACCAGGGTTTTCCGATTTTAAAGACCACTTGTAGCCGATTTTGACCTTGCTGGGCTATTTTGAGAATAAACTGACATGCCTACGGCTCCTGATGATAGGGTTAAATTTCCTGCTGTAGCATGGGACTTGGCATGTGTAAGTTATACCTGATGGGGACATTGCGAAGTGAGCATTGAGAATCTGTAAATAAATTCACGCTCCCTGAATCTCGGTACTTTATAACCAGAAAGTATTATAACTTCACAGAGATAATTTTCTAGAAATTCTGAAGTTCGACTTTGAGTGGATACTTAATCCTTAAGCAGCAATTGTATTTTTAAATATCCTCACGTTAAAATAATTGGATATATTGTAACTTTTTTTTCCCTTTTCCTATTTGAATACGTCCACCTTAAAATTACTGTCGACCCCATTTGTGGGGTATGTTCAAGGCAAGAGCAGAATAAAAGCCTCTCTTTATGGTTTACATAATTTGAGTCAGACCCCACTTCAAATTAAGATTCTGGAAATTGTCACCTATAAATTCTAGTATTTTTTTTTCATTCGTTTCTTACTGTAATGTTGAGATTCTTAATCCATTTTACATAGTTTGTATGAGTTGGGATCTAATTCTTTTTTCTAAAGGAACTGCCAATTGTTATATTAAACAAATCATTCTTTCCATCAGTCCCTTTATCTAGTCATGTGTCAGTAATGAACAAATGAACTCTTAACATATGTTTCGATACCTAGTAAGATTATGAAAGGGTATGCTTTCTGAGAAGACTGGTGGCATGGCAGGATACTAGGATATGTGTAGTTCACTAGAAGAAACTGCTTAGAGCAGTGGGACCTACAAATGCCATATGGAAACAACCCTTCATTTCTCCAGAACCATGGAGAACCATTTCTCAATAAACATGGTATACTTGCCTCGAGCCTTTACATACTTGGCGTTCCACTCTCTCTCACATCATAGTTGCAACAAGCAGCCCGAGAGACCGACTCCTGAGGAAAAGCCCACAGTCAGTGGGATTCCATAACAAGGGTAGTGTTAGGGTGTGACGTTGGCCTATTAGGGGGCAGACTACTTTGGTGGGTCAAATGTAAGACCAGCAGGACAAGTCAGGAATAAATGTAGAAGGAATAAGGACCTTTGCAGTTCCGGCATTTGTCATCTAAGTTATAAATCTTAATCTGAATTTGTCTCCTAGGATGGGAATATACCACTGCTTCTTGCAGTACAAAATGGCCACAGTGAGGTCTGTCGCTTTCTCCTGGATCATGGAGCAGATGTAAATTCCAGAGACAAAAATGGAAGGTACCACAGAATTAGAAAGCATGTTATTTCAGTGATATCCACATTCTGAGAAGCTTTCAAAATATCAGAGATGTATTTTGGATCGTTTGTTTTAAAGCAGTTTTAATTTCTTTCTTTTACTGATTTCTGCCTTTTTGGATAATTAAGAATCTGTTTTGGGCTTCCCTGGTGGCGCAGTGGTTGAGTATCTGCCTGCTAATGCAGGGGACAGGGGTTCAAGCCCTGGTCTGGGAGGATCCCACATGCCACAGAGCAACTAGGCCCGTGAGCCACAACTGCTGAGCCTGCGCGTCTGGAGCCTGTGCTCCGCAACAACAGAGGCCGCGATAGTGAGAGGCCCGTGCACCGCGATGAAGAGTGGCCCCCCGCTTGCCACAACTAGAGAAAGCTCTCGCACAAAAACAAAGACCCAACACAGCAAAAATAAATAAATAAATTAATAAACTAAAAAAAAAAAAAGAAGAAGAATCTGTTTTGACTTAAAAAATATTTTCCCCAGACCTCTGGGAGCATCATTGCTGACTGTGTCTGTGATGAGATTATTAAATGCTAAAATGAATAGGCCGTTTCCTTTGCCTTTTCATGCAAAATAAAAGTAAACATATTGGTTGTTTTTTAAAAACAGTCTTAATAATGTTATAGGTTGTTTAAAAAACTTGATTTGTAAAAAAGGCAAGATTTGTGCCAATCGTATTAAATTCCATCATATTTAGAAGATTATGTCTATGTTATTTGACCTAATATTTAATGTTCTGATTTAATCTGAAGTTTTATAAAACAGCAACCCAATTTTATTTTGATAGCATTCCACTTTGAATTTCCTAGAAAATTAAGTGTAGTACAGGTTTAACTGCACTTAGTCTTCTTTCCTCTGTTTTTAAGACAAATGAAATGATTTCCTAGCAACAAGTTTTCACATTTTGTGTACTAATTTTTTGTCTCCTCATTCTTTAGAACTGCTCTCATGCTGGCTTGTGAGATTGGCAGCTCTAACATTGTGGAAGCCTTAATTAAAAAGGGGGCAGACCTAAACCTTGTAGATTCTCTTGGACACAATGCCTTACATTATTCCAAACTCTCAGAAAATGCAGGAATTCAAAGCCTTCTATTATCAAAAATCTCTCAGGATGCTGGTATGTGAAAGAAAATAGCCAGTGTTGTTTTAAATTTATCCACTCCATTTTCCCCAAAGGTTAAAGGAATTTGTGCAATATATTTTATTATTCTTTTAAATATATTTCTGGAGAAAAATAGTGTTGAATATTGTGTATGTTGTGTGTATGGGTGTGTGTGTGTGTGGGTGTGTGTTTATATACCCCGCCACCCAAAGTGCATATGAGTAATTATGGTTCTTATAGGTTTTTTTTTTCCCTCACTTTTCTTCTATAGATTTAAAGACACCAACAAAACCAAAGCAGGTATTTATCTTTGGGGATGGAGATTCTTTTTCATCATTGCCTGTGGGAGTTTGAACATGTTCTAATTAAACCACTCTGTGGTCCATTAGGAAAGTGATAAAGACTATGCTGAAACTACTTAAGGAGTAAAATGTCTTTGGAATAAATGATTCATTGTAAGGTGGTAAATATTTTCTTAATGATTTACCCTATTTCCAAAGCATGTAACTTTAAACTTGCTACTTATATATTCATCTTTTTCTGAAATATACTAATATTTCCTACTGGTGTGAAAAGGTTTGATGTGATTTTAACTCTGAGAACAACAGTATTTTAACTACTTGTAATATCACAGGAATTATAGAACTCTGTCCATAGCCATGTTAGTTAATGAAAGTAAGAGATTTAGCATTTTCTTTTATTTTAATTAGAGCTTTTCTAAAATGTCATTCATTTTACACAGATAGAAATTGAGAAGTTTACCCTGTTACTTTGGAGTTTTTCCTAAAAGCATAGTCACCTCTGTTTATTAATGAGATATATATTTGGCTGTTTTATTTATTTATACATCAAGGTTCTTGAAAAAATTATCATAATCAGCAAATACTTGATAGTGAATTTATTTTGTACCAATTGTGTTATATTTATCCATAACCTTCAGAGCTGAGGTTCTCCCTTTTTTCCCATATTTATGGTCATTCCTTGGTATCTGCAGGGAATAACAAAACCTGCAGAAGCTCAATTCCCTTATATAAAATCGTGTGATACAGTTGGCTCTCTGTATCTGGAATTCTGGGATATGCAGGTGGTTGAATCTGGATGTGAAAACTGTGGATATGGAGGGTCAACTGTATACTCTTTAAGAAAAGGACTGGAAGTAATGAAAAGGTCGGGGAAATACCACTGCTTTGCATTAAGATGGAAGCTAGACTATGAATGTATTCTGGGTTCTAAGTTGTGGTAAACAACCCCTTATTCTCTACTTTCCCAGTTCTCCATACCAACTTAATCTGGTTTTGTCTTGTGTTTTTTATTTTCTTGCTTTAAAGCATGGGCTGCTAGAAGAAAACTGGGAGCATGCATATTACTTATTTTTATGTTGGTAGCAGGTTTCAGATCTGGATAAAGTAAGAAATGCATGAACTGTTGAGGTTTTTCTCATTTGTTTGATGAAGCTATTTACTCAGACTTTACTAACCTAACTAACCCACCTCCATTCTTTGGACTGTGACAACTTTCAGCATGATCAAGTCTCTAAAATAAGCTCAGAGAGAAGTGGAACTCCAAAAAAACGCAAAGCTCCACCACCTCCTATCAGTCCTACCCAGGTAAAAGTAAAAGAAAACCAACAATGAACAAACATATAACAACAAAGCCATAATTTTGTCATTTTGTGTTTAGGCCAAAAAGAACTGTTTTAAAATTGACCCTTAAATGCTTATTTGAAATTTTCTGTAGTGGTTTTAAATTACAAGTAGTGGTATGAAGAATTTTGATTATTAGTATGGAAATAATGTTGATTCTTATTTCAAAACTGAAGAATTGAACCATATCTTTTTTAAAAACCTCAAAATTCTTAAAATCCATGACAGGAACTTTTTCCTCGAGATAATGAGCTCAGTGTACTTTCAGAGCTCGTATTAACAGCTCTAGTAAAGTGGGGGAGAATGTGTAGCTGGTGAGGCGCTAGTTGAAAATGAATTTTAGTTGGTTTATTAAACGTTGTTACAATACATTTGCCTTTCCTGTTACACTTAAGGTTGACTAATATTAAAAAACAGCTTTCATTTCTGAGCTTATGGTGATTACTGAATAGAGGAGGAAGCTTGAATATCTATGAAATGGTAAATAAAAACAGGCCAGGGTTTGTTATTAAAAGAATCATAGGCCATAAAAAGAATAATCCATATCAAATATTTGAGCAGAATATCTCATCCAGTAAGTAATGTTAAATACATTAGCATATTCATTAACAATATTCTCAATCTGCAATAGAAGTTTTATAAATTTTTAACGTTAATTCTAGTGAATATAGGAGTGAAGTTCCGTAGTTAATTCTACTGGGCAAACTTTCAAAAAGTATTTGAGGTAGCTGAATTACACTGAAAATATGTTACCCTTGAATTAATTGAAACTAAGGATAATTATTGTTAGATTTATTTGCATTGGTTAAATAGGCTAATTCTTTGGCACTGTAGAAGACTTTGAAAAAGGACTCTTTATTGATGGTTTTCACTTTGTTTCTTTAGTTGAGTGACGTGTCTTCCCCAAGATCAATAACTTCAACACCACTTTCAGGAAAGGAATCAGTATTTTTTGCTGAACCACCCTTCAAGGTATTTCCTTTCTGTGTCCAACTTATTATTGAATTTTAAGGTACATAATAGATTTAATTTAAGTTACACAACACTGGGCGAAACAGAATATATTTCTCAGTCATTGGTTCAAACCTTTTCATCATAAAGCACCCTTTGATTATTTTTCCTAGCATGGGCTCCATACAAAAAGAGTAGCATGAATCAATTATATTTGTTAGCTAATATTTAATTTTCTTCATTTAAAAAGGACAAAGATAAGACTTTAAGATCACCAGTCATCTTACCAAATTGAGTTGCTGTAATACTAATCAAAAAGAAAGAAATGGTTATTCTCTGATATCTTACTAAGAAGTAATTATATATTATTATTTTTAATTTATTTTTTTAATTGTATATTTTTAATTAAACTTTTTACTGACTATAAAAGTAATATGTATTTATTTTAGAATTTTAGAAAATCCATTAGGTCTTATTCTACCTGATTCTCTAGACTTGAGGTTGGAAAGTATTTTAAGGAACGGGAGGGTATTTCAATTTAATATCTGCTTACCTAACAATCACTAGGAAATTGTACTTGGAAAGAAAGTAAAATCTATAATTGTTAAAATGAAATTTCAATGGCATAATTGTTTATTCTTTTCTCCCTTCTAAGAATTACTAAAAATGAATTTTCTTTTAACTTGGATGCACATTGATGTGGAAAAGATTCTGTCAACCTATCACTTCCCTTGCTTTAACTAGATTTTATTAAAATACAAGGCAAGGAAAGCAAGTTATGCTCTTATAATTACCACCCTAGTATCTTCTAATATGATTGTGGCTCAAAGGAGGCAATGCGTTCCAAAGAATAATATCACAAATTATGTTTTTCAGAAATAGAGTGTAAAAAGACTTTTATTTCTTTAAAAAAAATCACAAAGAGATAAAAAGGACACAATTTAGAATAGCTAAAGTTTAAAAAGATTAAAAATACAAATTGTTGGTGATGACGTGGAAGAGTTAGAACTCTCATACTCTGTTGGTTGGATGTCAAATGGTACAACTACTTTGGAAAACCATTTGACAGCTTCTTGAAAAGTTCAACATACCTAACATATGATCTAGCCATTCACTCATAGACGTTAACCCAAGAAAAATGAAAATATATGTCTCAAAAAATCATATACACAAATGTTTATAGCATCTTCATTCAAATATCCCCAAACTAGAAAAGATCCAAATGTCCTCCAACAAATGAATGGATAAAGATAATGAGATATATACATATAATGAAATATTACTCAGCCATAAAAGAGAATGAAGTGCTGGCCAAGCAGCATGATGGATGCATCTGAAAACCATCATGCTGAATGAAAGAAGCCAGGCTCAAAGAAATTCATCCCCTCTGACATTCCATTGATAGGAATTCTAGAAAATGCAAAAAGGAGAGTAGTGGTTGCCTGGGAATGGCAGGGATTGGCTGTGATGAGGAAACTTTTAGAGGTAATGGGAATATTCTGAATCTTGATTATAGTGGTGGTTCCTTGCGTGTGTATCTGTCAAAACTCCTCAGATTGTAAGCTTCCAATGGATGTAGTTTACTGTACCTTAATAGAGTTGAAAAATAAGCATTTTTTTTTTAAGTGAAAATACAGCTTTTTTTATGATAAGCACTTGCCAAAAATGAGCCACCTCATTTTTAGCATTTGAGCCTTTAAGAAGTCTCTTTGCTGAACAGTTCTCTCTTTTATCATGGTCTGCGGCTCATCTAGATGAAACATGGCAATTTCTGGCAAGTGACTGTATTTTGTTTTGGAATGAGAATCTGGCTTTGAAGGTAAAGAATTTTTCCAATATGTTAATGGACAGAGATATTCAGGGATACAGGTTTAGAGGAAATCTTTATGGGATTGTCAATCCACAGCCATAAGAATTTTTATTCCCTTATAAAGTTACCTTTATTTCCTGTGACAGGTCTCATTTACTATCATTTCCCTTAAAAATAATTAATAATAATATATTAATAGTTAATTTATGAAATGATAAAGCTGAAAAGTGCTTCTAATGTATTTTAATGTATTACCCAGATAAGTGAAACTTCTGTTGGACTCTGTTATGAAAGTAGTATTCACCATCTCAAGCTTTAAGCACGTAGCCCACTAAATTAGCTATTATGTAATTTTATTATAATCTTCAAAGATATTTGTAATATACTTACTGAAATTTCTGAAAAATATTTTGAGACTATACCCTCTGGAACCTCTAAGTGAAAATTGCACCTCAGGAGATAACTGTCACTTTTATTGTATTTTAAAATATCTTCTTTCCTGGAGATTATCTGTTTTTCTAGTAGGATAGCACCAACTTGTATAAACTCAAGGAGGAAAATTTGCTTGATTCTTTTGTAGAGTGTTCCATTCAGGAATATTCTTTTAAGTCATTTTTGTGTTCCAGCAGGCTGAGATCAGTTCTATACGGGAAAACAAAGACAGACTAAGTGACAGTACTACGGGTAAGATGAAGGGGCATTTTTGTTCCCTTGACCGATCTCTATTTCATGTTCCTCTAAGAGAGCAAAGGCCAAGCAGGGGTACCCTGTCTGGGGAAGTTGGAGAATCCAGGGTGCCACCCTAAGGCTGCCAACGGTGCACAGCCTGGTACTCTCTACTTCAGGGGGCTTTCACCTAGATTAAGGAGTCCCTGAGCTTGGGTGTGAAATATATCTCTGTTTTCATCCGTTCCTAATTTAGCATTAGCACTTCCTTCAATTATGAAGATAGGCAATAAGCCCCAGTGGTATTAGCAGATCACTGATTCTGACACCAAGAAAATTCACAGATAATATCATATCCCCTCGCTGTTATTACAGATACCTTGAAAGATCATTTACAGTATCTCTGCTAGAAATTATGGCTGTTATTAGACCTGCTTCCAGATCTTGTTGTTTGGTGTGTTACAAAGGTCGCCAATTACTGTAACCTGTACATTCTATTTTTTTTAAACATCTTTATTGGAGCATAATTGCTTTACAATGGTGGGTTAGTTTCTGCTGTATAACAAAGTGAATCAGCTATACAGATACATATATCCCCATATCCCCTCCCTCTTGCGTCTCCCTCCCACCCTCCCTATCCCACCCCTCTAGGTGGTCACAGAGCACGGAGCTGATCTCCCTGTGCTATGCAGCCGCTTCCCACTAGCGATCTACTTTACATTTGGTAGTGTGTATATGTCAGTGCCACTCTCTCTCTCCGTCCCAGCTTATTTTATGCATCTTAAAACATCGTTTTGAGATGAGGTCCATAGGCTGTACGCTGCCAGCTAGCGGCCCTCCTCACAACTGGGCAGCAGGTTATTTCTTGAAGGGAGAGCCAACTGAGCACCTCCACGGCTGCCACAATCTAACTTTTCTACTTCTGACTTTTAAAAGACACATACAAAGAGTGTTAATGAAATCACAGTGAAATCACACACTATCATATTGTCTTCACCAAGACACGGTTTAATTCATTGTATCGAGTCCATCCTGTTGCTTTATCCTCTAAGAATGTAGGACGGTATATGCAGAATCAATTTGAAATGTAGAGCAGATTACTTCAAAGGCCCCTTTTTGCTCCAGCATTCAGTTTCTTAGTCTGTTATGTATTTCATATGTGTTTGGAGCCCTTAACTTACAGACTTGAGAAATATTAAGAAATATTCCTGGCAGAGAACAATGTTAATATAACTGAACAGTTGCTACACTGTATACTTTAAAAGCCATCCATCATGGCTTAGAAGTAATTTTTGTTGCTTAGAATTACCCTCATGCTCCCTCCCAACCCCCTGGTTCATTCCAAGCTGACCAGACTCTTTGTCAAGAACGCTCATAAAGCTGTGGTTTAGACACCAGACACGATTAGTAAGCATTTCTATGAAGAAATGTCATTTTGTATCCTTCCAAATTAAGATTAAAGTTTTTGGGCTTCCCTGGTGGCGCAGTGGTTGAGAGTCCCCCTGCCGATGCAGGGGACACGGGTTCGTGCCCCGGTCCGGGAAGATCCCACATGCCGTGGAGCGGCTGGGCCCGTGAGCCGTGGCCGCTGAGCCTGTGCGTCCGGAGCCTGTGCTCTGCAACGGGAGAGGTCACAACATTGACAGGCCCGCGTACCACAAAAAAAAAAAAAAAAAAAAAGATTAAAATTTTTATCCTTGCATTAAATGGCTCGAGAAAATTTTTAAGTAACAGTAGAAATTTGGATCAGTGCTATTCAGAGTGTGGTCTCTAAACTGTTGCCAATCTAAAATAACTAAGGAGTTTAGAGCAGAAAGTCATCCAGCCAAGCACACTGTTTTGCCCACCTGACAATTTTGTTTCCATAGGAAGACTTTCTGGATGAAGGAAGCAGTACATTGAGTGACATTCTGGAGGACGTTTCTTGTCTTGTCTCAATGAGAACTTTGAGTAGCACAGCTTTAAAGGTTATTTCAGCACGATAATCAGTAGAATCTCAAATAGTTCTGGTTTACCAACAGTGTTTACTGTGGGATTCAGAGAAGGCTGTTTCATGGTGGGTGGTCAGAGAATGTTTTAAGGAAGAGGCAGAGTTTGCCATGAGTCTTGAAGGATGCCTAAGAGGTATCTAGCCAAAGAGATGCTACAAGGGCAGTCGTATGGATGAAGAATTAAAGAAGCAGCCTTGTGTTGAGAATATAGAGGATGTGATAGAAGCGCTGAATCTGATGAAAATGGGATACTAGAGAAAAACATCAGGAGTTATAAACCTGAAAAAAAGTAGACTGGAGCCAGATCCTATTGGCCTTAATCCAGATGAAGGAATTTGGAGGTTATTTTTAGAGGGAGAGCAATTAAAGCACTTGAACCAAAGGAATGACCCTATCAAAGTATGTTTTAGGAAGATTAGTCTGACAGTGTTGTTGGTACAGGCTACATTTTCACTAGAGGAGAGAGAGAGAGATTTGTTAGGAAGCCATTTGTAGAGTTACCAAGTATGGTGATGAAGTTTGAACTAGAGTGATGGATGTGGGAATAAGAAGTGAACCAGATTCCAGAGGTCTATCTGAAAGGATTCACAGAATGGGATGTATTAGGCATGGGAGGAACAAAAAACAACCAAGGTGTGGCACTTGATTAAGTGAACGGAAAATGTGTGACCGAATCCATCAGTTTTCAGATGTGCTTATTTGTGTCCAGGCACCTAGTATATGTGTTAGGGGAACGCCAGTAAGGAAACCCCAGGACCTGAGAATTGCTATTCATCTATCCAGCTGCAGGGGGCTTTCAGTCATAGTCTGGACCAGGAGGAAGAACTGGATTGGGTAGAAAGTGAGTTTGTAAGAGGTCAGAGAAATAACAGTTTAATTTTTAAAATATTATTTTAAATTGCCTGTCTCTTTTCCAAGGTGCTGATAGCTTATTGGATATAAGTTCTGAAGCTGACCAACAAGATCTTCTGGTCCTACTGCAGGCAAAAGTTGCTTCTCTTACCTTACACAATAAGGAATTACAAGATAAATTACAGGTAGGTAAACAGATTGCCAACACGGTCTGTTCTGTAGGGTTCAAGCTATTGGGTTTTTCAGGGTTAGTCAGGTGATATTTTGTTTTAGACATTGACCTTAGTTTCTTCTTTTTAAAATTAGCCTTAAGCATTTTATAGTTTCAAATTATTTGTTTCTTGAGAGAGTTTATTCATTAACTATTTTTGTAAATTGGTAAATTATATGATTATATACATCGTATGATATATATGACAATATATATACATATATGTGCACACACATATATATGGTTAGTCAGTTATTCACTTAGTAAAGTTGATTACGTAGCAGATTTAAGAACTTGATAAGAAGTAGCTGTACTAAGCCCATTGTCCCTCTTGGCAACTACAATAATATGAGAAACAAAGGAAAAATTTGAGTCAGAGGCTCTTCAGCCAAAACAAATCTCACGTTTTTAAAGTGGCACACATAATCTGTCCTGAGAGAGCACAGAAGAAGCTTAGAGTCATTAGTCCGACTCCCGCGTCCCGGACCGTATTTTTTCACGGGGCAAGAGGACGCGTGCAGAGCCATCCTGCTGCTCTCCCACGTGTAAGGTTCGGAATCACTCTCTCATTGCAGTTGCTTGCTCATCTAACCCCACCTTTGGTGCTATTTCATTCTTGCCTTTTTTTTCCAGGCCAAAACACCCAGGGAGGCAGAAGCAGACCTGAGCTTTGACTTTTACCATTCTGCTGAAACTGACTTGGCCCCATCCCTGGGCAAACCTAGTGAAACCCCTCCTCCAGACTCCAGACCATCTCCATCTGTCTTAACACATTCCTTGAGTAAATCCACTATCGACAGCGATGTCAGAATCCAGCAACTACAGGAGATTCTACACGACTTGCAGAAGAAATTGGAGAGCTCTGAAGCAGAGAGGAGAGAGCTGCAGGCCGAGCTCCAGGCCAGAAGGACAGAGTCGGTGTGCTTAAACAACTCGGAGATTTCAGAGAACGGCTCCGACCTCAGCCAGAAGCTTAAGGAAACTCAGAGCAAGTACGAGGAAGCTATGAAAGAAGTCCTGAGCGTGCAGAAGCAGATGAAACTAGGCCTGGTCTCACCGGAAGGCGTGGATACTGACTCAGGCCTCCGTGAGCTGAGGATCACAGAGGAGGAAATAGACGTGCTAAAGCGGGATCTCCAGAACGCACTGGAAGAAAGTGAACGAAATAAAGCGAGAGTGAGAGAGATGGAGGAAAAGCTTGCAGAGAGGGAGAAAGGGGTGGTTATGAAGCCACCTGGGGAAGAGTTCGAGGAAATGAAAAGCTCGTATTGCTCGGTAATTGAGAATATGAACAAGGAGAAGGCGTTTTTGTTTGAGAAATACCAAGAGGCCCAAGAAGAAATCATGAAATTAAAAGATACACTGAAAAATCAGATGACCCAGGAGGCGGGCGATGAAGCTGGGGACATGAAAGAGGCCATGAACAGGATGATAGATGAACTCAACAAGCAGGTGAGTGAGCTGTCCCAGCTGTACAAAGAGGCCCAGGCCGAGCTGGAGGACTACAGGAAGAGGAAATCTCTAGAAGACGTCACAGCTGAATACATCCATAAGGCAGAGCACGAGAAGCTGATGCAGGTGACCAGCGTATCCAGAGCGAAGGCTGAAGAGGCCCTGTGTGAAATGAAGTCGCAGTATTCCCAAGTGCTGAGTGAGCTGACCCAGCTCAAACAGTTGGTGGATGCACAGAAAGAGAACTCTGTCTCCATGACGGAGCATCTGCAAGCGATAACCATGCTGCGGACCACTGCCAGAGAGATGGAGGAGAAGATAGGCAGTCTTAAAGAGCACCTTGCGAGCAAGGAAGGGGAGGTGGCAAAGCTGGAGAAACAACTCCTAGAGGAGAAGGCGGCCGTGACCGACGCGATGGTGCCCAGGTCTGCCTATGAGAAGCTCCAGTCGTCTTTGGAAAGCGAAGTGAGTGTGTTGGCCTCAAAATTAAAGGATTCCGTGAAAGAGAAAGAGAAGGCCCATTCAGAGGTTGCCCAGATTAGAAGCGAGGTCTCACAAATGAAAAGGGAAAGGGAAAACATTCAGACTCTCTTGAAATCCAAAGAGCAAGAAGTAAATGAACTTCTGCAAAAATGCCAGGACGCTCAGGAAGAGCTTGCAGAAATGAAGAGAGATTCTGAAAGCTCTTCAAAACTGGAAGAGGATAAAGACAAGAAGGTTGGTGAGACTGTACTGCTGTTGAATTTCGAGCTAGTGTACGCTAGGACTTTCAACCTTCACTTACTGCGGTTAACATTTTTACCATTTGTAAGCACTGACCTATTGTGAATGGTCAGCGGCTCCACACATGACTCCCTCTGTCCCCAAAGCCACGTTAAAAATAGGAGGGTGGACATTTATTTAAAAAAAAAACAACTCATCTTCTACTGCTTCCCTCATACCAAAGCATTTTCACATGTGTGGGACATGTTTTCCCTTTAAAAATTATTTTACAGAAGCCCTGCCAGGTGTCAGGGATCAGAAGTGAACCCACCAACTGAGAAGCATTTGTGACCCATCTTGAACTTCTACTCTGTTGGAATCCAGACAGATTCCTCTGTCATATGAAAACCCAATTACTCCCAGACTTGATATTGCTTCCCTAAACCCCACGAGCTTTCCTCTGAGTCAGTATAAAAACCCTCCCCGGGCCCCATTTTCAAAGGTGTACAGGATAATAAGGCGGGAAGTGTGAGGGGCAGGCGATGTGAGATGGGCTGGGCGGGGAGGAAGGAGGAAAGTAAAGGGAAAAGCGGATGATGCTTCCGTGCCTGGATCTGCTCTGCATTCCCGGTCTCCTGGGTCAGATGTTCTGAATGGCATTCATGAGAGCATTTTTTATCTTTTATTCCTTCATTATAATGAATGTTTCAAAAAGAGCTCCTGAAGCCAAGAGACGGGGTGGAGGTGGGCGATTGTCTTCACTACGAGGCAAGATGCCCGGGATACCAGGGTTTCTAAAACTTATTCCTGACTGCCCACGTCAGCAATATGGAGCAAGACCTAGCTGTCTTCAAATAAGGAATACCTGAAATCCTGTTTCTGATTTATTTTTTCAACCGTCCCCCTTTTAAGGGTGAACCCATGTCACAGCTTTTGTTACCTTTTCAGGCCCCAAAACACAGTCTCTCATTCGGGGGGCTCTTGTCTGCATTGGAATGGCCTTAGAGGGCTTTGTTTGGTTTGCCTGATTTTATCTGTTTTTATCTGATTTTATGTTTCATTTTATGGCTTTTCTTTTAAAAATAACAAAGGGGTTGCTGCAGTCCCAGAGGCCAGGAGAGGCTATGTTACAGGTTGAGAAATAGGTGGAGTCTTGCTTCTGCCATCACGTTCTTGCCTACTGATAGAGCTTTCCTTTCTCGCCAGATAAACGAGATGTCGAAGGAAGTCGCCAAGTTGAAGGAGGCCCTGAACAGCCTCTCGCAGCTCTCCTACGCCACGAGCTCGTCCAAGAGGCAGAGCCAGCAGCTGGAGGCGCTGCAGCAGCAGCTGGCTGTGAGTGGACGTGCTTCTGCGGCCTGGCTGGGGGTGTGGGGAGACAGACGGCACACCAGGGGGAGCGGGGAGCCAGCGGGCAGACGCCCAGCCTGAAGGCGTGTTGCGCCTCGGTGAGCAGCTGACTACAGACTTCTGTGATGAAGGCCAGAGAGGGAGCGGATGGATTTCTCAGTCATTGCCTGCAGTGCGATGGGTAACAGGTATCAGTGAGAAGGAAGGGAGGAGTCCACAGGACAGTGGGAGGAGGCCTCTTGTTCACTCTTCCACTCACTTTTTACCCTTTCTCCATTCTTCTGCCATGGTCGTCACTGTCTCTGGCAGCGGCGAGAGCTGTTTCTTATTAGGGGCCAGGATCTCTGGTAGTTGTATGTCTGCATGTCTGAAGCTGCTTCTTGGCCTGTCTCCTGAGTTCACCCAGGAAAGCCCTTTCATGTCTGTATTCGTTTCCGATGGCTATTGTAATACAGCGACACAAACTTGGTTTAAAACAACACGAACTTATTACTACAGTTCTCGAGATCCATACGTCTGAAGAAACCAGTTTCACAAAAGTCAAGCCAAGGTGCCAGCAGGGCTGGTTCCTTCTCGAGGCTTTAGGGGAGAATCCATTTCCTTGCCTCTTCTGGCTTCTAGAGTTTGCCTGAATTCTTTGGCTCGTGGCCCCTTTCTCCATCCCCAACGCATATCACTCCAGCCTCTGATTCCATCCTCCCATCTCCTCCTTCCACCTTTGACCTTCTTGCCTCCCTCTTATAGGACCCTGGTGGTTACGTTTTAGATCCACCCAGATAATCAGGATAATCTTCCTTTCTATCTCAAGATCCTTAATCTGCAAGTCCGTTTGGCCTTATAGGTCACACTCCCAGGTTCTACGGATTAGGACGTGGGCATCTTTGGAGGGCTATTAGTCAGTCTATCACAATGTCTGTAAAGTTTTAGTCCTTGAGGGTATGTTACATTTTGCACGTGACGGTTAGTCTATCCTGGACTGTTTCTAGCTTCCATTTACAAACAGGACCTGGATTTTGTGATTTCTTCAGTACAGACTCAATACTGGTGAATGCAGGTTTCTACAGTCCTTACTCCGGCTGGCCACAAAGTACAAAACCAGCTTTTCTTGTGTCGCCAGCTCTACTAGAGCAGTGGAGGAGTAGTCAGGGAAGGAGAAGTTGCTCTTGACTGTGTTTTGCAGGTCATTTTTCTGATCAAGTGATTATCACAGACTTGTAGATAAAGTACTAATGATTTATACAGTCCTTCTTAGTTATTCAATATGCATTTAATGAGCTTTTATGTATCAGTAATATACAAGGTGCTGATGATATAAAAATGAATAAGACACAGTCCTTGCCTTCAGTGTAGTAAGCGTCCATTGATAGGTGCCCAACGTGCTGTGGGCATAGAGAGGCAATGTGCTCACCCAATCTGGGTGAGTCTCTGAAGGCTTCCTGCAGGAGGCGATGGTTGTGCTGAATCTCAAAGAGACGAGTAGGAGGCAGCAGGGACTGGGATGTGGCATTTAGATGGCCCATGGTAGCCATGGCAACCACAGTTCCAGTGGAGGGGTGGAGTATGGATGGCCAAGGCTGGCTGCTGGAGAAGTGACTAAGGAGCTAGGCGTCTGCCGGGGCTGAAGAGTCACAGCAGGAGGCAGGGGAAGCCTAAAGCAGGTTTGCTGCAAAGATGGGAGATGGTGGTGAGGGAGTGGGATGCTTTCAACTGAGATCTCAGAGGCAATGACTGAAGCAGGGCTCTGACCATGAGAGCGGGTGGCTGGAAGGAGGGACAGGTCATGAAGCTGAGGTCGAGGGACTGAGAGGCCAGGGTGGTGGGTGGCTCATCCACGTGGATACTGAAGTCAGCCAAGTGATGACAGAAGCAGAACCGGAACGGAAGACAGTGATCAGAAGACAAAGCTATAAATGATGGAGTGGAGGCAACCAAGAGGTGGGAGGAAACTGCACAGAGAGGGCTACCAAGCGTACCTTCTACTGGCAGGAACTTCAAAGACTGAGGTTTCAAAGGGTTTCCTTGAATAGGAAGGACGCCTCACATCTGACACTGTTGGGGAGGAGGTGAAACTGGCTACTGATAGACTCCAGTAGATTTTTAAAGTGATCCATATGTGATAGTCTAAATTTCCATCATGACGTAGACAGAAAGGCCTCTTCTTAGACGAGTTAAGAGCTGAGTTGAGATCCTTGAAATAGTCACTAGGAGGAATTGGAATTACAGCTCAACAAGGAGAAATAAAATCATTAACAGCTGTGCTGAGGGACCATTTGAGGTTGGTGCCGTCACCCTGTTGACCTCCTTGGTACGCTGACAGCTAAATCATTGAATTCCCCAGGGATTATACACCACTTGGCTATATAGAAGGTGATCGATAAACTCTCTTTAAAAGAATAATTTTTTAAATTAATAAATATTTGGTCATTGTATACGATAGAAAAGTTGGAAGATACAGAAAACTCTGGAAAAGCTCCTATAAATTAAAACTGCCTACAATCCAACCACTCAGAGACAATAACTTTTTGCATTTGACAAAGTAGATAGTTCCTTGCACTGTTTACTTTGTGCGACTATATCTGTATTCTTTGCCTGAGTATGTATATATTTTTTTAAACAAATTCGGGATTATCATATCTAGTTTTTACATGAATTTTTTCTAGGGTTGACATACCAAGATGTGAAACAGGTAGTTTTTTCCCCTAAGAATATTGACAAGCATTCCAAACTACACAATCCTCTGAGTTCACAGCAATTCTGAAAGCTTCCTGTGCTAGTTGCTGGAAGGAATCACTAGGGTAGCGTTTGGCCGCAGCTTTCTCCTAGTTTTTTTGTTTTTTTTTTAAAGGTTTCCTAAGCTCTTGAACAATGTCAAATTGTCTCTTTCTAGGAGTGCAAGAAACAACACCAGGAAGTGATATCAGTTTACAGAATGCACCTTCTGTACGCTGTGCAGGTATGGTGTCTGGGGATCCTAAAGAGATACCACAGCAGGTCTTGCCCAAACGCCCATCATGAAACTAGTAGAGCAGATGAGAATTTGAGAAGACAGCTCTTCATTGGAAAGCTTTTTAGAACACCTTCTGCTTTGCTTTGGATTTTGTGTTGGGAGCCCCATGCCCTGTTAACCAGGAGCAGCCTCCTTTGTTGGGAGCTTGAAGGAGGGTGTGGGGGCAGCTGCCCATCAGGAGGAGGGGTCTAGGTGTTATTTTCCGGGTTTGATGACATTCTCAGAGCTATCCGTACCATCTACTGCAACTGTTGGTGCTTTGGCTGGCTGGGCTCATACTCGCTACTGAGATGCCAGAAACCCTTTGCTGAGGAGTCTGGTAGGAGACCCAGCCCCCTCATCCTCCGGAGGAAAAAGAGCAGGGTTGTGTCTTTGACTCAGCTCCTCCTAGAAATGTGGGAATGGGTAGGGCCAACATTTCCTTGAAGATCGGGGAGGGTGGGAGGGCAGTGGGAAGCCAAGGGCTCATCCCAGCCAGCCATCTCACTCCCCAGGTGAGGCAGTGCCAGGATTTAGTTTCTGAGTGTTGTTTTCTTTTGTTTTGGTTTACACCTTTTTGATGTTATTTTTCTAACAAGTGCTTTAGCTTTTCAGTGTTCAGCCCCCCCTCTACCTCTGTTGTTTTCTGCATTTTGAAGTTCCTGTGGGGCAACAGCCTCTGCCTTTTATTCACCTCCTTCCTCGCTCCCCCATGGTCCTGCGTGATTTGTGTCCAAGTCATGATATCGTAGGTTATTCTAATGAGTGTCTTTTGTTGGAATTTCCTAGGGCCAGATGGATGAAGATGTCCAAAAAGTACTGAAGCAAATCCTCACCATGTGTAAGAACCAGTCCCAGAAGAAGTAAAGTGGATTCCTTGGCAGGACACTGGCCCCTTGTTGTCCACCTTACGTTAGATCCGGAGTTGCTGGCAACCACTGCCATTGTTCTCATTCGTGGTATCACTGTGACCCTTGTAATAGAGCTTCTTCCCTTTCCAGAGGCTTCTTTCTGAGGATGGGGCCCAGGAGAAGACTGTCCTCCTCAGAACCGCTTAGAAACTTCGAAGCAGCAGAGGTGAAAGATGCTGTCATCCCTTCTGATTCCAGAGCTGGGATCGTCCACGCTGGTGGCAGGCATCCTCCTTGGTACCTGCCCAGCTGAGGGACTTCATCACTGAGTGACACATCGATGCTCCACGCAGCCGTGCTTCCGTTCCTACGCTCGGGCTGTGCCGTTCAGCACAGCAGTGTTCTTTTTGCCTTTGGTTTCCTATCCCCCAAACATGACTTAATTTCTAACCAAATTAGTATGGCACTAGTTATGAGCTGCATGCTTTAGACCCTTTATCGTGATAATCTTGTGGATTTAAAAACGCTAATTCCATCTTTTTCTTCCCCATCTGCCTTATATTTCTCACCACCCCGCTTATCAATCTTATAGTTTGATGAGCACTGTTAACTTAGATATGAAGTTTTAAAACAAAAGCAAATTGCCCTTAAAAGTTCTTTTTAAGTAAACCGCTGACATATTGCAAATTTTCTATGCAAACTTGCCTCCTGCTGTTTCTTATGCACGAAGCTCAGGAAATCCAAACATTTGTGTTCAACGAGGGATAGTAAATTGCGTGTTTACAGCCAAAAGAAATGCCTCATCATTTTTAACCTCAATTTTTTAAAAGTGTTTTTTTTTCCTCTACAATATTTTTATTGGCTCTTAAAGATGTTTTCATATCTAAATCCCTAAGTAAGTGAAATTTACATTAGACTGTATCAGCAAAATATTTTTTAGGTAATCATGTTTAAGACTTTAAAAAGTATATAACCTTTTCCTCCGGGTTTTCAGCTATAGCAGGAGGTGGTTCTGTATTCCAAACTCAAAATGAGCCGCCACCAACACCCCTAGACTTCCTGCCATCGTGTTCTCAGAACTGTAGCACGTCTCTGAATATAGTAAATCCTCTTACCCACTGAATATTTTTGAATGCCCCAACTCTACCAGCACCTGTAAATTATCTCTAGAAGGGCTGTTAGTACCAACGAGTTTTTCAACTTTGAAGCAAAAAATCCTGGTAAACATTATGGTGCCTAGCTGAGGTCTTGGGAGAAAACATTCCTGTTCACTTTACTTTCAGGTTAACTTGCTTGCAGCTTCCCTTACAGCCTTGATCTTATTGAGAGATGTAAACTGAATTACGGAAATCTCTACAGTATAGAACTGAAAGCATAGGCCGGCTCTGACAGGGCCGCCTGGGCTCAGAGGCCACTTGGTAGCACTGTGTTGGATGAGGACCAACGACAGCGAAGCAACACCGGCTTTCGAGCCTGGTGTTACCTTTCTTAAGTTGTTTATAGTTCGGCAATTTCGAACACCCTCCAAAGAAAACTGTGAAAGGACTTTCTGTCACAGCACTTAAGAAAACACAAAACCATCCCCCTCCCAGCTCCACACAGAAATGCTGCAGAGTGTAAAACTTGAGACATTTTGTAGGAAGCCTGACAAAGTGTAGCCTTTTATCTTGTTTCAGGATGCATATTTATTACAAGTACTCTGGTTAAATATTGAAAAGTTACATGCTGTAGTTTAGCATTTTGCCTTTGTAATTTACAGAAAGTATTGCAGAAAATAAACTTTTGTTTCATTTTGCATCTCTGTGGTTGATTTGGGGCACCTTTGCAAGCATGCCCGTACAGCTTCTGAAGTTCAGCTAACTAGCGTTTCGGGGCAAAGGTTTTTATACCGTGTTGTGCTCCACCGGTGGCCGTTGTCCGCAGTCTCTCACACAGTGTGTCATATCATTTCGTCCCCTAGCTCCTGGGGTTACCTTGAACTCTACCCCAAGCAACACCCACTTTTGGGCACTTGCATCACAGTTCTTTCATTTAAAATTGCCTCTCAGTTGATCTGTAGTCTTTTTTTTTTTTTAACTATTTAAAAGCTTCCATTAGGTTTTTTTTTCTCTTTTTTTTTCTTTGCTTTTTTGAAAAAGTAATACATACACGTGGTTTTTCTTACATTATCCTATCACATTACAAGGTTAATTCATTCCTGAAAAAAACTCCTGTAGGGTGAATTCTTCCAGGTTGAAAGCATAATTGAAACACCAGATGACAAATGAAATGGGTGCAATTATTTAAATAGCTAACATGGTTCTTCATAACACAGCATAACAAGGCCATCTCCCTTCATTAAGGCCATTTCCCTTGCTAACAATACGATTCTACTGCCTCGCTCTCAGCTCCTGTTGCCAAGGCATACCATACATACTCAACTGAACCCTTCCTCAAGCCCCACCTCTGGGAAGAAAAAGGACAAAAGATATCAATGAAAATAATGCAAATAGTGTCTGAGGTTATTACTATTTTAAATTATCGAGTGTGCACCCTGAAAGGAGAACTCACCTCAAGAGAGGCCAACCATTCAACTCAGAAGATGATTTCTTTCTTTTTTTTTTTTTTTGCCACGCCTCCCAGCATGCGGGATCTTAATTCCCATACCAGGGATCAAACCTGCGCCCCCTGCAGTGGAAGTGTGGAGTCTTAACCACTGGGCCACCAGGGAAGTCCCAGAAGATGATTTCTTGGTGACACTCAAATGAGCACTTAACCTAGATAAATCCAAACCAGACTTCTTAAATGAAAAGAACTGCCTCATATGCCAAAGGCAGGGTCTGAAAAGAAACTGTCATCCTGCAGCAGTGGTTATATATCACAGGATATAATTGTAGGATAAATGAGATAAACTGAAAATAAATCTCTCCTCCTGATTCTTAGTTTACCACCCCAGAAGCAACAGCTGTTAAGTTTCTTGAATGACCTAACACATTCTATGTCTGTATGTACATGTAGGCATGTATTTTATTTTCCCCTTTAAATATAGAAATTTCTGGACCATACTTTTTCCACTTAAAACATCCTGGAGGTTGTTCTTTGTCAGCACACACATCCTTTTTAACTGCTGCATAATGTTTCATGGTATGTGCTTTTTTTTTTTTTTAAACTAACTCCTCATTGATGGGCAATTAATCTGCTTCCAGTATTTTACAGTCCTAAAAGTGATGTGATGACTATGCTATGTATGCATATGTGCGAGGACCATTTGGATAATTTTCAAATTGCCCATTTTCACACTAGCTTCCATCATGTGATACAGGAATGCAGAGGATAAAAGTAGAATAGCATATGGGTCATCACAGTGAGTGGGCAAGAATGGCCTTTTTCTTCACATTGGTTACAGAAGAGTCATCAACTTGTTTTTCTTACATACACTTTCAGACTGACTCCAAAGCCTTTAACAATTAAACCCACCAATCTTAAGATAAACACATGATATGCCACGTGGGGAAAATGCTCCCAGAACATGTTGATGCACAACCTTTTGCCACGTGGCCTCACTGTGGAATGCTGGGTGCTGACAGCAGTAGAAACACCATCCATCAAAGACGGGGGTGATGCAAGGTTTAAAAGGCAGACTGCAAGGCAAAGAGTGAGCTGGAAAAAGTAACAGACGGAGGCATTCACAGGAGCAATTTCTGTTCACCTGTTCAGGGCAGAGAACTGTCCAGCATTCGGGGAGTGTGTGGCATATCTGTGAAAGAAAGGACAAAAGCTCAACTACGACGGTCGCCATAATTGGGTCATAGGACCTGGTTGAGGGAGCAATCAAAGTGGGTTCCAGGAGATGGAAAGGCTCCCTTGAGGAGTAAATCCCCAAGAGGTGGAGGCGAGTAGAAGAGAAGGAAAGAGACATTTCTGTACATTCAGTATAAACCAAGCCCTAAAAATGGGAAGAAACAATATTTCAGGAACGGCGACTGGATGTACCAGATTATTAGTGGAGGATGTGGAGGGGGGAGAGCCAAATAACGTAAGCTTTTAATAAAGGAGGGGGGTAGTAAGAGTTACCTATCTGTCACCTTCAGATGTTTTTAAACCTATACTTTATTTTTCAAAAAACCCTTGAGGAAACATTATTGAGATCAATACTTCAGTTTCAAAATCACAGTAAAAATGGAGAGTTTGTTGTTCCAGTTTTGAATTTTTCAAATTTTAGAAACATTTTTAAACAAAACTTGAAAAGAGTTTACACTGAACACTCATGTGCTCATCACCTAGAGTCAAGCGTTAACATTTTCCTAGACTTGCCTTGTATGCATGTCTATCCACTTATCTATCCCAATTTCCATCCATTAGTCTGTTTCTTTTTGAGGCATTTTAAAATAAGTACAGAACATCCACACAGGCTACCCTGAAAATTTCAGTATACATATCATTAACTAGGTTTTAGTATTTGAAATTCTTTCTAGGTAAAGTTTACATAACAATGAAATGCATAAATATTAAGTGTACCATCTGATAAGTTTGGACAAGTAAATATGCCTGGGCAACAAACCCTATCAAGGTATAGAACGTTACCATTAGCCCAGAACATCCTCTCATCCTCCTTCCTTAAAATTAGCAAAGCCTGAAGGTATATGGGACAAAATCCAGGAGAAACAAGGCACACACTTCCAGGTGCCCTCTTCCAGTGGAGTTACATGGATATAGCTAATTGTCCCAGCAGTGATGTGTGACAACACTTCGGAAGTCTGGCCAGTCAGATTAGTCCACCCAAGCCTGGGTATCCAGGACTTTATTGGGGATCTATCATGAAGGCTTAAGTACCTGCATAACAATTTCAGCTATTCAGATTCCAGACCCCCCAGAGCAAAAACATGCATTCATCATACATCACATTTTAAGAATGAACTATTTAATCGGATTTGTACCACTTGGCCCAAAATGTCAAGCATACAAAAATGTTCTCAGACAGAATATTCTAATGGATCAGAACTCATTTCCCAGGAGCCAGTCTGAGGCCATTCCTGAAGATAGGCATTTTTAATGAATATGCAGGTTTTGAGCAACCCAGACATGTAAATTAATCCTTTAAACCTATACATTTAAATCAAGTTAAACACTCTGGTAGGCAGAATAACACTCCCCCAAAGAGGCTCATGTCCTAATTCCCTGGAATTTAAATAGTTTATGTTATATGGCAAAAGGAGAATAAAGTTTGCACATAGAATTAAAGTTGTTATTCAGCTGACCTTAAAACAAGGAGATTACCCTGGGTTACCCTGGTAAGGCCTGATGTAATCAAAAGGTTCTTTTAAAGCAGGAGAAGGAGTCAGAGATTTAAAGATGCTACACTGCTGGCTCTGAAGATGGAAGAAGAGCCATGAACCAAGGAAGGCAGGTGGTTTCTAGAAGCTGGAAAAGGCAAGAAAACAATTCTCCCTGAGAGCCTCCAGAAAGAACCGGTCTTGCTGACACCTGATCTCTAGGCCAGTGATGGTCATTGCAGACTTCTGACCTCCAGGACGAGGAGATAATAAATTCTTGTGGTTTTAAGCTGCTAAGTTTGTGATGACTTGTTACAGCAGCAATAGGAACCCAATATATACAGAGAGGCCAGAATCTCCACTAATGGAGAGTTCCTGAAGATGACTCAGTTTCTTAAGTGTTATTGAACACTAGTAATAAGCCAGGCACTGTGCTGAACGCTAAAGGCTCAGTGGTGGATATAAATCTGCTCACAAGAACCCCGCATCTGGTCAGACAGGGCCTGCCACCCAGCAGCTATTCAGTATTCACTGGGTGGGTGGGCAGGTGGAGATTTAGACGGATGGATTGCCCATAAGGCCCTGCATGACTTCCTCTTCTGCTGACCCACTCTTCTGTCTCTCTTTTCATTCTTTTTTTTTTTAATTTTAATTTTATTTTATTTTATTTTATTTTTTGCGGTACGTGGGCCTCTCACTGTTGTGGCTCACAGTTGTGGAGCACAGGCTCTGGACGCGCAGGCTCAGCGGCCATGGCTCACGGGCCCAGCCCCTCCGCGGCATGTGGGATCTTCCTGGACCGGGGCACGAACCCGTGTCCCCTGTATCGGCGAGCAGACTCTCAACCACTGCGCCACCAGGGAAGCCCGACTCTCTTTTCATTCTTAATTGAAACTTTTTCTGTTCTTGAATCCATTAAATTTGCTCCTGCCTCAGGGCTTTTGCACTTGCTATTAACATCTTACAATGCTCTTCTCGACATTTGTGTCATTTGCTCCCTTATTCCCTTGTGGTCTCTGCTCAATGCTACCTTGTCAGAGAAGCCCTTCTTAACTACACTGTATAAGCCAGTATACCCCTCCCCACATCCACATCACTTTCCAGATCCCTTGCCTGACTTTATTTTTCTCCATATAATTTGTTACTTCCATGTCAGGTGGTTCATCCCTTTCCTAAAGCTGGACACCTTAGCAGGGGCCTGAGACTGGCTGCAGGAAGAGGCGTTTTCCTAATTCACACAAAGTTGCTGCCTATTCCCTAAGCCACCTGCCTTTTTCTAACTTGCAGAGATGTCATATTATTTACTAGCAGCCCTGGTAGAAAAGAAGCTCTAGGAGAGTGAAATCTTTGTCGATTTGTTCGCTGTTGCTTTCCCTAATGCTTAGAAAGAACAGTGTCGGGCACATAGCAGGTATTCAATAGGTATTTTTCCTTGGATGGATGGACAGATGCATGGAAAAATTCAAAAGTAAATGGAGTGCCAAGAGACTTGTGAGAGTCATTATGAGACTCACAAGTGGATGGGATATCGTGGGAGCTCAGAAAGAAGGTATCTAACCCTGCCTTGAGAAGCTGGAAAATGTGTTTTAAGAAATTACACAGTCCAGGGACTTCCCTGGTGGTGCAGTGGTTAAGAATCGTCCTGCCAATGCAGGGGACACAGGTTCAAGCCCTGGTCCGGGAAGATCCCACATGCCGCAGAGCAACTAAGCCCACACGCCACAACTATTAAACCTGCGCTCTAGAGCCCATGAGCCACAACTACTGAAGCCTGAGCGCCTAGAGCCCATGCTCTACAACAAGAGAAGCCACTGCAATGAGAAGCCCATGCACCACAAGGAAGAGTAGCCCTTGCTCACCACAACTAGAGAAAGCCCGTGCACAGCAACGAAGACCCGAGGTGGCCAAAAAAAAAAAAAAAATCACACAACCCAAGAGAAAGTTTATTTGCATTTCCTTGTTCTTAGGTCTCACAGTCCTTGAGTTTGGAATCATTTGGAGCTAATCCCATTTGACTGGGGGTTGGAAGAGTCTAAAAGTACCCTATACACATGATTCCTCTGTGTGATTTCTGCAATAGCAAAGCTTTCGGTAATCAGGATCAAAGGAGAGTACGTGAACCCGCTGTAAAAGCACTATCCCCAGATTACTAGCATTCCATTCCAGAGTTAGCGAACAGAACTCAAGCA